>NC_143021.1:140157670-140464470 GCF_055824585.1 Amblyomma mixtum
AAAGCAGTGTCAAGGGTTAAAGGATAAATACGAAGACAATAAAACAATTAGAAAGCAGCAGCAAGAACGAGAACATTCCTGTATCCACAAAATCTTCGAGAAACGTTATTTACTCCTATGATAACGAAACTGGGAGCGTGCCAACCTATCTGTCACTGGCTTTCAGAAGAACCGATTGGTGGGCGAGTTGGTACATGACTAGATGATACAAAGCGCAAAAGGGACAGGACGAACGAAGAAACCACACGGACAAGGCGCTTACTGCAACTGTAATCTTTTAATGCACGATCTTGCCTTTATAGCATGGTGCAAGGAAAAAAACAACGCAACAGGCACACAATCAAAACACACGACAGTTTTGACGATAGCTAATATCGGTGCACACTCTCGTCCAGTACACAAGTTCCTTTCTTGTCATTGCCACAGAAGGGTTGCTAACACATGCTTCATCAGCTTTTGTGATTAGAAATGCTTCGACAATTTCCCTGGTGTCCTTTTGTTTGTGCTTTGTGACGACACGTGCATCGGAGAAGATAGGGTACATCCTTCGCACCCTCTTAGTGTGACAAGGTGGCCTTTGATGGCCACATTCCTCATGTCATTATTATGCTCAAGCAATCGTTCATTAAAACATCTTCCAGTTTGTCCGATGTACTGTCACCCGCAAGACAAAGGAATGCTGTAAACAACCCCCACCTTCATGGTACAAAAGGTTCACGGTGTTTTATGGGGCACCGTTTACGTGATGCCTCTTCGCAATTAACCTTCGCGTACAGTCTACCGAGCTTTACAGGTGCCGAGAAAAGAACTTTTACGCCAATCCTGCTTGCAAATTTCTTCAGATTGTGGCTGACAGTATGCATGAACGGAAGGACAACCGTCTTCTTATTGGTGTGATCCTGTTGATCGGCCTCACTTTCCTGATGGTGTTTTTTTAACAAGCGGCAAGCCACAGAACACAACAGTTGTTGTTGATACCCAGCGGCTACAAGGCGCGAAACTTGCATGCCAAAACTAGGGGTTTGAAGGTGACGGCAAGACTTTTCAATGGCATTCCTAAAACACAGACCGATGATTCCTCTTTTCACTACATTGGAATGCGCAGAATCACTGGGGAGGAGGGGCTTTTGGGCTCTGGGCTCATAGCACCAGCATACATGGTTCGTTGAGAAACGGATCGGGAGGTCTAGGAAGCATATTCTATCATTTTCAGGGGCTTCGAAGGTTACAACCAGAGGTTGGAGGCTCTCCTTAAACGTAGACACAATAGCAGCAGTGGAAGCGAAACATTCATTGCGACCTTGCAGCAACACCGAGTAGACATCAACGTATCTAAAAATTTTTGCAATTCCCATACCTGATAGGCTGATAGACAGTTTTCGGTTGCAAAAGAACAGATAAATATTGCTCTGAACTGGAGCGAGGCACGAGCCGATACAGACACCTTGTTTCTGTAGATAAATAGAATCCCCCCACTCGGCGTAAGTAGAGGACAAATACAGCGTCAATAGTTTTAAAAAATTGTCAACCGTGAGGCCAGTATCGTTCTGAAAGCTTACAGCGCCGTAAGTGTCAATGGCATCCTCTACACATGTTAGAAGTCCTTTCTGCGGGAGAGAATAATACAAATCCTTGATGTCCAGTGAGAAGCCATGAAAGCCTTTCTTACAGTTGTCATTGAAGAATGTCACCATTTGGTTAGAGCTGTTAATCATGTAAGGATCGTCAATTGGTAATACCTTTAGCTTAGATTGCAGAAAGGATGCTAATGACTTTTACCAGCACCCATTTTCAGAAACATAAGTCATATAAGTCAGGATGTTCCTTCAGAGTCATCGTTTCTGAGAATGAAGAAACCACGCGTAACAACCACGTGGTCTTCGCTGCCAAATAGTTGCGGTCACATCCTCGCACCCAGAGATTGCGCTTCACGATCTGAAAGTTCAACGAAATGATCCCTAGGACAGCTGCCAAATAGTTGCGGTCACATCCTCGCACGCAGAAATTGCGTGCGAGGATCTGAAAGTTCAACGGAATGATCGTTAGGACACACGTGTCGTTTATTTCTTTGTAATACAGGGCTCGAACAACTCTCAGGTACGGCGTCGCTGTGCCTGTAAAAAATGCTTGTCTTGCCTGGAAACGGAAGGCACAAATTCTCCAGTTTTTTTTTGCACGCACAACAGTGCTTTTCAACGTGGGAATACTCACCAGAAGACAGACTGTAAAATTCTTCCTTTACCATCTTTCATACAAAAAAATTCAGTTGTCAGTCAATCCGCGTCCCTTCCACTTCTGTTTGTGTTGCTCGTGTTTTTCTCCAGTTACCTTGTTTTCAAGAGCAACGCCAGGTCTTTCGCTTTCTCTTTGAAAGACACATTGACCAATATAGAAACTGCAGCATGACTAATAAACTTTGTGCATAATGCCAGTTGCGCCTTTCTTGAATGGCCCAGTTCGTCATTATCTGCATTTGTGGTTCTTTTTCTTGGACGCGATAGGGAAGAATCTTGATAACTTGCATGGTACTGGAAAGAGCATTTTCCTGTGGTCTCCTGGTCGCCTTTCTTAAATTATTCAAAAGCTTGTGACGCAGAGGATCTCATATAGACGCTGAAGTTTTAGTATACAGCAGCTCTTTATATCTGTTCCCCATCGAACAATCGCTTGTGCCTCAAAGCTATCTTTCGCTTAATGACGACCGGCTTTTTTTTTTCAAGCAACGTCAATGCTGTTGAATTGTATGCCGAGCTGCAAAAGCTTGTACGAGAAAAACACTTTCAATTCCATGCACTTAGGGATATTAAAGTAACAAAAACTCGCATAAAGAGTATAAATATAATTTCTTTTTTCTGTCATCCTAGGGTGAACAAAAGCATAAAATTCCACCTATGATTTGGAACTGACAACAGAGATGCATACACAGATTAATATACATTAGAAAGGGCAAGGCGTGTTGATTCCAAACGTAAATAACAACACGTAGTTCTACCCTTTCTCGTGTCTAATTCTATGATTATTTTCATTACTACTTGGTCAGCAGCGAACAACTATCACCATCCACGTAAACTTGTGCTGCAATGTTTTTGCAAATTTCACTGCCAGGATCTAATAAAAGCTAAGTGGTCGCAGGAGCCTTACTCTGGAACTAAAGCGCTTGTCTCTCACATTCTTTTTTCTAGCTGCTGCTTATTTATCTAAACCCTGGGCTGGGGCATCCACCGAAAGTGAGAAACTTTCGGCGCCTCCATTTTATGCGAAGCATATTACTAGAGGTACACTACAGGCCTTCGCCGTGGTTACGCGCCGTGCACACCACGTGGTACAATGACGTCACACCACGTGACATGCCACGTGACAAATGACGTCACGACAGATCGCCGTCACGCGCTGGGAGAGGGAGAACGATGCCATCGCACAGACACGCATTTCGAACGCGCGTTCGCACTCGGTGTAGGTGAAACGCTCGCTCCACCGGGCAGGCGGACGCGGCTTCCGTGGCAATCCAGGCGCCCACCCAACGCGCGTCTCGGGGTTAGTCGGCGTTCCGCTGTAGCCATGCCGTTGTCTTCCCCCACGACGAAGTGGTTGTATTAAAATGACCAAGTATTCAACCAAGGAAAGCCATGTATTACCAAACCTAGCCATCAATATGCTTCGCATCTGACCAGGGTTAACCAAGTTAAGCCTCAGGCATTTTTTTTTTTGCATACGAACTACTGCCACCTGTCACTGAAAAATATTTTAAGCGTCGCAGACTGCAGCGTCGCAAGCTGTTGGTTGCAGATTGAGAGCACTCAAGTCTTCAGTTTTAAGCCTTTAGTTGCGTGCCAACGTTTGCAAGGTATTTTTTCTTTATGCTGCATCATAGATGCCTCCTTTGTATGCTCTAAGTTTTAAAAGGAACGATTATTGGTTTAAAAATCGGTTTGCACCTGTAAAATTAAAAAAAAAACATGCGCTGACAAAGCGAAAATCTGATTGTCCCCGTAAATACCTGCATTAAGTAAAGCAAACTAAACATTTTACAGGCGATTTCGGTAATAAATAAAGCAAACTCTGACCGCGGCTTTATGAAGTTTTGATCTTGCAATATACTCTCCTCTTTAGACGCACCCTTTAGACGCACGTGTAGGAGTTTACAGTTCCAAAAGTTTCTTGATTTTCAGCACAAACTGTTTTGGAAGAAAGACAAATGTCCTCTGTTTGGGATGATTTTATTGCTGATTATTTTTAACATGAATAGCCAGAAGACGGAATTCAGAAAGATTTTCAGATGGCAGCCGTTTTCTAGACGAATCGAAACTGAATGACGGAGAACACAACACGCAGCTGGTATCTCCTCACATATCTCCCTGTTCTTTTCGAGACGGCATAGTATTTGGTGATGACGATGATGCGTAATGCATTGGGCTACTGTGTGTTGTATATGCCACTCGAACAGAGTTCAACAACAAGCGTGTGTTGCAGTTTAACACCACGTGTTATCGGTTGTGAGAATGTATCTGCATAGCGGAATAGTGTGTGTGGAATAGTTAGTCGTATACAGTACTATGCGGCGGGCATGCATTGTGCAATCGTGGATTAGCGGACAGACGAGAGACGAGAACTAGCTGTGGGATGTTTAAACGATGCGTATATTGCTGGCAACATGGAGGAGTTGAGCTGTATTAACGGGAGAGTGGCAGTTATCGCAATTACGCTTAATGAGAGGTACAAGATAAAGGTGGTGCAGCTCTACGCACTTACGTCCATCCATGGCGACCAGAATGTTCGAAGATTCTATGAAGACGTGGCATCGGCAATGAACAAAGTAAATATCCAGGGGGCACCTTGGCTGTCCAAAGTGCTACAATGGGAAACGGTTCCCTGGCGCACTTTGTTTTTTTGTTTAGTTCTCATATATTATTTTTAATTTTGTTTGTTTTATTTTTGGTTTTACTTTATTTTTATCTTTGTTTTCTCTTTTCTTTCTTTATTTTATTTTATTTAGGAAGCCCATGCATTCACTAGGTGCGCCTTTATTCATACCCAAACCCCGAGCCTTCGTAGCGGATTGGTAGCGTCTCCACTTGAAATGTCAGATGCCCTGGTTCGATTCCTAGCCTCAAAAGTTTTGTTTTTAAGTACTGACGCCAGAATGCGGACACATTTGCTAACATTCCTTGGTCACGACAGTATGAGGCATTAAAGGCTTTAGGCTTAAAATCACAGTACACTCTACTAATGGGTGACTTCCGTGCGAAGGTTGGCAAGAAGCTGGCCAAAAACTATGGGATAGGCTACTGTGGCATAGCCTCCAGGAATAGCCTGGAAAAGTTATTAGTAGAGTTCACTGACAGAAATAACTTACAGTCAAGTTCGCGGTTCTGTAAATCGTTTGCCGCATCCGGTTGGCGTTAGTGGAATGCCCATTACGTTCTTTCTTGGGCCCTCTGCACAACCGCACAGAAGGGGGTGAGGTCAACCCAGCGGGATACGGGGGGTGCCGGATAGCGGAGGATTACGGGAAAGGTCCAACCTCCGACAGGGACAGATTCATTAGGTCGCATCCCGTGTGCACGTGCTTGCGGCGAGGCGGACCCACCTCACAGTGCGTGGCTTTTGTGCCATGTCTGCAGCAGCGTGCTTTGACAGTTTGAAGCGTGGTCAACAGGTTATTGCCGCTCTAGCTGCAGGCATGAGCAGCGACAATGGTTAACAGATGGGTTGAAGTGGCTTTCCTTGAACTTGGGGCAACCGGACGTTGGGAAAGTGAGTGTTCACGAAGCTCGCAGCAGGAAAGCACAATTATCCGAAATCGTGATCGTAGAAAGTGTGCATATGTGTACGGTGTCGCGATGAGTTACCCTCTTTCCCCAATCATTGATTGGTTGTGTTATCCTTTCCAAATTGCTGATTGGTGACATTTTGCTTTCCCCAATAAGTTATTGGGTGGATGTTTGTACAGTACCTGATTGCTTATTCTTCGCACCGAGGGCAGGGACATAGGGTTTAATACCAGCTGTTCCGGCAGGACCGAGGGCTGGTTTCGTCACGTCGAGTCAGTCAAGTGTAAATACGTTTTCTCCTTGCTTGTATCTTCCATTGTACTTTTAATTGTTACAAAAAGTTAACTTCTCCACAAGTGGCCTCTTGCAATGTGGTTGAGCAATTCGACCCTGCAAGACATCAAGAATCCTTCAACAATTATCATCAACCCAATTTCCCTCTACGAGATCTTAAGAGAGGATTTCAACTGGCGCAGCCGTAGAGGGGACAATCAACTCTTACTGATCATCAATGCCTTCTTCCTGAAAAGAAAGAACAGGAAGGGGATGCGGGAGAGCCGCTATGGTCGAATAAAAATGAAATATATTTTACACTATGCGCTCACCCTGGCATCGTAGATGAAGTAGTGGTGCTCGGAAAGGTGCGTTGTAGCGATCACAGAATGGTAAGGTCTAGAATTAGCATAGACCTCAAGAGAGAATAGAATAAATCAATGAAGCGAAAGCCAATTAACGAGTCAGCGGTAAGAAGGAAAGTAGAGTCATCCAGAATGTTGCTGCACAACAGATATTCAGCTCTATCATATGAAGGCGATATTAAAGTTCAAGCAATCTACAATAATGTCATGGTTATCACTACGGAGTTATCAATAGAAGTAGGCGGTAGGATCGTTGGACAGCAAATCGGCAAGCTATCTCAGGAGAAAATAAAGTGTGATATAGAAAAGCCAGAGTTTGAAACGACTGACCCTATGGACAGAACATAACTGCTAGAGCTATGAAAGTTAATAAATAAGCCCAAGGTAGCTGACATAAGGCAGTTTAATACAGATAAATAAAGCATGCTCTCAAGAACGGAGGTAGCCTAAAAGCAGTGAAGAGAAAACTAGGCATAGGTAAACAGCAGATGTATGCACAAAGAGACAAAGAAGGCAATGTCATTGGAAATATAGAGAAGATAGTCAATGTAGCTGAAGAATTATAGACAAATCTATGCAGTCACCAACGTAATCAGAACATTAATGAGAGTTGCAGGAGTGCAGAGCAACGGGATATCCGGCCAGTAAAGAGGAAGTAAAGAAAGCCTTAGGAGCAATGCAAAGGTGCAAGCAGCTGGTGAAGATTAGATAACAGCCGATCTCTTGAAGAAGGGAAGGTAGGCTGGGCGAGAAAAACTAGCCACACTGTAGACTCAATGCCCTATGACCTCCAGCATACTTATGCTTCCTATGCTACCTACAATGTATTAGTCCTGATCAGTGCGATAGTGTGTTTTAGTGTTTAAGTAGCTTTCATTGTATAGGAAGAGCAGGCCATTGTCAGGTGCGCAACTACCTTTTGCTTGCTTTTCTTGGATTTGAGCAATGTAGGTCAGAAATAAACAAAAACAAAAATACGAAAGAAGCTAGCTATATCTTAATTAATAGGAAAAGCGACGGCCACGCCTTGAAAAACTTTAGACTGATCAGTTACTTCCCGTCGTATGCGAGGTATTTACTGATGATAGTCAATTATTACGGCCCAAGGGCATCTGCAAGGTATTTAGTAAGTTAATCGCAAATAGAATTACGGCAACATGAGATTTCAATGAAACAAATGATCACGCAGGGTTTCGTAAAGGATACTCGACAATAGACCATATTCACAATATCAATCAGATTATTGAGAAATGAGCAGAATATCACCAACTGCTATGTGTAGCGTTCATTCGTTACGAGATTTAGAAAAGATTCAGTAAGGCTGAAAGACGCCCCTCAGCCGCCTTTGCTGTTTGACAATCATGCCCAGCTGCTTGTTAACGCCATGTGACGTAACAAAACTGCATCGGACAAATAATACTAAAAATAGCACATCCTTTTTTCACCTTAACGCTCGATCTGCTCGGAATAAGGAGGACGATCTGTATGCTCTGCTTTCTTCTTTTGGTTTTTCTTTTGATGTCATCATGCTTTCTGAAACTTGGTACCAGTATGAACATGAAGTTTTTAAGTTGTCAGAGTATGACAGCCATTATCTTAACCGTCCTTCTAGTAGAGGAGGCGGTGTGCTGCTCATGGCAAAAAAGGCCTTATCAACAGAAAAAATTGAAAAATACACACAAACAACTCCAGATTTCGAAATCTTGACGGTCATTTCTTCCACAAACATCTTTTCCGTTCTGTACCGCCCACCATCTGGCAGTATACCAAATTTTCTTTCATTTTTGGATAATTTTTTAGAATGGGTTAATTACAACAATTACAACCTTGTATTAGGAGGCGATATTAATATTAATATGCTTCATACCTCAAAACTCGATCAGACCTCATCACAATACTCGAAGCCAACACCTGTATTAACACCATTAACAGGCCCACCCGAATTCATGACGATTCTGAAACATTATTAGACGTATTTTTAACAAATATAGACAATGAGAAACATCATTCTGGCGCCATTGGCGCCCACATCAGCGATCACTTGCCAATATTACTCATTACTGACCACAAATTAACACAATCATCATTCCTGGCAACGCGTGACATGACATATCAGGATATTAACCCATTTACTCTGGAACAGTTTCGCAATGAAATATCTCAAATCAGGTGGGAACAAGTCTACAACGAATCGCATCCGGACACTGCTTACGACAGTTTTCTGTCATTATTTAAGTCAGCTTATAACAAAACTTTTTCCCGCAAAGCAACAAACAATAAAAAGACTCGTAAACCATGGATAACGAACCATTCTTTAAAACTAATTAAACAAAAGGACGCTCTTTTCAAACGCTTTATTGAAACAAAAGATCCTGAAGACCTACGTGCTTTTAAGGCTTTCAGAAACAAAGTGACAAATTTTTTAAGACAAAGCAAAAGAAACTACCTTCACAACCTTTTTAACACGGCAGTTATGAAACGCAGTGACGTTGCTTGGCGAAGACTTAACACGGTTCTTGGTCGAGACGGCCGAAATTCACAGAGCCTAGAAGGCTTGGTGTTAAATGGCACACCATCATCGGGATCATCACTGGCTAACGCATTCAACGAATTCTTCACCACCCTGGTGACTGATTCCCACGATTCACAAAGCGTAAAAAACATTAAATATTCCTCCCGTGACAGCGCGTTTTTAAAACCAACTAACTCTCAAGAAATTTGCGACACGTTTCTCACCTTCAGCAACAGCAAATCATGCGATTCGGATGACTTACAGATACGCCCCGTCAAATACGTCATAGACATTATCAGTCCCATCCTTGAGCACGTGTACAACATTTCCTTCGCACATGGCATATTCCCTAAAGGTATGCAGACAGCAAAAGTGAGCGTTCTGTTCAAAGGCGGCGATAAACATAGTCTAACCAATTACAGACCGATTTCTATTCTTCCAGTTTTTTCAAAGGGATTAGAAAAGTTAATTAACAACAGGATGACTGAATTTTGTGAAAAGCATAACATACTAGCTAAATCTCAGTTCGGATTTAGAAAGGGACTTTCAACTGAATTAGCACTTCTAACTCAAAAAGAACTCATTTTGCATGCAATAGAAAGCAAATTACTAACTCTAGGTGTATTTGTTGATTTCTCGAAGGCCTTTGATCGACTAAATCATACTACATTACTAAAGAAACTTGAAATCTACGGATTTCGAGGGGTATTCTTAAGTTTACTGAAAAGTTATCTCCAGTATCGCCAACAAAGAGTGCACATTAATACTCACATATCTGAAATTGGACAAATTAACAGCGGGGTGCCTCAAGGGAGTATCCTCGGCCCATTGCTGTTTAATATTTACATTAACGACATAACATCTATTGATGAATCAGCCACGTTTATTATTTACGCCGATGATACTACCATATTTTTTACTTCACCTACTTCGGTGGGCTTATTTGACCGAGCAAACCTTACATTGTTAAAATTGCACAAATGGAGCGCTGTAAACTCATTAACAATCAACACTAATAAAACCAAAGCTTTTCTCTTCAGGCCAAAAAATCAGCACGTGTCCGTTACTGGGAATCTAATGATCGGAACATCAGTCATTGACATCGTCCATTCCTTCAAAAGTCTTGGGGTCATATTCGAGGAGCATTTATCTTGGAATTCACATGTCGACATGGTGGCTAACAAAATTGCCAAAGTAGTTGGAGTACTAACCAAATTACGTTCCTTTTTACCGCGCAGAATAAAATTAGTTATTTATAACTCACTCATCCTTTCGCACATTAGCTATTGCCATCTGATTTGGGGGACTACCACTGCCACTAACATGAACAAGCTATTGTTGCTCCAGAAAAAGTCAGTGCGCGTCATTTCGGACTCCTCATATGATGCTCATACAGAACCCCTCTTTGAAAATCTGAAAATCCGTCCAGTTCACTTTCTGTATAATGACACATTACTCAACCGATACTTTAAAACAAGAAACCAAGGAAATAATTTTATTGCAACATTATCGAACCTCATGAGGAATGATAATGTTTATGAAACACGTCACCATGAAATCTGGCACATTCCATCAGTGCGTACCAACTATGGAACTCAGTCGTTGCGCGTGAGATTGCCGTCCCTATTGAATATTCGCAATCCATAAAAAAAAAATTCAGTTAGCTAAAAGCAAACCTAGAAGAAAGTCTACGTCTTTTCCTACATATTTTAAACTTTGATCAACGTGTCACTTTCTCTTGTTTTTCCTAACGTTCTTATTGCTCGCTTTGTTACCCTGTATTCACCAGTGCTTTCGTGCTTTCGTCCTCTGTTTGTTTTGCTTAGCTATTATTCATGTATCTGCCTTGTATCATTACCGAGAATGTTTTCACTAGTACATTGTGAACTGTTCATCTTATTAATAACAGAATTGTTCATTTAGTTTTCAGTCATGACTTTTTTATGTTCTGAATTACAAATTTGCAACTGACGATGCCAAATATCATTTCTATATGTCCGTACGCACATGAATTGTTAAGGGGCACAGACCCCGTCAAGCTGTCTTCTTCAGCTTTTTGTCTGTGCTCCAGACCTCTGTAAAGATGTCGAATAACGATGAATGAATGAAAGCATTTGACTCCGTGGAAACGACCGCTGTCATCTAGGCGTTGCGGAATCAGGGTGTAGAAGAGTTTTATGCGAAAATGCTGGATGATATCTCTAACGACTGAAGTCAGCAATAAAGTCAGGAATAAAATTACAGTAAGAAAGGGTGCCAGGCAAGGACGCACGATCTCTCCAATGCTATTGTCGGTCTATTACAAGGACTTGTTCCGAGGTCTGGACTGCGAACATTTTGGGATAAGTGTTAGTGGAGAATACCTAAAAAATTTGCTATTCGCTGATGACATTTCCTTGCTAAGTCACCCAGAAGATGAGCTGGAAAGCAGGGGCAAGGAGTTGGGCAGCGCAGAACGGTGGGTATAAAAATTAACATTCAGAAAACCAAAGTAGTGTTCAACAGCCTCGCAAGGAAACCGCGAGGTGCGCGCATATGGCAGGTTCTTTGAGGTCACGAATGCAGGTTACCAGTATCCCTCAAGAGAAAAGTATAGATCAGCTGTATGTTACCGGTACTCACCTATGGGGCAGAAACTTGGAGGTTAATAAAGAGGGTTCATCTTGAGTTAGGGACAATGAAGGGAGCTACGGAAGGATAAATGATTTGTGTAGCTTTGAAAGCCATGAAGCGAGCAGAGTGGGCCCCGGATCACACGTGGTAATGAGAGCCTAGTCGAAATCAAGAGGAAGAAATGGGCCTGGCCAGGACATGTAATGAGAAAGCAAGATAACCGCTGGTCCTTAAGGGTAACGAAGGAAGAATCAAAGAAAGCCTTAGGACCAATGCAAAGGTGGAAAGAAGCTGATGAGGATCATGTAACAGCACATTTGTTGAAAGACTGAGGAGAGATTGTGCGAGAAAAAATAGCTATCCTGTATACGCAATCATTTGTCACCTCTAGCGTACTAGGAGTTTGGAAGAACTCTAACATTATCTTAATTTATAAGAAAGGAGACGTCAGGGACTTGAAGAACTACAGAGCGATGAGCCTACTGTCCGTTGCCTACAAGGTATTTAGATTAGAGTCAGGACAACCTTAGACTTCACAGACCCAAATGTTCAGCCCGGCTTTTGTAAAAGATACTCGACAATAGGCCATATTCACGGTACCAGTCGGGTGACAGAGAAATGCGCAGAATATAAGAAACCTCGGTATATAGTCTTCATTGATTACGAGAAAGCATTTGACTCAGTGAAATCCTCAGCTCGATGTAGGCACTGCGGGATCAGGGTGCAGAAGAGAGTTATGTGAAAATATTGGAAGATATTTACAACGAATGCTGAGATACCATACTCCAGCATAAAGTCAGCAATAACATTCCAATAAGGAAAGGTGTCCGGCAGGGAGACACTACCTTGACAATGGTATTCACCGCCTGTTTACAGGAGGTATTCCGGGGCCTGAAACGGGAACAGTTGGGGATAAGAGTTAATGGAGATTACCTAAGTAATTTGCGATTCGCTTGTGACATTGCCTTGCTAAGTCACTCAGTACAAGAGCTGCAAAGCATGATCATTGAATTAGACAAACAGAACGGTGGGGTTAAAAATCAAGGTGCAGAAAACCAAGGTAATATTCAACAGTCTAGCAAGAGAACAGCAGTTCGCAGTTGATGGCGCAGTGCTGCAAGTAGTAAGAGAATATGCCGACTTAGGGCAGGGGGTGACCACTGATGGCGACCATGAGAGGCAAGTAATTACAAGAATATAAATGGGGTGCAGTGCATATCGCATGTTCTCTGAGATCATGAATGGCAGTTTGTCAATATCCCTGAAGAGAAAAGTTTACAAGAGCTGTATCTTACCGGCACTGACCTGTGGGGCACAAACGTGGAGTCTAACAAAGAGGGTTCAGCTTATGCACAACACAGCTAACTTTGGAAAGAAAAATGATAGGTGGACGTTAAGAGGGCGGAAGCGAACGGAGTGGGTGAAGAAACAAACGCGGGTTAATGACATCCTAGTCGAAATCAAGAGGAAGAAATGGGCTTGGGCAGGGCATGAAAAACGAAGGCAAGGTAACTGCCGGTCCTTAAGAGTAACGGAGTGGATTCCAAGAAAAGGAAAACGCTGCAGGGGGTGGCATAAAGTTAGGTAGACAGATGAAATTAAGTTTGCGGGGATACGGTGGCCGGAACTGGGAAAGGACCAGGTTAATTGGAGATTCTTGGGAGACGCCTTTGCCCACCAGCGGGCATATTCAGGCTAATTATGATGATGCTCTGCGAATTGGTGACGACGGCGTAATGGTGCCACCCCGGTCCAGTGTGCTCGTTCTCGTGAGGAATGATTTTTTTCCACGACTACGATATTAGCACTGCTAGCAAAGTACATCTGCTCGAGAATGGAGTAGCCGTCGCTTGTGGGCTCGTCCAACTACAAGACTGCTGTGGTAATGGGCCCCTTGCAAATTTTGCCTACGAGTTGCAGCATCTCGGCAAGGGCACGGCTGTCGCCTTCCTGTATGACTCGCTATGTTGCTCAAGTGTGCGCCCTAGAGACAGCCCCTCAAGACCGGGCTCCACCATTACGTGCCCTTCCGCCCGTCAGAATCAATACGGACTTGGCGCCTGAGGAGAAGACTCTTCTCTCAGTGCTTTGTGCGGATTGCTTATCAGGAGCGCCAGTGGACCTGGCTTCCCCGGAAATCATTGAAGACTTTACATTTTTTGGTGCTGTTAGCGCAAACGATATGGCACAGCTTCAAAGGGCGGACGCAGAGGTACGCCGCTCATCGCGCCCCCAGAAGTCTGCGATGGTCCCCTTGTTCTTCGTGTTTTCCTTAGTGGGCTGCATTCATTCCCTCTAGAAAACGGCGTTCTCTTCAAGCGCAGCCTTGAGAGCAACACCGTAACAATTCTACTCGTAGTGCCGTCACAGCTACGACCCCATATCTCGAGCGCTTGCCACGACAAACCATCTGCCGGCCACATGGGAGTCAGTCGTAATTTAGCAAGGATTGGGTAGAGGTACTACTTTGACAGATTACTTCCATCAGTGCGGACATGCGTCAAAATCTGTCGTAACTGGGCCGCAAGTCGCCACCCTTCTAAGCCACCGGATTTCTTCACCCCATAGCATCTCCCAAAAATGCTTTCCAACAAGTAGGAATGTACGTAATCGGCCCATTCTTGCAGTCACCCACTGGAAAACGTTGGATTGCGGTCGCGACAGATAATCGACGCGGTACGCTGACACAACGGCGCTTGCGAACGGAGCTGCTTTCGAAGTAGCCAAGTTTTTTGTACGCAACATCGTGCTGTGTCATGGTGCCCCTGCGGTTATATTTCCTGACCGCGGAGCTAGTTTCACGGCCCGCTTGACTAAGTCAGTCTTAGATCTGACCCACACCAGCGATAGGCGTACTACGGCGTACCACCCGCAGACAATTGACTTGGTGTAACGCCTTAACAGAACCTTGGCTGACATTCTCTTGATGTACGTGGATGTGGAGCGTAAAACGTGCGACCAACATCTCCCATACGTATCATTCGCGTACAATAAGGCCCTGCAAGAGCCAACGTTGCTCACACCATTCCAGCTTGTCTTCGGTCGTCGAGTTATTACTTCTTTCGTGGCCATGTTGGCTGTCTACCATCAGTGTGACCAAAGGCCTGATCTTGACGTCGCCGCTTTCATTCAGCGGGCAGAAGAAGCACGTCAACTGGCCAAGCAGCGAATACTCCAATAACAGCACGTCGACTCTGACCACTATAATCGCGGACGGCGAATTGATGCGTTTGAGCCAGGCTACCATGTGTGGGTTTGGACACCACTTCTTCACCGTGGGCTGTCTGAAAAATTACTGCGCGGTACTTCGGTCCCTATCGTGTTCTCAGCCGCATTATCTACGTGACATACAAAGTTTCACCGGCAACCCCAGCCCGTTCATTGCGCAGACCACCGCGTCCGGATGTTGTGCACGTCGTTCGTACGAAGCCGTACGACGGCCGTCCTGCAGATTGTACTTGGGTCTGAGTGCTGCCGTTTCTGTGTCGTGTCAACTGTTTAACCTAACGCTTCTAACCTCTTTTTCCTACTGCGTAAGCAGGCCGCATCAAGCCGATTCTGCAGAGGAGGGAGAAATGATAGAGCTCAGAATTGGAAGTAAAGGAACATCGCCATCTTGCTTGCGACCGCTCGGCAGCCTGGAGCAGTTCTTCTGTCCCCGACTGAGTGACACGTAATATTCGTGACTATATAATATAGGTATTGGCCAGTTCCAAAGAGCCGTTCACTGCAGTTTCAATGCGAAAGAGGCTTTATCCTAGTGACGCCCAGCGAGCGCCCTGCTGCCACTGCACCCACGGCTGCACATCCTTATGCGTGCGTAGAATGTATTCATGCTGCTAGGTTACAATTAAGCTTATGTATCGCGATGTTTTATGCCGAATTATCCATAGCTGCAATTCGTTTGCGATTCTCTTAGACCCCGATATTAGGGGATCGATTGTATTTATGTTAATGTGTTCATAAAGCTTCTGAGCGATTATTCCTTTTGGATGCGTCATTTTAGCGCTGCTTTATTCATCTCATGAACAATTCTGATTCATCTATGTACGCCGTGAAACTAGTTTGCTGAGAAATGGGGACGCGCAAAAGGTAATTCAAGCCATACCAAAACGACGCCTCCCAAGGCAATGGTTCCTCAAATGCTTCAGCGGAACACCATAAAGACTCTGGCCATGCCCTCGATAGGGACGAGGCATGTGTGACTGCCAGGGAAAAACAAATATCAGATAACACGCGTTCGAACTCAGAACGGCGGCCACGTATCGATGGAGGAGCAGCCCAAAAGGCTTCCGTGTGCTATGCAATGCAATGCATGGGGACCGCCTAACCGGGTCCCGAGGTGGTCGAAATTATTCTGAACACCTCCACTACGGCACGTCTTCCTTTCTTCTTTCATTACCTCCTTTATCACTTCCCTTATAGCGTGGCTCGCGTTCGCACCGACATATGTGACACAGTTACTGCTTCATTTCCTTTCCTCAAAAAGCAGTTTTCAACGCTTGCTCACGGCACCGCTTTGTATTCAGACGACATCACATACGATTACCTGCACACTAGATGTTTTATCTGCCACCCTGCAGCAGGCATCATTCGCTGTTGCACCCCGATCTTAAGATAAACCTGTCTTTTGTACCCGCCCACGCGGGAAGCTTTGGAAACGAAGGGGTCGACCGACTAGCCTAAGGAATAAGCAATCGGATGGTCGTCCCCACGAACGCAGACGGTCTTTCAAGGATCCCTAGACCTATGCCGAAATCACCAACCTCCAGAGATAGACGAGGAGCCAATTCTCATCTCCCCAGCCCTTCTTAAATTGAGCGCATGCTCCGCAGATTCTAGACACAATCGATCCTTAGCGATTTGAAAATTTCACTCATCACAAACGGGGAATACGAGCCCGTCCACCAAAATTATAATCAGGGAGAAATCGCCACCCAGGCGCTCATCCTCTCTGGTTTCGCGAGAAATAAAGAAATTAATAAATGAACCCTCCCCGTCGAACCATACTGCCAGCTCCATCCGAGGAGGAATGGAACCAAGTTTTCAGAAGGCCTGACAAGACAATCCAATCCAACTTTCACTCGTTTCGTAGGCTCAGGAAGTCGCGCCAGCTGGGGGTGATAGCAATCCCAGCGGCCCTAAATCCCTGCACGCTAAGGCGATAGAGTTGTTTCCCTCTCCCTCTGCCTGAAAAACCATCACGGTGTGCGGCACTGGCCCGTTTTCTCCTATTTTGAACAATATACCGGTGTACGCGCCCAAACGCCAATAGCTTTTTTTAATGCTAGTGCACCATTCCGAAAGGTGAACCCCGAGCATGGTCTTGCGATGTTTGTATGCCAGCGGGCTTTGTATTTGTGGGTTGCTGCGAGCTGAAATAAATAAATAAATTGAATTAAAATAAACATCTGTGACTGGGATTCAAACCCGCGACGGCGTCAACAGACTAGCTCCGCTGGCCACTGCGCGAGAGCACTGTCCTCTCTTTGGAACCGAACTCACTTCGCGCAAACTGCAACACACTCTCGCGCTGTGCACTGCCCACCGTCTAAATCATCAAATAACACTGCTATACCAATAATTGTCGCGCTCTAGAACAGGCATGTGCCTTGCATGCTTTGGCGTGGACACCACTGTGGAGGAAAAAAGTCAATAGAGCAGTGCGCTCTAGCGTAGACAACTTTGCTTCAGATATGCGCTTTGCAGAATTGTGTAAACTGGCATTGACGACAAAAATAGTGGAAGATATTTAAGCTTCCCTTTAAAGCGTGTAACGCGACAGCGTGCTCCAGCGGTGCCAAGGAGTCCAGGGAACGCCATCGCCGGTTCCGTGTGACGCCATGTTCATTGGATAAATCGCTGGGAGTCTGTAGGTGCACTGAGTCAGTGCAACATAAGTAGCGCTCTCAGGTACGTGGTGTCGGTTCCAGCCTGGAAAAAGCTGTGTATTCGCGCAGTATTTAGCGCAAAGCAATGCTAAACCACAGCAGCTTTACAGCGTTGGCTCTAGTGGCCACGGTTCGAGCCTGCGAGTTATTCTGATTCCACGGATAGAATTCAAGATGGCGGCCTCCATACCAAGGATATTCTTTTACAGCATGAAGCTCTGCTTCTAGCGTTTCTGGTCTCAGCGTTATGCGTTATAACGCAAACCGTAACCCAGTAGTTGCAATGGTAACCATGGTGGTTAAATAATAGAATATACACAAAGAGAATTTATTGTGTACTCAGTAACATATAAGTACAAACATGACGTCCCCTTAGGGATCGCACAAAAGGAACAAAAAGGCCTGTTCGCTGTACAAAAAAAAAGAGGCACTCCAACTAGAACAGTGCAGGTAAGTGGCACAAGTCACCCCTACAAATTCAAGGGCAGGCAAAGTCTAGGGCGCCGTGTCAATCACTCCTCAACGGGGACAGAGTGGATGGGCCCCTTACTCAAAAAATGATGGGGCGGGGAGAGGGAACACATGATAAAGGGAACAGGGGGGGGGGGGGGGGGTGTACACACATCGAAACAATGGCACGAATCAAACAACTCTTGACACCATCAAAAGAAACTAAGGAGGGAGGGGGCTAGTAGGGCACGAGAGGCATCTCGAGCCTACCATCCCTCACAACATAAAAGTGCGTGTGCCAGCGTCGCAGGAAGCATCTGTTTCGAGCCGGTCAGACAGGTATTTTGCAGATGACGAGACGAAAGTTCTGCAAGGCCGGGTACATGGCACGGGCGGGAGTGCGGCGCGCCTCGGCGAGGCACCTACGCCGCCACAAAACAAACATCACTGAAATGTACACCAGCTGCTCGAAGCAGCCACGCCGCCGCCTGCCGCGGGAGTGTTGGCGTACACGAAAAAGTCTATAGATGGTTTTTGTTGACCCGCGAAAGCACACATACGAGAGGTTCTCGGGAGCACCACAGTTAGCGTCCTCTTCATTGGGCACAACTCCCGAAGGGCTAGACGCAGTGCCACCCTCCTTCGGGATCAAAACAATGCGGCCCACACTGAACGAAAGAGGAAAGCAGCCGCTGTCAAAAAGGACGTTTACGAGGTAAACTAACACGAAAGTAACGGGCGACCTGAGCGCCGCACAAGCGTCCTCAGGGAGCTGAGGAAGGGGCCCGCAAAACGAGACGTAGGCCTCCTGGAAACCCTCTTGCTCATCGAGCCCTTTGGACGTGAAGAGTGCCGCGAAGTGTTCGCCGAACACGCGCCCAATAACAGCTGGGTCAGAGGACGTGGAGCCGTCCTCCAACCCGACCGTCTGCACGCGGCTACCCTTGTCACCGCGCCGACTAATGGCCCGGGCGTGTCCGAGGTCAGCGCCGACGTCGAGCGGCAAACGAGAGGAAAGGGCAGAGAGGGACGCGCGCGAACTGTCCTCGAGGACGCGGTGATAGCGCACGCGCAACGTCTCGAGGTACTCTCGCATCGCGAAAGTAAGGGTACCGGCATCGCGGACGATGCGCATGGGGCGCAGAGTATCGTTAAGCGCGGTCGTGACGCGAACGCGCCGCGCTTTCCCCGCGCGAATGACCACATCGCGCCAACAACACTTGAGCGCGTCCCAGACAGCGGGGGACACTCGGTCGACACCGGCAACGGACACAAACGCTTCTGTGCGAATGTCAGCAAGACACTGTTCATCAAAAAGGACCGCGGGGTCCATGCGCCACATCAGGGGGTTGTTCGAACGGCCAGGCGCTGCGCGCAAGCTAACACGAGGAAGTGGTCGCTTAACTTAAGGCCTGATGGAAACGGCAGGACCGCACACTGGAGCAAGCAAGGTGCCAGAGCGGAGGGGATGTAAACCCGGTCTAGCCGGCTCGCGCTCTGGTCCCAGACGCGCGTGGCCTCAAAGTGGTCGCCGTGAAGGGCGACCCACGCGTCCTCTGAGCTTTGCGACCGCAGTAGCTTCCCAAGCTCTTTCGCGTGGTACTTGGAAGCGCCCTGGCCGGGCCCCCTGATGTCGCGTTGCGTGTCCAAAACGCAGTTGAAATCCCCAAGCAAGACGTGGGGCATGTTTTCAAGAAAGTGTAGGCGCGATCGCCCGAAAGAACTCGTTCGTCACACCGCGCGTAACTGGCGCGTAAACATTTTTTCGAAACGAGTCCTGCGGCCATTGAGAAAAATGTCCACCACTATCACGCGCCCATCGACGCCAATGGTGCAGTGAGCACCTGCTCTATAGGCCGGCGAGAGAAAAACCACGCCTTCGCCACAATACCGTGAGTCCGTTAACGAAAAAAAGGCATCTAAATTAAAACGAGAACGAAAAGTAAGAACGTCAGCAGGAGTGCGAAAGTTACATTCCTGTAAAAATAAAACATCCACTCGATGCGAACCCGCAAGATGAAGCACTTCCCGCTGCTTGTCGGGGTGCCGAAAACCTTCCGCCTTAAACGAAGCAAAAAGAAAAGATGCCATCATGTAAACAAAAGGAAGAAACAAAGCAACAACAGTGAACATAGGAAAACGGCAACGGACTCACAGTAAAGTTCCTCGGGCAAAGTCTGTACGCGTGGCCAAGCACCGGGCGCTTGCTGGGGGGGCAGGTCCGGGGTTCCTCCCGTCGTCCTGGCTGGCGGCCCCGCGGCGACGGGGCGATTATGCCAAGCGGTGCCAACGGTTGCGCGGTGCTAAGGTCCGGCCGATGCGCGCGGCTGCGTCAATAACACACAGTCACAGACGCACCAACACCCACCGCCTCACAAACACCGTCCATCGTTCGCCGAACGCGCCGACGGAGCCAGCGCGCCGAAAAGATAACGGCGCCGTAGAGCGTCGAAAGAACGGCGCTCGGGCGGCCGCCGAGCAGGGGCAGGAGGAAAAGGCCCGGCAGGGCCTGAAGTCCGGCGAGGAGGCGCCTTGGCTTAAACAATTCGTTCCCCTCAACGTCCACGAGGACGCCATCCTCGTGTGCCGTCCGAGGTTTCCTCTTCGGCGCCTGGGTGGCTGAACAAAGGGTCGCGCCGCCATCCGACGACGAGGAGAGCTGGCGCTTGGGGTCCTCTAGGTCGAGGACCTTTCGGGCACCCCGCACCAACTTAGCTGCGCACGGGCCCCGCGGGGGCAGGGCGACCGGAATGTGCGACGCCTTCGGTCGCGACTCGCTTGAGCCTTCGCTGCTCTGGGCGTCCTTCACGGGCGTGTGCAGGGCGTCACTGGGAGAGGGCGAGCCAGGCGACGCGGTGTCCGTGTCCGTGCCCTCGTGCTGCGCCGCAGTGGGCGCGTCAAAGAGCGAGGCCTCCAAACTCGGAGGGTCCCCAAAAGAGGACTCGCCCTGCGAGTCGTCCGACTCGGACGAGGTCGATTCCGCGGCGTCGGAGTTGTGCGTGGACAGCTCCGCCGCGGATTGGCCGGACGAGGTGTCCGTCGGCTCTGTGCCCGCCTGGTCGTCAGCGGACCTCGTCTCGGCGTCGCCCCGCAGGTCAGCTCCCTCGACAGGGCTCACCGCCGCCTCCTGTAACACGTCGCTCGAACCGGCGCCAGCCCCCTTCAGATGTCGCCTTCGGCCCGGGTTGCACACCAGGCTCCTGGGAAGGTCTGGCTGCCGCAGCAGCCGCGGCCGCCGCGTAGGACCGCGGCACGACGCAGTCGGAGGACAGGTGGTCGCCTCCGCACCTCTTGAATACGGGTTTGCAGTCGGCGCCGACGTGCCCGTACGCGCCGCACCGGCCGCAGCGCACCGCCTTACACGCGGCGCCGAAGTGGCCCTCCGCGCCGCACCGGGAACAGACGCATCTCATGCCGCTGTACTCGATCATGGCTCGAGTCCCGGCCACGGTCAGGAAGTTCGGCGGATCCCGGGTCCTCTCGAGCTTCACCAGGCGCGTGCCGTTCCCGATGTGGTTCTTGGACTGGAAGGCGTTCTCTGTGATGGCGCGCACCTTCCCGTACGGTGAAAACGCCGCGGCGAGGTCCTCGTCGCTGACACACGGGGGTAGACGGAAAACCGTCACGTGAACGACTGGAACGCGCATCTGCTCCAGTGGCACCTCCTTTCCGGCAATAAGCAGCGAGCCCACCGCCACCATTTTCGCCGCCTGCGCCATGGAAGCCACGGCAGCCAGGAAACGTAACCCTCCGAGATGCTGCAAGTACGTCAGCCCCCCGACTCCGACCACCTCCTCGAGGATGTCGATGAGGCGATCGGCCGGAACTGTTTCCGGCACGGAAAACAGGAAGCATTGCGCCTTTGTGGGGTGCACTGCTGGGCATGGTCGTTGCATGTTGGGGCCCGGGTCACCAGGGCAGGAGCGCGGCCGGACATTGGTGTAAAATTTGGGGGCAAACCGTTTGCCGCAGAATGTTCCGGTTGACTTCATACGGTTAAGTGTTTTGTGCTGCCTAAACTTACTAGTTAAGTTACAGCCTAGCTCATTGCAGGGGTTCGAACTGGCGACCCATGTTCCCCAAATTCCACTTCTTTACGAATCTTGTAATGAGAATTTTGGTTCAAATGGTTGTCGCACAGTGTTCGGCTGGTGGCATCGACATGGATGAGGAAGAGACCAACTCCGGATGACTGGTTCTTAAAAAGAATGGCTGAAAAAGTCGCTGGCGGATATGACTGCCATGCACGTGGATGTGGAACACAAAACATTTGCACCAGGTACTCCCATACGTCACTTTCGCGAATAAAACTGCGGTTCAGAGAACAGCGCGCTTTACCCCGTTCCGCATTTTTACAGAAGGGCGGATGACATCGAACCAGTGCTACTGCCCAAGCAGCACAGGAACTCGGCTCAATAAAGGAAATGGATGGCTTCAGAAAGGTCCTCTGTAGGACCTGGCTTTGCGCACTATGCTTCGAATATTGGTCTGATTATCGGTGCTGCTCTGGTGTGCGCTGATGACGACGTCACACTAGATGCGGGCAGCTTCGCCGTAAAAGTCATCAATCCCGTCAGCTGGCTCGATTCCGCATGAAGCTGCAGGAACACACGGGCTCGCGATATTACAATCTTTACCATAGGGAAGTGCCCTATTATCAACAAAGCGCGTATGGGTGTGGGCCCCTGTAATCCAAAAAGTGTTGTTAGAAACACAGCTGCTCCGCTCTTAGGTTTGTTTTATTGGGGTTTACGCCGTAGTGAAGGGCTCCGGAAATTTAGACCACCTCGGGTTCTTTAACGTGCACTGACATCGCACAGTACCTGAGTCTCTAGAATTTCGCCTCCGTCGAAATTCAGCCGCCGCGTCCGGGACGAACCCGTGTCTTCCGGGCCAGCAGCCGAGCGCCATAACCACTCAGCCACCGTGGCGGGGCGCTCCGCTATTAGGACCGTATAAAGTCTTCCGCCGCGTCGGCAACGCGAATTTTAAAGTCGTTCCTAATGGAAGTGCGGTCATCGGCGGCTACTAACTGATACTGTTCCTTTGGGTGGCTTGACATCGCAGCTCCCGCGTGACTGCAGTGCTTTTCACTCTGTATTTTAATCTACGCTCTCGCTCAGCGCATGATATTCTTAGCTTTTTTTCGGTTTCCTGTCCTTATTGACTGCATTTCACAACATTCCTCTGTGCGTTTCCTGTCGACATTTCCTTTTTTGCTTTTCTATTCATTTTTAAATACTTTGCTTCGCATGAACTCGATGCTTTCGTTTTACGGTGGAAACACTAATAACACTCGCCTCACCAGTGCTACCTCCGCGGTGATTCAAGAACAGGACTAAGAGGACACAGTCTCAGTAGTGGCGGTTGGCATGGGCTACGTTTTCGGGAATCAACTCGGCCGCTCAGAGGTTTCCGTCTACGTCTGCGGCCGCCATTCTTCTGGTTCTTCACAATATTGATGGTTTCGTTTTAGTAATGGTGCCATAGAATGCGCTCGCTTCCACCCACAAGCTGGCATATATTGAACGTATGGGCTTTTATATGAAATGAACACTACCAGTATATACATGCGGAAGCTGCGCTGAAGTTTTCCGCGTCGATTGCAATGCCATAGCAAACACCCAGCGAGAGCAGCAAGCTGATTTCGTGGCACTCGGTCAGCTATCTGAGCTGCGCCGAGAGAAGCTAGGTAATCAATGATATCTGCCGAACGCGGGCCTCAAATCTTTAAGAGCGTACTCTGAAGTTTGTAGCCGTGCAAGCGGCTGACAGCACCAGTTTTTAGTGGGCAAATAGAGCAACTCCAGTGCCACCTGTGCCGAGGTTGATTCTCTATACTTTTATCTTACCTTCCCTGAAATCAGCTGTCAGAATGACTTGCTTAAGAGACTGCGACGTGTGCGTTGATCGATAAAACGAGTAAAGCACCCACATTGAAGAACGGCAATAGCCTCCAGCTGCCGTCGTGAACACATGCCGTTTGCTCCCCTCAGCTAGACCACTCGATAAGATTAATTTTGCGCCCCGCCGAGAAAAGAATAATCCCGTGAAACGGCAGGTACTTAGCTAGCGAGCACTAAAAAGCAAAGAGTTATGTGGACAACCAACCAGTAACTTGTTATAGAGACGCTGGTAAGCGCTAACGCATATGCTTCTAAAAAATGCGGCACATGATTTCATATTATCTGTAAAATTTATTGTGGGCATTTTTTTTTTCATTTTGGGCCAGCTTGACAGTGCTTCTTCTGAGATAAATACTTCCGAATCTTTCATAAAATCTATGCAGGATGACAAAGCATAGAATGATAGAGTGCCTCTGTGTTACGCCTTGAGTACATTGCGCCCGGCAGAGGGCTTGACGCCAGTCATTAGTTGGAACCACCCATAAATACGGCCTGAATAGAATGAGATGTATCAGCAGCAGCACTCAGAAGTGCAATTTTAAGCCGCACATCTACTTGTGGGCAACGGAAACAGCTGTGCCAGGGAAGTGATTGTGTTTGTTAACTTATCGAGAGGGGTGTGCACTTCCTTACGCCGACGAACGCAGGATAACCATCGCCGCTTCAGTACCACAACTCGGCTCCTCAATGGCGGAAATCCAGATGTCAAACCTGCAATTTCTCCTGCGTGGATTCCGTGCAGAGCAACTGTTGCGCTTGGACAAAGAGAACTGGCCGTGGTTGCCGCGACTTCGGGAACTGCCGCCTTCCGATGTACACGGTGCGTTATGCGAAGCTGTCCAAGCTGCTGGGAGCGACGAAATCCGTCTCCGGCGGATAGCATGCCTGCGCAGCTGGATGGCGCGCCGCCAGCGCTTAGTTGTGTGGCGGGTCTTCCATCTTAAGACTGCGCCTACTTTTGATGAGTGTCCCGCGCTGCTGAGGAGCATTGCGGCTGCCATGGCAGTTGGCGAACGCGAAGCAACTATCGACTGGACAGTGCACGGGGATGTGTTCACCGCCTGCTTGCTGACCAAAGAGCCAGACTACCCGATAGAGACGTACTGGGCCGTGTATGTAGCTTTGTGGCCGGGGCGGCCTTTGCTGGCCGTCGACTACCTGCGGGTCACCATTCGGCAGCGATTGCTGACAGCTCTGCGCGCAGCGCTGGGATACGATCCACGGTTGCTGGTATGCGTGGATGACGACAACATTGACAACGTCTACCGCGACGGCTATCTTGCCCTGTGTGGTGTGTCTGGCACACCTCCACCTGTGATTCCATGCAACATGTAGTTCTACGGCGGATGCGTGCGCTGGAAGTTCAGTCGCCTCGTCATTTGAAGAAGGCAAGTGTACGACATAATTTAGATTTTTTTCTCCTCAACCTTTTAGCTTTAAAATAACGTTAATAATGTTTAGAAAATACGCATTACGGTTTAATACAATATTTACATTAATTTAGCATTATTATTAAGGAACCCTTTAAGGACACTTCAGAACATGTTGATCTGGAATTTTTTTTAAAAATCGGAAATGTACACAGCTGACTCCATGCCGCCGCCATAACGCGGCACGCCTCGCGCTGATTCTTGTGGAACTATGGCGCAGATGCGATGAGAGCCGGAGGCAGTTCCTCTGGATTCGTCGTCGGCTTCAGCCTGCTACTACAGCTGCTGGGGGCCGAGGCAAGCGCAGGGACCGACTGTAGCGGCCGACAACGCTGGTGCATCCGCCTTCTGATTTCCCATGACCTCCTGGATTTGATGGCAATTTGGAATTTTTTTTAGCCACAGAGACAGGTTGTTGTTGTTGCCTGTATTTTGTTTTGTTCTCGTTGAGCGTTTTCCTTTGACTCCACTTTCGCTTCGCCGTGTTGACTTTAATTTTTCTGTGAATTAAAGACGCATTCTGTACTTATAAACTTCGTTCTTCCCTTCCGCGTTTGGCTGCACGACAGTGAGATTTTACTAGTATCTGGCCTTCAATGATAATGTTCAGTTTTGCGCCGGCGCTGCTTGCACTGTCATGGTTGCTCAAGCCACTGGGCTCTTAGCGTATTGGATTGTATATAATATGGCCTGTTTGAAAATCAACATTCTTTTCGTAGTTCAGCCCTTGTCTTGCGTTCTTGTGTCTCTCTTTCGTTCTTGTTGGTTCGCCCTACCGCCCTCCCCGATTGTGCTGAGCTGAGCGAGTTCGGCTCGTCTGTCTCTTCTTCCTTTGCACTCATCCCTTTGTTGCGCTAAATTTTCCAAGGTATCCAAACGCCATGCGAAGAAATTCGGAACGCCTCGAGGCGCCCTTCGCAGAGGCAAGCGCTTGGGAAGAGCCAGCCGAATGTAGTAAAAGTTCCTGGTTTCAGCCGGTCGAATGTACTGCGTGCCTCTTAGCGCACAGAGCGCTCTGAAGCGAACAGCATCGGATACTATCAGCCTCTCTAATACAACAACAAGCAAAATGTTTACTTTGAGATTCGCTGCAAATTCTGACCATGCTGCAAGCCGTTAACGTCACGTGGATCACTCTGAACATTCCAAACAATGCGATAACTGCAGAAAACAACCGCCGGCCGTGCGCAGCTTAAGGAACATGCTTGGAGATGACGGTGACCTAGTCGTGCGCTTCGTGCGCATGCAGCCACTCTCGTGGAGTTTGCGACTCGTTCCATGATAGCGCACTGATCTACTGATCGAACAGTCGTAGCTCGAGTGATATTATTAATATAACACAAGAGAGTACAGCTTCTCGCTCCCTGCCAACCGATGAAATCGCAGATGATTTTTTTGCCAAACTAGACAGCGTGCCAATGCGTGATCTGTGCTTAAAAAAAAAACCGAGACACCCCACGACAAAGCTATGAGTGGGCTCGGGCGGAACACTAGCTGGTCGCTAAGGAGGAACTTGTTTAGTAGAGCGGCCTATAGATCCAGCCCACACCCCCGACCTGCCTTGTTGCACGATAACTTGAATAGGCCTGCACGCTGGTTGTCTGTCTTTCTTCGCGGTAGGAGCGCCTAGATTAGCCCTTTCTGCTGCTGCTAGAGCTTCTGATGCACTGATTTCTTTTAGTCAGCAGCGTACTTCGCGCAGCAGCGCTCATATTTCAAAACACGTATTGGTCGGATGGAAGAGTGTACGCAAAAGAGAAACATAACTACATTGCCCATGAATGTTGCCAGCGAACAGCGCTCCTGCGGATTAAGAGGTAAGGTGAATAGCACCGTCATGTTTGACGTGTAGCATATGTCATGCATACAGGAAAGACGGCAACGCGCGGCCCGCGATTCTGCTACCGGCAGCGTGGCCAGACGGCGGAAGTTTGCGCATGTGCGGAACGCTCGTGAGACGGCACCTATAACATCTTTTCCAGTCCGTCGTCGCCCTCCTACTTGGCGGTTCACGCTAATTTTATCTGGTAATATCAGACAGAGAAGCAGGCGACGGCGCACAACAAAACAGTGGACGACATTCCAAAACCAGGACCATAGGTATTGCAAAGTAAAACGTTCATACCAAAAGTAAAACGTTCATACCAAAAGCAGTGTCAAGGATAAAATTATAAATACGAAAACAATATTACAATTAGAAAGCAGCAGCAAGAACGAAAACATTCCTGTGTCCGCAAAATCTTCTAGAAACGTTATTTCCTTCTATGATAACGAAAAAGACAGCGCCGCCGTGGTGGCTCAGTGGTTATGGTGCTTGGCTGCTGATCCGAAAGAAGCGGGTTCGATCCCGGCTGCGGCGGTTGAATTTTTTGGGGGGAGAAATTCTAGAGGCCCGTGTACTGTGCGATGTCAGTGCACGTTAAAGAACCCCACGTGGTCGAACTTTCCGGAACCCTGCCCTACGGCAGTCTTAGTCGCTTTGGGAAGTTAAACCCCATAAACCAAACCACACCTGTCTGTCACTGGCCTCCGAAATATTGCAGGCTTGAATATTTTCCTTGCCACATTCTTTTTTTGTTGAAAGCTTCCAGCATTATTTTTGCAGCCTCTGCTGTAGTAGAACGGAGAGCTGGGCTACTCGACGGATGCGCGTCTTAAAAATGACGTCACTTCGCCATAAAACGCGCACAACCGAAACAGAAGTGCCGAGAACGCGCGCACTCACAACTGAGTTTTATTCGATGAAAGACGAATGCGCGAAAAAAAAAACCACGTGGTCATCGCTGCCAAATAGTTGCGGTCACATTCTCGCGCCTAGAAATTGCGCTTCACAATCTGAAAGTTCAAAGGAATGATCGCTATGACACCCGTGTTGTTTTTTTTCTTTATAATACAGGCCTCGAACAACTCTCAGCTACGGCATCACTGTGCCTGTAAAAAATTTTTGTCTTGTGTAGAAGCGGGAGGCGCAACTTCTCCAGTCTTTTTTTGCACGCACAACAATGCTTTTGAACGTGGGAATACTCACGAGAAGGCATACTGTAAAATGTTTTCTTTACCATCTTTCGTACAAAAAAATTCAGTTGTCAGTCTGTCCGCGTCCCTTCCACTTCTGTTTGTGTTGTTCGTGTTTTTCTGAGGTTACCTTGTTTTCAATAGGAACGTCAGCTCTTTCGCTCTCTCTTTGAAAGACCAATCCACATTGACCAATATAGGCACTGTTGTGTGACAAATAAACTTTGTGCATAATGCCAGTTGCGCCTTTCTTGAATGGCCCAGTTCGTCATTATCTGCATTTGTGGTTCTTTTTCTTGGACGCGATAGGGAAAAATCTTGATAACTTGCATGGTACTGGAGAGAGCATTTTCGTGTGGTCTCCTGGTCGCCTTTCTTAAATTATTCAAAAGCTTGTGACGCAAAGGGTTCCATATAGACACTGAAGTTTTAGTATACACAAACTGATTATTTTTGTTCCCCATCGAACAATCGCTTGTGCCTCATAGCTATCGTCCGCATAATTATGACAGGCTTTTTTTTTTCAACCAACTTTAGGGCTGTTTAATTGTATGCGGAGATGCAAAAGCTTGTACGAGAAAACCACTTACAATTCCGGGTACATAGGGATACAAATGTAACAAAAACTCGCATAAAGAATATAAATATCAATTCTTTTTTCTGTCGTCTTATGGTGAACAAAAGCATAAAATTCCACCTATGTTTTGAAATTAACCACGCAGATGCATACGCAGCTTAACATACTTTAGAAAAGGCAAGACGTGTTGATTCGAAACGTAAATAACAACACGTAGTTGTACTCTTTTTTGTGTCTAATTCTATGATTATTTTCTTTACTACTTGGTCAGCAGCGAGCAACTATGACCATCCATATAAACTTGTGCTGCAATGTTTTTGCAAATTCCACTGCCATCGAGGATGTAATAAAAGCTAGGTGGTCGCAGGAGCCTTACTCTGCAACTAGAGCGCTCGTCTCTCACATTCTTTTTCCTAGCTGCTGCTTATTTATCGAAACCCTGCGCTGAGGCATCCACCCAAAGTGGCAAAATTTCTGCGCCTCCAATGTTTTTTTTTTTTTTTGCATAGGAACTACTGCCAGCTGTCACTGAAAAATATTTGAAGCGTCGCAGACTACAGCGTCGCAGGCTGTTGGTGGCAGATTGAGAGCACTCAAGTCTTCAGTTTAAGCCCTTAGTTGCGTGCCAACATTTGCAAGGTATTTTCTCTTTATCCTGCGTCATATATGCCTCCTTTGTATGCTCAAGCTTTTTAAAGGAACGATTATTAGTTTAAAAATCCGTTTGCACCTGTAAAATTAAAAAAAACACGCTGACATAGCGAAAAGCTGATTGTCCTCGTAAACACCGGCATTGAGTAAAGCAAACTCAACATTTTAAAGACGATAACAATAATAAATAAAGCAAAGTTTGAGCACGGCTTTGTAAAGTTTTGAAGTTGCAATATACTCACGTCCCCTTTAGACGCATATGTAGGAGTTTGCTGTTCCAAAAGTTTCTTTGTTTTCAGCACAACACTCGTTTGGGAAAAATACAAAGGTCCTCTGTCTGGGATGCTTTGATTGCTGATTATTTTTAACATGAATAGGCAGAAGATCGAATTAAGAAAGATTTTCATATGGCAGCCGTTTTTTACCTAAATCGAACCTGAATGACTGAGAACACACCACGCAGCTGGTATCTCGTCACATATCTGCCTGTTCTTTTCGAAACTGCATAGTATTTGGTGATGACGATGATGCGCAATGCACTGAGGAAATGTGTGCTGTATATGCCACTCGAACAGAGCTCAACAAGAAGCGTGTGTTGCAGTTTAACAACACGCGTGATCGGTTGTGGGAATGTGTCTACATAGCGGAATAGTGTGTGTGGAATAGTTAGCCTTAGACAGCACTATGCGGCGAGCATGCATTGTGCAAGCGTGGATTAGCGGACGGACGACAGACGCGAACTAGGTGTGGGATTTCTAAACAATCAGTATATTGCAGGCAACATGGAGGATTTGTACTGTATTAACGGGAGAATGGCAGTTATCACAAATAGGCTTAATGAGAGGTACAAGATGAAGGTGGTGCAGGTCTACGCGCTTACATCGATCCATCATGACCAGAATGTTCAAAGATTCTATAAGACGTGGCATAAGCAATGAACAAAGTAAATATGCAGGGTGCACTTTGGCTCTGCAAAGTGCTGCTAGGGGAAACGGTTTCCTGGCGCACTTTGTTTTCTTTTAGTTCTCATATATTATTTTTAATTTTTGTTTGTTTTATTTCTATTTTTACTTTATTTTAATCTTTGTCTGTTATTTTCCTTCTTTATGTTTTTTATTTTATTTAGGAAGCCCATGCATTCACTAGATGCGCCTTTATGCATACCCAAACCCTGAGCTTTCGTGGCGGATTGGTAGCGTCTCCACTTCAAATGCGAAATTCCCAGGTTCGATTCCTAGCCTGGACAGTTTTTTTTAAGTATTGACTCCGAAATGCGGACACATTTGGTAACATTCCTTGGTCACGATAGTATGAGGCATTTTAAAGGCTTTCGCCTTAAAATCACAGTACACTGTACTAATAGGTGACTTCAGTGCCAAGGTAGGCAAGAAGCTGGCCAGAAACTATGGGGTAGGCTACTATGACATAGCCTCCAGGAATAGCCTAGAAAAGTTATTAGTAGAGTTCACTGATAGAATTAGTGTACTGATCATCAATGCCTTCTTCCTGAAAAGAAAGAAGAGGAAGTGGATGCGGAAGAGCCGCTATGGTCGAATAAATATGAAATATATTTCACACTATGCGCTCACCCTGGCATCGTAGAGGATGCAGTGGTGCTTGGAAAGGTGCGTTGTAGCGATCACAGAATGGTAAGGTCTAGAATTAGCATAGACCTGAAGAGAGAATAGAAGAAATCAATGAAGCGAAAGCCAATTAACGAGTTAGCGGTAAGAAGGAAACTAGAGCAATCCAGAATGTTGCTGCACAACAGATATTCCGCTCTATCATGCGAAGGCGATATTAAAGTTCAAGCAATCTACATTAATGTCATGGTTATCACTACGGAGGTAGCAATAGACGTAGGCGGTAGGATCTTTGGACAGGATACTAACAAGCTCTCTCAGGAGAGAAAAAGTGTAATATAGAAACGCCAGAGTTTGAAACGACTAACCCTATGGACAAAACAGAACTAGTACAGCTATGAAAGTTAATAAATAAGCCCACGGTAGCCGACATAGGGCAGTTTAATATAGAGAAATGAAACATGCTCTCAAGAACGGAGGTAGCCTAAAGCAGTGAAGAGAAAACAAGGCATAGGTAAACACCATATGTATGCGCTAAGAGAAAAAAAAGGCGATGTCATTAGAAATATAGAGAAGATAGTAAATGTAGCTGAAGAATTATAGACAAATCTAAGCTGTCCACAACGTAATCAGAACATTAATGAGAGTTGCAGGAGTGCAGAGCAACGGGACATCCGGCCAGTAAAGAGGATGTAAAGAAAGCCGTAGGAGCAATGCAAAGGTGCAAGCAGCTGGTGAAGATTAGATAATAGCCGCTCTCTTGAAGAATGGAAGGTAGGTTGGGCGAGAAAAACTAGCCACACTGTAGACTCAATGCCCTATGACCTCCAGCATACTTATGCTTCCTATGCTACCTACAATGTATTAGTCCTGATCAGTGCGATAGTGTGTTTTAGTGTTTAAGCAGGTTTCATTGTATAGGAAGAGCAGGCCATTGTCGGGTACGAAATTACCTTTTGCTTGCTTTTCCTTGATTTGCGCAATGTAGGTCAGAAATAACCAAAACCAAAAATACGAAGAAAGCTAACTATACCTTAATTAATAAGACCTCGAGCGTACCTATCCTTCCTATGCTACCTACAATGTATTAGTCCTAATCAGTGCGATAGTGTGTTTTAGTGTTTAAGCAGGTTTCATTGTATAGGAAGAGCAGGCCATTGTCGGGTGCGAAATTACCTTTTGCTTGCTTTCCCTTGATTTGCGCAATGTAGGTCAGAAATAACCAAAACCAAAAATACGAAGAAAGCTAACTATACCTTAATTAATAAGAAAAGCGACGGCGAAGCCTTGAAAAACTTTAGACTGATCAGTTACTTCCCGTCGCCTGCAAGGTATTTACTGATGATCATGGTTATTTATTACGGCCCAAGGACATCTGTAAGGCATTTACTAAGTTAATCGCAAATATAATTACGGCAACCTGAAATTTCAATCAACCAAATGATCACGCAGGGTTTCGGAAAGGAAAGTCGACAATAGACCATATTCACAATATCAGATTATTGCGAAATGAGCAGAATATCGCCAACTCCTATGCATAGCGTTCATTCGTTACGGGAAAGCATTTGACTCCGTGTAAACGTTAGCTGTCATACAGGCATTGCGGAATCAGGGTGTAGAAGAGTTTTATGCGAAAATGGTGGAAGGTAGCTCTAACGACTGAGGTCAGCAATAAAATTACAGTAAGAAAAGGTGTCAGGCAAGGACACACGATCTCACCAAAGCTATTGACTGTCTATTACAAGGACGTGTTCTGAGGCCTGGATTGGGAACATTTTGGGATAAGTGTTAATGAAGAATACGTAAAAAATTTGTGATTCGCTGATGACAATTCCTTGCTAAGTCACCCAGGAGATGAGATGGACAGCAGGGGCAAGGAGTTAGACAGCGCAGAACAGTGGGTATAAAAATTAACATTCAGAAAACCGTAGTAGTGTTCAAAAGCCTCGCAAGGGAACCGCGAGGTGGGCGCATTTGGCATGTTTTTTTGAGGTGATGAATGTAGGTTACTAATGTCCCTGAAGAGAAATGTATAGAGCAGCTGTATGTTACCGGTACTCACCTATGGGGCAGAAGCGTGGAGGCTAACAAAGAGGGTTCATCTTAAGTTAGGGACAATGCAACGAGCTACACAAGGATAAATGATTTGTGTAGCTTTGAAAGCCATGAAGCGTGCAGAGTGGGCCCCGGATCACACGTGGTAATGACATCCTAGTTGAAATCAAGTGCAAGAAATCGGCCTGGGCAGGGCATGCAATGCGAAAGCAAGACAACCGCTAGTCCTTAAGGGTAACAAAGGAAGAAGTAAAGAAAGCCTAAGGAGCAATGCAAAGGAAGAAAGCAACTGATGAAGATCATGTAACAGCACATTTGTTGAAAGACGGAGGAGAGATTGTGCGAGAACAAATAGCCATCCTGTATACGCAATGCTTTGTCACCTCTCGCGTACTAGGAGTTTGGAAGAACTCTAACCTTATCTTAATTCATAACAAAGGAGACGTCGTGGACTTGAAGAACTACAGAGCAATCAGCTTACTGTCCGTTGCCTACAAGGTATTTGCTAAGGTAATCTCTAATAGAGATAGGACAACCTTAGACTTCCCACACCCAAATGTTCAGGCAGGCTTTCCAAAAGGATACTCGACAATAGACCATTTTCACGGTATCAATCGGGTGACAGAGAAATGCGCAGAATATAAGCAATCCCTATATATAGTCTTCATTGATTAGGAGAAAGCATTTGACTCAGTGAAATCCTCAGCTGCCATGTACGCATTGCGGAATCGGCGTGCAGAAGAGTGTTATGTGAAAATATTGCAAGAAACTTATAACGACTGCTCAGATACCATACTCCAGCATAAAGTCAGCAATAAAATTCCAATAAGGAAAGGTGTCCGGCAGGGAGACACGATATTGACAATGGCATTCACCGCCTGTTTACAGGAGGTATTCCGGGGCCTGAAACGGGAACAGATGGGGAGAAGAGTTAACGGAGATTACCTAAGTAATTAGCGATTCGCTTGTGACATTGCCTTGCTAAGTCACTCAGGACATCAGCTGCAACGCATGATCATTGAATTAGACAACCAGAAAGTTGGGACTAAAAATCAAGGTGCAGAAAACCAAAGTAATATTCAACAGTCTAACAAGAGAACAGCAGTTCGCAGTTGATGGCGCGGTGCTGGAAGTAGTAAGAGAATATGCCGACTTAGGGCAGGCTGTGACCACTGATGGCGACCATGAGAGGCAAGTAATTAGAAGAATAAGAATGGGGTGCAGCGCATATGGCAGGTTCTCTGACATCATTGAAGGCAGTTTCTGACTATCCCTGCAGAGAAAAGTTTACAAGAGCTGTATCTTACCGGCACTCACCTGTGGGGCACAAACGTGGAGTCTAACAAAGAGGGTTCAGCTTAAGCACAACAAAGCGAACTATGGAAAGAAAAATGATAGGTGAACGTTAAGAGGTCGGAAGCGAACGGAGTGGGTGAAGAAACAAACGCGAGTTAATGACATCCTAGTCGAAATCAAGAGGAAGAAATGGGCTTGGGCAGGGCATGAAAAACGAAGGCAAGATAACTGCTGGTCCTTAAGGGTAACCGAGTGGATTGCAAGAGAAGGAAAACGCAACAGGGGGCGGCATAAAGTTAGATTCTTGGGAGACGCCTTCGCCCACCAGCGGGCATATTCAGGCTAATGATGATGATGCTCAGCGACTTGTTGACGACGGCGTAATGGTGCCACCCCGGTCCAGTGTGCTCGTTCTCGTGAGGAATGATTTTCTTTTCCACGACTACGATTGTAGCACTGCTAGCAACGTACCTCTGCTGCTCGAAAATGGAGTAGCCGTCGCCCGCGGGCTCGTCCAACTACAAGAAGGCTGTGGTAATGGGCTCCTTGCAAATTTTGCCAACTATTTGCAGCATCTCGGCAAGGGCACGGCTGTCGCCTTTCTGTATGACTCGCTATGTTGCCTCAAGTGTGCGCCCTTGAGACAGCCCCTCAAGAACGGGCTCCAGCATTCCGTGCCCTGCCGCCCGTCAGAATCAATCCGGACTTGGCGCCTGAGGAGGAGACTCTTCTCTCGGTGCTTTGTGCGGATTGCTTATCAGGCGCGCCAGTGGACCTGGCTTCCCTGGAAATCATTGAAGACTTTACACTTTTATTTCTGTTAGCGCAAACGATATGGCGCAGCTTCAAAGGGCGGACGCAGAGGTACGCCGCTCATCGCGTACCAAGAAGGCTGCGATGGTCCCCGTGTTCTTCGTGTTTTCCTTCGTGGGCTGCATTCATTCCCTCAACAAAACGGCGTTCTCTTCAAGCGCAACCTTGACAGCAACATCGTAACAATTCTACTCGTAGTGCCGTCACCGCTGCGACCCCATATCTTGAGCGCTTGCCACGACGAACCATCTGCCGGCCACATGGGAGTCAGTCGTAATTTAGCAAGGACTGGGTAGAGGTACTACTTTCACAGATTACTTCCATCAGTGCGGACATGCGTCAAAACCTGTCGTAACTAGGCCGCAAGTCGCCACCCTTCTAAGCCACCGGATTTCTTCACCCCATAGCATCTCCGAAAATGCCTTTCCAACAAGTAGGAAAATACGTACTCGGCCCATTCCCGCAGTCACCCACTGGAAAACGTTGCATTGCTGTCGCGACTATTATCGAAGCGGTACGCTGAGACAGCGGCGCTTTCGAACGGAGCTGCTTTCGAAGTAGCGAAGTTTTTTGTACGCAACATCGTGCTGTGTCATGGTGCCCCTGCGGTTATAATTCCCTACCGCGGAGCTGCTTTCACGACCCGCTTGATTAAGGCAGTCTTAAATCTGATCCACACCAGCCATAGGCGTACTACGGCGTACCACCCACAGACAACTGACTTGGTGGAACGCCGTAAGAGAACCTTGGCTGACATTCTCTTGATGTATGTCGATGTGGAGCATAAAACGTGTGACCAAATTCTCCGATACGTATCATTCGCGTACAATAAGGCCCTGCAAGAGCCAAAGCGGCTGACACCGTTCCAGCTTTCTTCGGTCGTCGAGCTATTACTTCTTTCGATACCATCATGCCTGTCGACCATCAGTTTGACCAAGAGCCTGATCTTGACGTCGCCGCTTTCATTCAGCAGAAGAAGCACGTCAACTTGCCAGCCAGCGAATACACCATTAACAGCACGTCTACGCTGACCACTACAATCTCAGACGGCGAATTGATACGTTCGAGCCAGGCTACCATGTGTGGGTTTGGACACCTCTTCTTCACCGTGGGCTGTCTGAAAAATTACTGCGCAATACTTCGGTCCTTACCGTGTTCTGAGCCGCATTATCGACGTGACATACAAAGTTTCACCGGCAACAACAGCCCGCTCATCGCGCAGACCACCGCATCCGGATGTTGCGCACGTCGTTCGTACGAAGCCGTACGACGGCCGTCCTGCTGATTGCACTTGGACCTGAGTGCTGCCGGTTCTGTGTCGTGATAACTGTTTTTAACCGTGCGCTTCTAACCTCTTTTTCCTACTGCGAAAGCAGGCCGCATCAAGGCGATGCTGCAGAGGAGCTAGAAATGATAGAGCTCAGAATTGGAGGAAGTAAAGGAACATCGCCATCTCGCTTGCGATCGCTCGGCAGCCTGGAGCAGTTCTTCTGTCCCCGATTGTGTGGGACGTAATATTCGTGACTATATAATATAGGTTCTTGGCCAGTTCCAAAGAGCCGTTCACTGCAGTTTAAATGCGAAACAGGTTTTATCCTAGCGACGCCTAGCGAGCGCCCGGCTGCCGGTGCACCCGCTGCTGCACATACTTATAAAAGCTTGTCACTAGCGTGCGTAGAATGTATTCATCCTGCTAGGTTACAATTAAACTTATCTATCGCGATGCTTTTGGGCCGAATTATCCATAGCTGAAATTATTTTGCGATTCCCTTAGACCCCGATATTAGGGGATCCGTTGTACATATGTTAATGTGTTCATGTTGAAGTGTTTATGTTAATGTGTTAATATGTTAATGTGTTTATAATCTGTAATATATGTGTTTCTTTTGTTAATGCTCTTACAAGTGTTGAGAGTGATGTATAGCCTTCTTTATAGTAACTTACTGTCTTTATTTTGGTATATTGTTGCCTGCATGCTTGTATACTTTTTTTCTATTGGACCCGTTACTAGCCGTTGGCTATGGGTCCGAGCAGTGTTTGCATAAATTTGTAAAGCAACAAACACTAATAAATAAATGAAATGAAAAAAAAATATTCTGTGAGATTATTCCTTTTGGATGCGTCATTTTAGCGCTGCCTTATTCATCTGATGAACAATTCTGATTCATCTAAGTACAAGGTGTGTTGCTGGGCGAGTTGGTTGGGGTACATCTTGAGAAAAACAGCGCTTGCAGACCAAGGAACAGAACAAGAAGGACACACAACTGCGCTACGCCGTGAAAGCCGTGAAACTAGTATGCTGAGAAATGGGGCCGCGCAAAAGGCAATTCATGCCATACCAAAACGACGCCTCCGAAGGCAATGGTTCCTCAAATCCTTCAGCAGAACACCCTAAAGACACTGGCCATGCCGTCGATAGGGACGAGGCATGTGTGACTGCCAGGGAAAAACAAATATCAGATAACACGCGTTCGAACCCCACCGCGGCGGCCACGTATCGATTGAGGCGCAGCGCAAAAGGCGCCCGTGTGCTGTGCAATGTCAATGCATGGGAACCGCCTATCCGGGTCCCGAGGTTGTAGAAATTATTCTGAAGACCTCCACTACATCACGTCTTCCTTTCTTATTTCATTACCTCCTTTATCACTTCCCTTATTGCGTGGCTCGCGTGTGCACCGACATATGTGAGACAGTTACTGCGTCATTTCCTTTCCTCAAAAAGTAATTTTCAACGCTTGCTCACGGCACCGCTCTGCATTCAGACGACATCACATACGATTAGCTGCACACGAGATGTTTTATCTCCCACCCTGCAGCACGCATCATTCGCTGTTGCACTCCCGACCATAAGATAAACCTGTCTGGGTACCCGCCCGCGCGGGAAGCTCTGGAAACGAAGGGGTCGACCGACTAGCCTAAGAAATAAGCAATCGGGCGGTCGGCCTCACGGACGCATACGGTCTTTCGAGGATCCCTAGACCTCTCCCGAAGTCACCAACCTCCAGAGATAGATAAATCTCTAATAAAGGAACAAGCAAAATGTTTACTGTGAGATTCGCTGGAAACGCAGAGCATGCTGCATGCAGTTATCGTCACGTGGATCGCTCTAAACATTCCAAACAATGCGATAACTGCTTAAAACAACCGCCGGCAAGTGCGTAGCTTAAGCAACATACTTGGATATGACGGTGACCCAGTCGTGTGCTTCGTGCGCACGCAGCCACTCTCGTGAAGTTTGCCGACTCGTTCCATGATAGCGCACTGATCTACTGAGCGAACAGTCGTAGCTCGAGTGATATTATTAAAATAACACAAGAGAGTACAATTTCTTGCTCTCTGCAAACTGTTGAGACCGCCGATAATTTTTTGCCTCACTGTCTAATGTCAGGTGCGTGATCACAGCCTGAAAAAAAAAAAATCCCCGAGACACCCCACTACAAAGCAATGAGTTGGCTCGGCTGCACACTAGCTGGTCGCTAATGAGGAAGTTGTGTAGCAGCGCGCACCCCCGACCTGCCTTGTTGACCGATAACTTGAATAGGCCTGCGCGCTAGAGTAAACCTTTCTACTACTGCCAGAGCTTCTGCTGCTCTGATTTCGTTTAGTCAGCAGCGTACTTCGCGCCGCAGCCGAATCGCACGAGCAATCATATTTCAAAATTCGAAATGTTCGGATGGAACGGTGTACGTAAGAGAGAAACTTGACTGTATTGCCGATGAATGTTGCCAGCGTACAGCGCTGCAGGGGATCAGGGGGCAAGGTGGATAACACCATCATATTTGACGTGTAGCATGTGTCATGCGTAAAGGAAACACGGCAACGCGCGGCCAGCGCTTCTGTGAGCGGAAGCGTGGCCAGATGGCGAAAGTTTGCGTATGTGCGGAAAGCTCGAGAGGCGGCACCTGTAACGACGTTTCTAGTCCGTCGTCACGCTCCTACTTGGCGGTTCACGCTAATTTTATCTGGCAATATCAGACAGAAAAGCAGGCCACGGCGCACAACAAAACAGTGGACAACATTCTAAAACAACGACCATAGATAATGAAAAGTAGAACGTTCATACCAAAAGCAGTGTCAAGGGTAAAATAATAAATACAAAAACAGTAGAACCATTAGAAGGCGGCAGCAATAGCAAAAACTTTCCTGTAATTCACAAAATCTTCGAGAAACGTTACTTCCTTCTATGATAACGAACCAGGGAGCGTGCCAACCTATCTGTCACTGGCCTTCGAAATATTGCAGGCTTATATGATTTCTTTGCCACATTTTTTTTTGTTGAATAGCTTCCAGCATTACTTTTGCAACCTCTGCTGTAGTAGAGAGGCAAGCTGGGCTACTCGACGGATGCGCGTCTTGAAAATGACGTCACTTCGCCATAAAACACGCACAACCGAAACAGAAGTGCCGAGAACAGGCGCACTCACAACTGAGTTTTATTCGATGAAAGACGAATGCGCGAAAAAAAAACCACGTGGTCATCGCTGCCAAATAGTTGCGGTCACATTCTCGCGCCTAGAAATTGCGCTTCACAATCTGAAAGTTCGACGGAATGATCGCTAGGACACACGTATAGTTTTTTTTTCTTCATAGTATAGGCCTCGAACAACTCTCAGGTTCGGCATCACTGTGCCTGTAAAAAATTTTTGTCTTCTCGAGAAGCGGAAGGCGCAACTTCTCCAGTCTTTTTTTTTGCACGCACAACAATGCTTTTGAACGTGGGAATACTCACCAGAAGACAGACTGTAAAATTTTCTTTTACCACCTTCATACAAAAAAATTAAGTTGTCAGTCTGTCCGCGTCCCTTCCACTTCTGTTTGTGTTGTTCGTGTTTTTCTCCAGTTACCTTGTTTACAAGAGAAACGTCAGCTCTCTCGCTCTCTCTTTCAAAAACCAATCCACATTGACCAAAACAGGAACTGCTGTGTGGCAAATAAACTTTGTGCACAGTGCCAGTTGCGCCTTTCTTGAATGGCCCAGTTCGTCATTATCTGCATTTTTGGCTCTTTTTCTTTTTAGGGAAGATAGGGAAGAATCTTGATAACTTGCATGGTGCAGGAGACAGCATTTTCGTGTTGTCTCCTGGTCGCCTTTGTTAAATTATTCAAAAGCATGTGTCGCAGAGGATCTCATATAAACGCTGAAGTTTTAGTATACAGCAGCTGATTATTTTTGTTCCCCATCCGACAATCGCTTGTGCCTCAAAGCTATCCTTCACGTAATGATGACAACCTTTTTTTTTTTTCAAGAAACTTGAAGGGTGTTTAATTGTATGCGGAGTTGCAAAAGCTTGTACGAGAAAAACACTTGCAATTCCAGGTACAGAGGGCGAAAAGCTTGTCTCGAACACGTTCTGGGCGTGTTTCGGGCTGAACACGCAATATCTAGCGATAACATTTGGTTAAAAATGGTCTGGATGCAACCATGTGCAGCTAAACACGTAGGATTTCATCGCAATGTTTTGCCTTCCCGGTCGCAGCAGCTACGGGACCTGCGCAACATACAGTTCGGTCGTTATAGGCATGTGTTTTGCCCTCTGTAGTACATAGGGATAAACAAGTAACAAAAACTGGCATAAAGAATATAAAGATCAATTATTTTTTCTGTCTTCTTATGGTGAACAAAAGCATAAAATTCCACTTATGTTTTGAAACTAACAACACAGATGCATACGCAGCTTGAGATACTTTAGAAAGGGCAAGGTGTGTTGATTCCAAACGTTAATAACAACACGTAGTTACTCTTTTTCGTGTCTAATTCTATGATTATTTTCATTGCTACTTGGTCAGCAGCGAACAACTATGACCATCCATATAAACTTGTGCTGCAATGTTTTTGCAAATTCCACTGCCAGGATGTAATAAAAACTGGGTGGTCGCAGGAGCCTTACTCTGCAACAAGAGCGCTTGTCTCTCACATTCTTTTTCCTAGCTGCTGCTTATTTATCGAAACCCGGGGCTGAGGCATCCGCCGAAAGGGAGGAAGCTTCTGCGCCTCCAATTTTTTTTTTCATACGAATACTGCCAGCTGTCACTGAAAATTATTTGAATCGTCGCAGACTGCAGCGTCGCAGGCTGTTGGTTGCAGGTTGTGAGCACTTAAGCCCTTAGTTGCGTGCCAACATGTGCAAGGTATTTTTTTCTTTATCCTGCGTCATAGTGCCCCCTTTGTATGCTCTAGCTTTTAAAAGGAACGATTATTAGTTTAAAAATCCGTTTGCACCTGTAAAATTAAGAAAAAAAAACATGCGCTGGCACAGTGAAAAACTGATTATCCCAGTAAATGCCTGCATTAAGTAAAGCAAACTAAACATTTTGAAGACGATTACGATAATAAATAAAGCAAAGTTTGAGCCCGGCTGTGTAAAGTTTTGATCTTGCAATATACTCAGCTCCCCTTTAGACGCACCCTTTAGAAGCACGTGTAGGAGTTTACAGTTCCAAAAGTTTCTTTATTTTCAGCACAAACTCTTTTGGTAAAAAGGCAAAGGTCCTCTGTTTGGGATGCTTTTATTGCTGATTATTTTTAACACGAACAGCCAGAAGATGGAATTCAGAATGATTTTCAGGTGGCAGCTGTTTCTTACCTAAATCGAAACTCAATGACGGAGGACACAACACGCAGCTTGTATCTCCTGTGCAGTGTGGTTATTTCAAGCAGTATAATATGCGTTCGTGACATAATTACAGGTTACTACACCTACGACGTGAACTCCGGTGCACTTCTGAACGCAGGGTCACAGCAAGTGCAGGCTTGGCGTAGCTGGAAAATAGTTGAAAAGGAAGCGCTGCGCAACATGTGTGATGGACAGTATCCAACGCCAGTATACGCTTCTGTAATATGGGAACGATAAATGTTTTTATGTCAAATTGATAAACAATGGTGCGTAAATATGGCGCGTGGTTCCCGTGAAAAAACAAATTAAGTACGGGAGGGCAGAATAAACTGATTATTATTTACTTCTCTGTTTCGGTGTAGAGGCTATGCAATGATTCTCGGCATGAAGATCTCGATAGGCGTTGTCCAGCAAGAGCTGCAGCTGATAATGCGCAGCCGAGCACATACAATACAAAGTAGAAGACAAACAGTTCATGCTCATCGTTGTTGCCTGCTTCCTGCGGCATGGACGTGATACAATGAGGAACAGCTAGTCCATGTTCAGCGATAGCAAGCAGTAGGTGGCGGTGTTGCTCTCTGTCAGGAAAATGACGATAAATATTGATAGGAGCAAAGTATAGAGAAACCATTTCAATTCGCAGTAATAGAAATTCTGGTCACGAATGATTCACACAGTTCTTGCGTTTGAATTCCTATGCTGCATTCATAACGGCTTCATTTGTTGTCTCTAAATTAGGCAGAAATTTACGATTTTATTTCCTGCAGTGTGAAGCCCATCGTCCCGTTAGGAACGGCCAGTCATAGGGAGAAAACAGCTGACTTCTTATGTATGGCTGCGTCGGCCCCTTCGTAGGGTGCTAAATGAATTTGGAAAAATAGATTGACATGCTCCACCGACAGTAAACCCTGCCGCTTGCTCGAGCAGCAGATACGAGGGCACAACTAGACAAGGAGAAGTACTTACCACAGTGGGTTCAAAACATGCATAGCTGGTACTTGATGCCCTGTGGTGAAATTATCGCCCGGAGCCAAATTCCACTGCGCAGCCGCACGCACTTCCTCCTCGTTACACGTCAAAAATGCGACACATAAACTCTCCCATACCTTCTTGTAGCACACGGACATCTCGGTTTCATAGGTGCAACTGCTAATGCACTGATGTATAGCCTTAAAAATGACTTGAAAGAAATCTTTCAGATTATTATCTTCGAATTCTTCTTTATTGAACCCAATCCAGTGCATGCACAAGCAAGGCCAAGTGTAGCCTGCCTTAATTCGAGACTGAATTGCCCGGAAGGATTTCACACTGCCTGAAACAATCGGAACGCTTCGGGTGGCTGTAATGCTGGACTGTATGTTATTGTTGAGAACGAGCATGCCTAGGGCCCAGAAAGCAGTTGCCAGGCGTCGATGTATTAAAGAGTCAGCCGCAGACGTCGGAGGACTCCTTCCCAGAAGTGCGCATGAAAGCAGCAACAAACAGCTTCCCGCGTGGAAGGTTCGTTGCGTTCCAAAAAGCAGGTGACAGCGGGTAAATGAAAAGACGCCTATTGTACACGCGGCTTCAACTAAAGCGAAGCATAAGTAGGCGCATGATGTCGAGGTATCCATAAAGGTGATCCTGTTCTTTACCCTACGCCTGCTGAAGAAGCACAGCGGAACAGGGGAATATTGCGCGTATGGGTAAACGTCTCCACTTGATAAAATGGTGCTACTAGTAGGAAGGAGGACTAAATCAATAACCTTGTATTTGAAATCTCGCCAAAGCCCCATTTTCTCTATGTTCAAGGTATTGTTCAGGCTTCCGTATCCTTCAATCAAAGCCAAAGCTTCAGATATTTTCTTAACGTCTCCATGCACCTTGCCATAAATTGCCTTTACAGCGCGGATCGTCTCTCGTCTTGGGAACCTGGTTATGCTTGCCGAATTGCGATAAAAGACCTCAGACTCACTCACTCTCCGGTAATTCTTACACCTTTGGTAGCGGTGTTCATGAACGTTAATGTCGCTTTCACTAACGCTGATAACTTCGCAGAGGGGAGAATTTAAATATTCATATAGCTCACTGTTGAGATCAGTGTCGATCACCCACCGATGTCTCACCTCCGTGAATATTAGGCCATAAAAGTCTATATTAGTCATATCTGGTTTACTGCTGAAAAACGGTAGAAAGATTTTCCTTCCCTGAATTCTAAGCAGTAGACGCGTTTTTGATAAATGACCACAACCTGCTACAAATCCCTTCGTACTGATCTTTAAATTCAAAATATACCTGTGAAGTTGTAGCTTTCACAAACTTAACCGCAACGGGAAGCTGCTTCGCTGTTTGGTAAAGCCTTTCTGTATCTGACGAGAAATAAAGGAGGACGGGTCTCACCGGGAATCCACGCGAAACTTCCGTGATATCAATCCTGGGAGGGCATAGCTCAGAAGAGGACCAGTAAAACAGGAGGGAGTGGGGAATAAATACGTAAATCCAAAGAAATTTCCTCACACAATAATTAGTCATGTCTTTCGGAACCTTCCGCAGGAATGCCTAGCGTATACTACAAAACTTTAAAGGTATTCTGCACCCAACTCACGTGCTAGGTGCACATCAATATATTTTATACAAGACGTGAAACTATAGACTAAGCTTATATCAATTAGTAGAAAAAGTATCTCTCGTGGAGCACGTCTTGCTGTGACAACGTGGCGACCTGCGCGCGCGTCTGGAAGGCCAAACCTTTGTGGCTGCATTGCGCCCACTCGGGAGTGATGCACATTGGGCTGAGAATTCAAGTGCAGATATACAACATTGGAAGCAGAGACTTCGGTGGTAATGAGTTCACTCCTTAAAAAGAGATCAGTTCTGCTCTCGCAGCCAATTCACGCCAATGTATACCTGATTTCATCGACAGCAGAGCCTAGACGCGAGTTACCCGTTGAACTTCATGGGAGGCAGTATATGCGCGATAAACCTCAGCAAAGGAGAAAGTTCAGCAGGGAAGCCATTCGCCCAAGTCATGCCCCTCACGAACTTGTTGCTAGGCGACCAGTAAGAAACAAAACAATCTAGCTTTGCTGTTTCTGCAGTGGCATGGTACCGCCGTCGCTTACAAAATGTTAATTGGCTTGAATTATTCCATGACCGACGGTGTGGTAATTTACTGACAAAAACTGTAGGTGCGCAAAAATAAAAACAATGCGAATGTGGAATTGCGTCCAGTGCACTTCCGCCGGTGTTGCCTCCTATCGCACTACCTCCAGTTCTGGAAGAATTTGTTTTTTTTTTAATTCAAAGAAGGACTAAGGTGTTTCAAGAATGCCTTGATAGCCTACTCCTGATTGACTTCGACCCTATAGCGTACACGAAGAACCGCAAACATTCAGCGCACAGCACTTTTCGCATTCAACCCGATCGATATCCGGCCCTCATGTCGTAGATCAAAATCAGGAAAACTTTTATTTATGTGTGCGTCCATAAGCTATGTATTCTAAAAATAGAAATATACTGAAATTAAAAAAAAAGTGAGCTGCTTCTTTTCGGACGCGACCAGTCAAATTTTTGTACCTGAAAAAATAAGGGTGTTCATTACTTTTTATTCATTCTTTTAATTCCAAGATAGCAAACATCTCCCTTCGGTCAGAAGAATTAACCGAACAATCTTTTTTAATGATATTTGTAGAGAAATCTCTGGGAATGGTTTTCTCTCTGAAGCAGATCTGATCATTAATGATGTCAGCTGTTGCGACCAAAACAGGGCGCCATTCACAATTATCTGATTAGTGCATTTTATTCATTAAAAACACATTCGAATAAAAATTCTTTTAAGCCAGCTTATTCAAAATCATTTGTTCGAGTTTATATTTGGGGTGGAGTCAGAGGCCCGGAGAAAATTCCTTATGAAAACAAACTTGCGAGCCACACCATGTGCGCGGATAATGAAGGAGGACGGATTTTTTGGTGGAGCTATTATATACTGCGAAAGCATTATTCCAAAGTATAAACCTTGGCGTCTTGCAATGCTGCAGGGTCTTGCGATATAAGACCTGGGAGGACTGGGAGACCATACTGCGCTCCGAGGACCCGTCCGTGCAGACCATCGCCACCGGCCGGGCTTCCAGTGCCTTAGGAACATAAACACTTGAGTGCAGTGCCGTCGTGAAGGGACTAACGGGAGTACCCCGAACTCCTTCAATTTTTTCTCTCTCCGTTTTTCTCTCTGTGTGTGGGTTCGTGCTGTTTCTGCATTCGTTCCAAGTGAAATAAGTAAATAAATTATAAATGGCGGGCGATTTAGCATTGCCAGGCACAAAAACTTCTGCGGAAGCACAGTTCTTGCAGGTGTACAGTACCGCCACGTACTTGAAAGCTCAAATGAGTGGTCCACTGACCCAGATAGACAGTATGCGTGTCTTCAACACGTTCATCGTCAATTTCACCGCACCTAATTTACGACGGCGGCCTGTGCTCGAATGCCGCGTTTCTCCAGCAATGTTGTCAACGCCAACGCGTTTTCTCCATTGAGATATTTCCGCCACGACGTTCGCGGTTCGAATCGGTGGAGGAGGCCGGAGGCGTAGATTTTATGTGCAAATGCTGCATAATAGGTGCGCGCCTGGACTGTGCTGAACAGGCGAACAGCAAACCAGTGCTGTGTATGGATGCTCTAGAAAGAGAGTTACAGGTAGAAAGGGCAGAGAAGCGCAAAATTCAAGAACAGCTTGGTCAGTTGGGGTAAAAAATGGCTGACACCGCCACTGGAAGCCACATTATCGGACATTCCGGCGCCAGCCACGTGGATGGAGCACCCCGGTCCCCGGAGTGCGAGTCGAGCACGCTGCCACTCCGCCATGCCAGCTCGATGGTTTGGAATGAACAAAGGTGCGTCTAGTGAATACGGTGTCTTCGTTCACTCCCATCTTCCTCCCTTCCCGTTACGGCGAGGTTCAGGTGTGCACCGAGACATGCGAGACAGAGGCATTTCCTTTCCTCAAAAACCAATTTACTGATGAGCAAGGCGTATTTGTCCACGTTTCAGATTGGTCCAAATTGTCGTGATGTCACCACGCGCGAAGTTTGACGGGTGTCCACCGAAATATGTGAGACAGTTACTGCGCAACTTTCTTTCGTCAAATACAATCTTCGACTAGTGTCTACTGAGATATGCGAGACAGTTAATGCGTAATTTCCTTTCCTCAAATACAATTTTCATTTTCTTCATTACGGCCCCTCTTTCTTCTTTCACTCCACTTCCTCCCTTTCTGTACAGTGCGGCTCAGGTGTCCACCGAGATGACAGAGAATTACTGCTCCATTTCCTTTCCTCAAAAAGCGTCACGTTCAAAGGGCAAGGCATCGCGCCGAACGGGTGATGGCGTTCAATGGACTCCGTGGCAGCGCTACAACACGCTGTCGCGTTCCAGAGGAACGCGGCAGCGTATCGCGTCTGTCAGACGGGTGGCGCTTCGGCTCCGTCATTTTTTGACAGGAGCCACGACTCAAGTCGTTGGACCTCATCAATTTTGCTCACTTTGGATTCGGCAAGCTGATCGGCATCCGTGGACACCAATTTCATTCAGGTGGGCCCAGGTTTTCAAATTTTAAAGCGGGTTTTCCTTTCCGCCTCCGACGCCGACGCTAAGCCTAACGGCTGCGCCGGCGTTCGGCTGCGAGGGAACTCCTGCTTTCAGCAAGTTGACGGAGACGCCCGTTCAACGCGGTTATGACCCGGACGCCATGTCTTGGTCGACCGTTCCCGTCAGTGTGGAACCCAAATCGGCACCCGCGGGCCCGATCCGCAATGAATCTCTCCTCCGTCCACTTGAGTGTCGCTCCAGACGAGAGGCCAAAATAGCGGCGGACGCCTCGGCAACCGCCGAAAATGCTACCCACCAAGCTCCCGCCTCGCAAGCGGCGAAGGACTCCGGCCGTAAGGGCCGCAACCCAGTGACCAAGTGGAGGCCCAAGCCTTTACCAAAGTTTCAAAAGAACGACTTTGTCATCGTGATCAAGCCCCGGAAATCGTTGGCCATCCGGGACGCCTTTCAACACGGCGAGCTCGGTGCCGCGTTCGGCGCTTTCCTCGGGGCGCCTCAGGCAGCCGAGTTAAGCCTCCTTTTAAGCAAGGAACAAAATTTTATCCTCGCCAGCACCCGGAAAGCTCACGTCGCAGACCGTCTGCTAGTCGACTTTTCTATCAAATCGACCATAGGAGATGTGCCTCTCGCCGGCCATCTCAAAGAACACGAAGCGGACGTCTGCTATGGGGTCATTACGGTGGCCAACCAAGAGACGTCTGAGTCTCTCCAACCTTGCGTGCAGTGGAGGAGCGGCACTTTACTCGATATCCGCAAATTCGGCTCCTCAAACAAGGCTCGGCTCGCTTTTGCCGGCACGGTGAGGCCTCGATACGTACACTACAACTACGAGTTTGTCACAGTGCACCAATATTTGCGCACTATTCCGGCCTGCAGTTTGTGTGGAACTGTCGGCCATCGGGCGGACTCTTGCCCCAACCCAACACAAGACAAGTGTGGCCTGTGTGGACAGCAGGCACCCATAAAAGAGGGGGTGCGGGTCTCTCACCAGTGTATGCCAAAATGTGAGGTTTGTGGTGGTGGCCATGCCACGAACTCGCGGGACTGTAGTGCTAAATATCGGCATACCAAGCCAGCCGCCCCTAAGGGCGGGAAATCCAGCGGGACGGGCAGGCAGCCACGTCACCCAAGCAGCGATGCTTCAAAACGAGAGACGCCTACTAGCGGGAAGGACGTCAAGAGCTGTCCAGTGCAACCACCGCCTCCACACGGCGGCCAGGAGAAGCAAGCCCGCTCTCAGGACAAGAATGGCGCGGCCGGTTCCTGGACCAGCGTCGTCAAAAATGGCAAACAGGTGAGCGGTTCAGGCAGGGTTGCCTCCTCCTCCCACCCCCTCTCCCCTCCCCCTCGCTCGGCGGCTGACGCTGAGCTCCACAACCTTGTAGCTTCTCTCCGGGCATAAAACGAGATGCTACTTGCCAAAATTGAAGCCTTAGAAGCTAAAACAACTCCCCCTCCCCCTAGTACCCCCGGCGCGGACGCTATGGAGAGCGAGACGGTGGTGGCGCCGGCTCTGGAACCTTCCCTTGCCGAACTCGAAGCCCGTCTTAATGCGAAATTTGACACCCTGTTGGAAACTGCGATGGAACGCCTCATCGCTAGAGTCATGGAGGCCATCCCCTCTATGATCGCTCAACACGTCGCGACTAATACCCGCCTTTCTCGCAGAACCGGTCCTCTTAAGGACGTATCTGGTCGGCCCTCCAGATTGTCCCGCCGAGTAAATGACCTTGACGATGACGAAGACAGCTGCCTCCTTCCAGTTGCTGAGCTTCAGCCCCTGGTATCTGGCTCGGGGGCAACCTCACTTCATCCTCTCACCTCTAAATCTGATCATGGCGGGACACCACCGGTGTAGGCGCTCCCCTCTTTCCAAATCGGCTTCCCCCATTACGATTACTCAATGGAACTGTCGGGGGCTCTGGTCCCATTCCAATCGGGCCGACCTCTGACTTTTCCTTTCAACCTTTCAGCATTTGCCTGCCGTAGTTGCCCTCCAAGAGCCAGGGAAAGGCGCCGTACTAACAAATTATACGACGTTCCAGCAGGATCCCTCGTCTTGTCTATTAGTCCATAGAAATTATACACCCAACCAGGTCGACTTAGACATGCAACTTGAATACTCCTATGTAATGGTGACCCTCCTCCCACTCCGCAAACAGGACCCACCGCTACACATACTCAATGTATACTGCAATCAGAAATTGCCGATTGTATCATTTGCGGACCTCTTTAGCCGCGCACTGAGAGTTGCGGGTCGGGAGCCCCTCCTGATTGTGGGCGATTTCAACGCTCCCGCTCGGATGTGGGGTTACTACCGTGAAGAGAAGCGGGGACGCAAGTTGGCGGAGCTTGTGTCAACGCTGGGCCTCACTCTTCACACTGACGCAGTCCACCCAACTCGTATAGGCAACTCCGTGACTAGGGATACATGTCCGGACTTGAACTTCACCCGCAACATTCAATATGCAGACTGGGTCAACACCGAGGAAACCCTCGGCAGCCACCACTGCCTCCTGAATACTACGATTAGGACCCTTCCTTTCGCGCGACCAACAACACAAGCCCGACTCCCAGATTGGACCAAGTTCAGGCAGAATTATAACAATGTCACACCCATACATGAGCAGAGCTACCAGTCTTTGTCACAACAATTGGTCTCTGGCCTTCGCTCCTCCGAAACTCAAATTCAGCTCTCAGAGGCGGTCTCGGACGTGGACAACCACCTGCTCCATCTCTGGGAGGCCCGGCATTGCCTCGTCCGTCGGTGGCGCCGGCAGAAGCACAACCGGAAACTTAAAGCTCGCATCGCCGAGCTCACTCAACGAGCGGCTGAGTATGCGGCCCAACTCGCCGACTCCAACTGGGTGGCCCGATGCAATACGGCCGCGCGGCAAATGTCCAGCCGGAACACATGGCGACTCTTTCGCGCCCTAATTGACCCAACGCAAACACGCACGGAAACTCAAAAACACCTCCAAAGAGCAATACACAGCTTTCAGGGCAACACAAATCAATTAGCGCACAAGCTCCGGGACCAGTACTTGTGCACCACCCAGGACTCCCGCGGGCCGGCGTACTCTTATGCAGGTTCTGAGAACGTTGAGCTGGATCAACCGTTCCAGCTCCATGACCTGAGGGCGGCCCTGGCAAAAATGAAACGTGGCACCGCTCCGGGTCGGGAAAAATTACAGTCAAATTGTTAGCTAACCTCCCCGACCCAGCATACCTGTCTTTATTGAATTACATTAACTCAATCTGGCTTGGGGAAGTGCCACTACCCATCCAGTGGAAGACCGCCCTGGTCACCTTCATTCCTAAAGCTGGGAAGGCCATCAACACGGACAACCTCCGCCCCATCTCTCTGACTTCCTGTGTGGGCAAACTCATGGAGACGATGGTACTTGACAGGTTGTCCGAGTTCATGGAATCCAAACACCTTTTCGCAGACACCATGTTCGGGTTTCGCCCACACAGATCTGCACAAGATGTCCTGCTACAACTCAATCGGGCTGTCCTCGACCCCGTGGAATACCCTCACAATGACAAGGTCGTACTCGCCTTGGATTTGAAGGGTGCATTCGACAACGTTACCCACGAGATCATTCTCACCCACCTCTCTCAAACTAACTGCCGCAGAAATGCCTTTCAACACATTCAGCAATTTTTAACCGACAGACAATCTTACATTCGGATCCAGGACAAAGAACATGGCCCTTTTCATTTAGGAACTCGGGGTACACCCCTGGGCGTGGTGCTCTCTCCCCTCTTATTCAATTTGGCTATGATACGCCTACCGGCCCAGCTAGACGCTGTCGCCGGTGTGCAGCATGCGCTGTATGCTGATGAAATCACCCTGTGGGCCACGCAGGGTTCCCTTGCAGACATTGAGGCTAACCTGCAGGAGGCGGCGACCATAGTGGACCGTTATGCTCGCCGCTGCGGCCTCCAATGCTCCACCCAAAAGTCTGAATTTGTGCACATACGCCCCTCCCCAAAGTGGACAGCCAAAATTTCATTGTCTCTCGAGACAGGTCCAATCCCTGAAAATATCGAAGTCCGGGTACTGGGGCTCTTTATACATCAAGACAGACGGTCAGAAACAACATTGGCCAAACTCCGTCAGGTGGGGGACCAGGTGGGCCGCTTGGTCCGCCGGGTTTCTAACAAGCGCGGGGGGTAACGATGTAAGGACGCCTTGCGGCTGGCGCATGCATTTGTAACCAGTCGAATTCTATATTCGACTCCATACCTCCACCTGCGGAAGCAAGACGAGGATTCACTCGAAGTCATCCTCCGCAAAATTATTAAGCGGGCTCTAGGCCTCCCCGTGACCACCTCCAACAAGCGCCTCCTGGGGCTAGGCATGGTGAACACATTTCGGGAGCTCCGGGAAGCCCACTTGACTAACCAATACACACGTCTCTCGAAGACATCGTCGGGTCGCCGCCTCCTTGCCCGACTACACATCCAAAATACCACTCTCATGGAAGAGCGCGTACGTATTCCATCCCAGTGGAGATGCGCCCTCCACGTGCGCCCTCTTCCCGCGAACATGAACCGTGAGGACCATAATGGCCGGCGCCTGGCGCGAGCGGCAGCCCTGGCCCGCCACTATGGATCGAAACCCGGCGTATTCTACGTGGATGCCTCCGGCCCCAGCCACGTGGGATGGTACACAGCCGCAGTCATCCACCAATCCAAAACAGTGAACGGCCTTACTTTCCGAGCCCGTGACATAACACACGCGGAGGAGGTCGCCATTGCGTTGGCTGCATCTGATTCCAATTCAAAAACAATTATTTCCGACTCGCGAGGGGCATGTCGGAACGTCGAGCAGGGCTGGGTACCGTATCTAGCCTACCGCATTCTTCAAAACAGCGTCTACACCGGTGACCCCGCGCACCGGCGTATTGTTTGGGCTCCCGCTCATATGGGCCTTGAGGGAAATGAGGCAGCTGACGCCGCCGCCCGCGTACTCTCTCACCGGACATTCCCCTCCGACCCTGACGATCAGGCACTCGAATTTATTCCAGCTTACACCTTCAAAGACATCCTTTTACTCTATCAATCTGGCCATGGTCTTTATCCCTGCCCGTGTAAAGGTCGGTCAAAGGCGGAGGAGCGGCTTCTGCTCCGCCTGTATACTAATACTTTGCTGTGCCCGGCAGCTCTGAAACACTTCGACCCTTCTTTCTCGGGCAGCTGTCCGCACTGTGCGGAGAAGTCTTCGGACATCTACCACATGGTGTGGGCCTGCCCCTCCAACCCTGCTATCCTTCCTCACCCCAACCCAACCCGGGAGGACTGGGAGGCGACCCTGCTCGGCTGCTCTGACCTGCAGGCCCAACGGGCCTTGGTCGGGCGAGCCTGGGCGGCGGCCGATGCCACTGGGGTCCCGAACTAGGGACCTCCACCTAGTATTTGTAAGGGCTGGCCCCCTCTGGGTCACCTCATGCATAACCTCCTGTATTATACCTGTACATAAATGTTTTCCACGACCACCACCATCGCGTTCCACTTCTAAAAGCTAAGCTTAAGCGTCATTAATTGGCAGTTAATTAATGCACCGAGAAAATGTGAAGTGAACAATCGCGTAGCAGAATGCAGCACTCAGGCTTTCGCCTTTCTGTCCTTTAGCCGGTAAAGTTCCTCGTAATTTTTTTTAACCACCCAGGTAAAAGCGCCATGAAAGGAAATTCAAAGCGCGGAAAGCGTAGGCGTCGCGTTATCCGCATCTCTTTCTGTCGCGATAGTACACACAGCGTAATTGCGGACTGGGGCACACACATTTTTTTGCTTCCATGCGCGGAAATTTCCTGCCGTGTAATAAATACATTTTTGTAGATAGAATTTCATTCCTCATGGTTGTACTGTCGAATACGTCGGACACCGTTTTTAAGGGCACAAGGTTTTAAGGGCACAAGCGCCATTACCGTCAGCCTAAATATCACTAACATATGTTATTGCGCTTGAGCCTTGTAAAGGTGACCTGCGTAGGTTGGAAAATGAATCCATGAACTCATATCGGCGTACTGTTAGGTCTTTTTTTTTCTTTCTTTTTATTTTACAAATGATCGCTTGGAAAAAGACATCAGCACAGAAGACTTTACACGTGTCGGTTTCTGACTCACGTTTTGTTGAATACGAACGAGTCACTGCCTCGTTAATTTTAACATAAAACCAATTGACCCTGATCATGCCCTTACATGCTCATGCTGTTGTTTTGAACGCTATAGTTATTAAGCAATCTTGGCGGAGGCTTTAACAAATTTCAAAGGCTGTGAAAAACTATTCACAAATACAAAGATAAACGGGAAAAAAGAGCGAAGGCAACGAAGGGCAGGTGGCGCAAGAAAAACGTTTCGAGCAAGAGTTACTATCAAGCGATCAATTTTCGACCCGAGAAAAGGGGAGTGTCGTGTGAAAGCTAAAAGCTATGCAGATAATTTACTGCGTTTAAAGTGTCAGCGCAAGGAAAACTTACGTTGAGCTTGCATTTATTGCTCAAAATTACTTGCACGGCAAAAATGAAAAAAAAAAAAGAACAGTACGCGCGCTACATCATTTTATAAATGCCGGAAAGAAAAGAACTTCACCTACCGGAGCCCTCCTAGGAAAACGGTCGGTGCTGCCAGTTCATGCTCTTGGTATGTAGGAATGCGCAGGATAAAACTGATACACAGACAAACAAAAATCGCAAGACGCAAACAGCTCTGCACTGCAGCTAGACCAAGCCGCAAGCCGTGCATTCAGGCCATTCAGGCCAAGAGACTCGTTCGCCAAGTGCGGCAGCCAGTGACTCAGCTTCGCTTAGAAAGCAAGACAGCAGTAGACGGGCGGGACACAGTAAGCCACGTGACTGCCCCTTGAGTGACGCGAGCATGTGGGTGCGGCTGTAGGCCCGCATCGGTCCCGTAGTTTCGATTTCACGCGCCCCGAAGACCCAGGATATCTTGCCGCGTAGCAACAAGCAGATTCACATTTTCGAAATACTAAAAATGGATATGGATATTGCTAACGGTCGGCTACTAATCAGTAAATGCAAGCGGCCGCCTATCGACAATAGTTAATCGGTTAACTATCAAAATTCAATTAAAACGTTACTAATTAACATGACTCGCCAGTTTTCTGACGTCCGTCAGCACTGCAATTGCTATGCCGCAAATAGCTTCCCTTTACCTCAAAAACCCTATTTTGAAAATTACTGATCGCCTTCCCTGAAACACGTGGTATATTGCGCATAGCTGTTTAAGACAGAACACGAGCCACATCAGTGCTTTCATGGCTTAACGAAGAAGGGCTCAGGGGTGTACTCGCATAGGACTTTTCAATTTCTTTTTATACATAATTGCGGGAGAAGCGGAAGTTCTCTGTTCGATCCTGAATGATGGTAGACCCTTTAAGACACACAGTTCTATGTCCTACACATGCTGACAAGTTATCCAGGTCATGAAGTATCGGTAAAAGAAAAATAACAAATTTTGTTCCAAGGAAGCTCTTGCTGTTGAAGCTTTTCAAATTGTTTGCCCGGCCATTCTGTTTCGCCGTTGTCGACGCAGTTTCGTCTCTTCGGGGAAAAGGAGATTCCGGCAAAAATACTTCCAGAAGAATACGGAGGCCATGCATCCCCTGTCGACTTTGATGGCTTCTGGAGTAACCTGGAGGCCTACGACGACGAGTACAGAGAAAACAACAGCTACGGCTATGTCAGGACTAACAATGGAGACTTCGCTACCGATGCCGAAATCGAAAAGGGGCTCAGTTTTCTGTAACTATGAAAAAAAAACTATAGCCTTTCCTTTAGTCTTAAAAAAGAACTAACCGAAATTTTCTAAATCGTATGAACTGTATTTGCAGTGGTGACAAAGTTCCGTGTTTGCCCAATGCCATTTTCTGCTTCGGCATAGCTCCGAATTTCGGGACGGTCCTTTGTCCCGCCGACTCTGCCTTATGAAGGCAGCAGCGGTCTGTCTATTCTGAAATGCCCGCTCGCAACACAGGGAGCCACCACTCGGTCATGACCATTGTCAGCACGACGTAGAAGCCAACCAAATGGGACGCGATTAGAGCAAATAAAGCCCCCCAATCTTCGTAAAGTAGTGGACCACTGCTCCAGCGCAAATCTACTCTCCTAGCGCATCTTGTCGTTGACTGGCTGTGGTTTTGGTTGCCGCAGTGTTTCAAGACTGCATGATTAATTAAAAAACCCTTCCCTCTAAGATTAAATGTTTTCACTTTGTGGGTTTCTAAGTGGACACAGGCCACTACCCACCGCGGGTTCGAGCTTCGCGCGAGCCAAGGGCCCCGATCAGCCGTCACCACACACACACTGGGACACCGTTGCAGCGCACTCAACCTCCGCTGGGAGGAGAGCGATTCGCCGCAAAGAAATGGCCTCCAAGTTCACAAAGGCGACGTTTATTCACGTCGTCCTCCAGCTGATACACACACACTCAATAGTCACCCCGTCCCGGGGGCGCGCGAGGAGCAAGGCTCCGCTGCGCGCACGAAGCGACTCGAGTAATGCGCACCGCTAGCACGCCGCTGCAGGAGAATGTCCCCGCGGCAATGCTGTGATCTGTCTCTCGTGTCGACCGTTGGGCCGTTTGCGAGAGAGAGTGGGCATTCAACGCAAGGTACGCCTGTCAGAGGTCGCTGGACCCCGCTGGACAGGCTCGAGCCGCTGCAGGTCAGAGGACACGTGCGGGCGAGCTCGAGTAAGCACTGGTCCGAACGGCAAAGGCCGGCACGGACAAACAGTAACGTACGCACCTTACGCTGTCTCGGAGGGATCTCTCTCTCTGGGCCCCGCTCGGACGGTCGCGCGGCGCGCGGCCGCCCAAAGCGGGGTCCCGAATTCCCGCCAAAAGGCGCCAATGGCAAAGGCCCTTGGGGAGCCGGGGCGGAGCTGTGGCTAAATGACAGTGATTAGTCACCCAGCCGCCTCTCCACCGCCTGAGGCGGGGGCAAGGGAAAGAGGAGAAGCAACGCGGGAGGCCGGCTAGCCGCGCAAAGGCGACGGCGGAAAGCCAGATTCCCACAACTTTATGCTTAATCAACGTTTCAAGAACAACAGTCTTAAGAACTCGGCAACCAGCGCGCGACCAGAAGTTATTCTGAGTTGGTAGTGTTCGGTGTCTAAGATTCGGAGGTAATTATAAATGGCCATAGAAGCGAACATAATGAGTAGCACAGTTAAATCCTCGAGAAAAACGGCACCTGGATGCAAAGCAGCGTTTTTAGTGACCATCGAAAGCCTATTCAAACCGGTCTAGCCCGACTGACGCTGCTGAAGACTGTGGACTATTTGAACTGCGGAGCAGAAGGCAGTCTATAAACTCATACACTTTGTAATAATATCATTGGCCTGACATTTATCTGCCTAATCTGTCGTCGACTCTTCCGCCCAAAACGAGCGTGCGTTGTAACAGGCATTCTAAATGTGTATTCATGTCACTCTTAGTGCTGTGCAGCGGAAAATGTTTTCTGAAACACCGAGGAGCATCTCAGTCTTAACACGAATACGCCTATATGGGTGTATAGGCGCAAGCGTCGCAAGAATAGTGACCGCTGCCAAAGATGCTGGCTGCTGCTGCTGCTGGGTTGCAACACGTAGCGTAACTGGTAGCAGTGAAGTCATATAACTCGGACAGAGGAGGCACGATCGCTGGCTGGCGTCTTTAGAGGCTCATTCTTGATTAGTGGCCGCTCATGAGTACACATATGGCGAATTTCACACGCCCGGCACGCAACAGTTACCCACCGCTGCCGCGGTATTGACTTGGGGAAGTGAGACAGCGGCTGCTTGTAGTCCCCCTGATATCCGGAGGTGCACGATAGGTGCTTAATCGAACTTTCCTCCGCACATGACAGCGCGCTGCGTATCACGCTTTCTAGGCGGCGATAAGCTAAGGCGATACGAGCAGGTTCCAGTACAGGGGCGGCGCGCTTCACGACACACGGTGCATGTATTGGTGCTGCGTCGGCGCATCGCAGAGAAAAAGGCGAATCATTCAGTGATAACTACAGTAAATTAACCCGAAACTCCGGTAGCGCGTAGTATTTCGAGCACATTTGGTTGCTAGCAAGACGCAGATGAGTCCCAGGCTCAACAAAAGCTTGAAACACGTGGGTTATTCGCGGCGTAAACGCACCTCCAGCTGTCTCATCGAGACGAAGAGGCTTAATGGCACAGCCGTCCCCGCGGACTCTGCCTTATGAAGGCAGCAGCGGTCTGTCTATTCTGAAATGCCCGCTCGCAACACAGGGAGCCACCAGCCGGTCATGAACATTGTGAGCACGACGTAGAAGCCAACCGAATGCGCCGCAATTAGAGCAAATAAAGCCCCAATCTTCGTAAAGTCATCATCATCATCAGCCTGACTACACCCACTGCAGGGAAAAGGCCTCTCCCATGTCTCTCCAATAGACGATATGCGAAATTGCTTGGCGGTCTGGCAACACCGCGCCCGCAACTTCCGGTTTCCATCTTGGCGCGGTCGAGCTCGTCGAGCTGGTGCATCGTTTGCTGTGCGTACTTTCTTCTTGCGAGTGGAATTTCAACAGGCAAGCTTCAGCTGCTGCGTTGTTTTTACAGCTGATCTTCGACCAAATGTAGGTGCTTTCAATAAGCGCCAGCTTACTCCTGCCGCATCCTCAGCTTCGCTTGAAGTCTGGCGCTGATGATCGCAATAATCCGCACTCGAAAGTGGGTTGGAAAGTCGAACCGTGACCGTGTGCTGTTGTCGTTTTAATGCTCGCATTAAAGCACCAGTTCAAGCATCACGCATTATCATGGCTATTTTATTCCCAGGTGGACGCGAATCATCTGGTAGGGTAGCGAGCGGTTATTTTGCGGTGAGTGCGCACGTGTGTTGACAAACTTCTGTGACAGTGCAAACTTTCGTTCGCGCCGACGCCAGGAGCTTCGTGCATTGCAGTATAATCACACAAGACCCTCGACCAGCTGCGTAATTCGATTCCTTTACTGTAATGTGCAATGCGCATCCGCGGTTTTCAACGTCACCGTTTCAGAGCCCGGCGTCGGTTGATTTTCGCCACAATTCGTTGAAACCGCGTCCTGCTTAAGACGCAGTCAGTCGACATTAACAAGAAGAAAGTAGGCATGCACATATAATTCAAAATATTGTAAGCAAAGACGCAGCTTTTTTTTTTTTCAGATAAGCACTGAGCCACCACGGCGGTTTGATTAGAGAAAGATGTTACAGCTGTAGGTGCATGCACGGACTCGATACGCTGGTCAAGTTGTGTGTACAGGGGCGAAATTAGCATGTTCGGTTGCTTCCGAAACTTAATTAGCTTACTCCCAAACTTGGACAAATGGCTTTGTTGCGAAGCAAGCTGTTGGAGCTTGCCACAACGATAATAAAATCTGATGGCCTGAAGCGTTTTCAGAACACTATTGCACATACTTTCTAGCTTAGACATGCATCCCTCCTTCATAATAAAGTAGCTATATTATTCGCTTCTTTTTTTTAGATTTTCGTCGCCGCAGATATCGAAGGTATAGGAATCCTCAAGAAATAAACCATTAGCACCTCAGTTTTTATACGTAGGGTGTATTGCTTCACAAAGACTCCTTAACGCGCATAACATATGCGTATATGGTCCAGAGAGTTTGCTCGCCCTTCTAAAACTAATTGAACACGGGAAAAACTTAACTGAACACGTAGCAAACTAAGCAGTAATCGGCATATGGTTCTTCGAGTGAACTTATTTCGCCACGGCACAAGCGATTGGCCCGCTCAAAAAAATTACCTTCTCTATTACGTTGTTCAAGTATGCGTCTGTATATATTCACGCCCGACCGGAGAGTTGATAAATGCAAGAAATCGGCTTCTAATTTTGATCAGAGACAACAAAGGCTGTGGTCCTTATTTTAATTTAAACGCGAATCACCTCGAGAGATTTGTCAAAAATCAGCGCAGAAAGCGAAAGCTGCGCACTGATCCGCGTGCTGACACATGATACCTCCCATGGCGTTTTGTGTTACTAAAACGTTGGGACGGAGTAAAAAAATAGAAAAGTGAAAAGCTTGAACGCACCTAGTTCTGGCACGCATCGTAGTGTCTTTTCACAGTGGAGAGGGTAGCACAACACTGCATCGACATTTTACTTTTCAAACGAAGCGCAGCCGTTTTAACCCAACGCTGGGCAGCGGTTTCGTTTTCTATACCGTGCCAACATGGAGGACTTAGTTCTCGGAGCGCCGAGAGATGGCGCTGCGCATTTCGCATATCGTCTATTAACCCTGTCCTTTGTCAGTTGCCGCCACTGTATCCCCGCAGACTTGTTAATCTCATCCGCCCACATTACTTTCTGCCGTCCCCTGCTACGCTTGCTTTCTCTTGGAATCCACTCCGTTACCCTTAAGGACCAGCGGTTATCTTGCCTTCGCATTACAGAAAACTACGAAAAAGAAATTTTACGCCAGAATCAGTTACATCAACATTCCAGGGGGTAGAAACAGAGCGCAATGGCTAGAAATAGAACAGCAGTTAAAGGAAGAAAAAATAGATATGTACGCTTTATGCGAGACATATCTGAGGGATCTAGAAGATCCACCTTTAATCGATGGCTATGTCTGGGAAGGCTGCAACAGAACAGCAACGTAGAAGAAGGGAGGAGGAGTAGGTATGCTGATACACACACCACAGAAACACGCACAGGCAATGAGTAATCTTGGCGCCTAGCAGTCGCGGACTGCGTGGTTTCTCGCGCGCCGACCAGGTTCAAGGGCCGTTGGCTTCTGTGCGGCAATCCTGCCGTTGGAAACACGAGATGTGATGGCTCGCACCGGAGGACTCTTCAGGAGGGAGGGACAAATTCGCCGCGTCGTTGCTCAGGGGCAAGCGGGCGATGGGTTGGCGCCGCCGCCACTCGCAGTCTCCCCCGCGACCACGGGAGAGCACAGTTCGGGAGGAACGTCGCATTCCACATCACAGACGAGGAGGATTGATGCCTTTGTTCATGGCGACGCCATCGCCAGAAGCCGCCCCCGGGCCAGTTTATCTTTGCTTTTTCTTCGAAAAACAGCGTCTTTGATCAGCGTAGCCCGAAGGCGCCAGCCCGGCTCGCCTGTCTCCGCTGGCTGGGCCCCCGATCACAACAGTCCGTCTGCCGCCAAGAAGACGCCACGAAGTTGTTGGAGCTGATCGGTGCACCACGAATGTGCGTCAGTGTCCGAGTCCTTCTGCTCGGCAGGTCTGCCAGGAAGCCCTGCACAGCGTGCAATGGTCCTCGAAACAGAGCATTAGTGATCACGCCTACGCTAAGCCCATACCTCAAGCCGGGCAGCACACGGCCAACCTCAAAGAACTGCCAGGTTTTAGGATAAGGTTAAACAAATGCTGTAAATTTTGATACCCAACACAGCCTTCGCCTCGAAGCGCATGCCTGGAAAGCTGGCCTACCGGACCAGTTGAGCAAATTTTTGTTTACTTCTGTACTGGAAGCCACTCGCTTCCGAATTTTGGCCACAGAAAACCGCTCAAACTAGACGACAAAGAGAACAAAACGGTGACGCTTCATAGATGCAAATGAAAAGGATAAAAACCAAATAGTTTCCCTCGGGTACCGTAAGCACTCCCCACGGGGCCACTCAGAAAAACATGTTTTCAGGTCGTTACCTTTTCAATTTTCTCGCCCTTTTGTAGAGGAGTTCAGATCGTAATGATCACGAGAAGTACGAGCGTGCTTGGTTCCCTTCACTTAGAATGACCGCATACTGCCGTCACCTTTGCACAACCTGCCAAAGCTTCGCTCAATATCGAAGCCGAAGTCATTAATCTCTTTAATGCCTTACAAGAAAGCTACCCAAGGCACTGGTGCTAGTGACGTACAATGACCTATCTTGCTAACACTTCCGCGAGTCAGCGTACGCTGCTAGACATAGGCACCTCCAGTGAATGGTGCAAAACACGCTATACCACTGCTGCCAAAGTTAGCAAAGGTCATCCAAAGACTATACAATGCTCAAAACTTTTTTCCTTTTCTGCAGGAGCAAAAAAAAGAAAAAGAAAACAGCAGACACTTTTTCTCGGAATCTCCTAACTACCCTCGTCGCGACCCGAAGGGGTTGCCCATTCCTCGGCCTAGACCTGCGGGGTCGCAGACCGACAGTGGCTTCAGCCGCCGAGACCGGACAAAAGACGAAGGGCTTAAGTGCGCGTTGACAACTTCGAGCTCCAGACGTCACGCGACAATGATTTGTTCCGCACCCAGACAGTGCCACTTTAACGCCTGAGCAGGACTGGAAAAGAATGCGGGAGGGGAACGATCTATGAAAGCAATGCCTACGAGCATTGCCCCCTCGATTCAAGAATGGCTTTAGTCTGAAACGCGTTCTGCTGCGTTCTTTTGCGTGGTAGCTATGCATGCGTCTTTGTGTCCTGCTGCAAGTTTTATCGGACGATTACACTGTTGGCCAGACTTTAAGCTTACAATATACTCGGCCCGTACTTTCTCGGTTCTCTCGATACCACACCTTGGCTTGGCTCTCCTTTCGCGCGGCCGCCCTCTGAAAACTGCCTAGCAGATCGGCCCTGCGCGCCTCCCTTTCGCGCGGTGTCCTCACTCTCCGCATGTGCTCTCTGACGGAGCACCGAGCCGCATTTCCCACTTGAATCCACACTATCGGCTCGTGCCTTTGGTGAGTCACTGCACATCGCAGTGTCTAACTGTCCCGATTGCAGTTTACTTCGTGCTGAGCATAACTGGCTCTTCCCAGGCTTGCTATTGGATCCTACGACTTTAACGCTCTGGCCCGCAACTTGACCTGAAGCACACTCTGTAGCTAACGCTGCGTTCTGGCTTGGGGTTCCTGAGGCGCACTCAGGTGGCTCATTGACACTATGATTACAGTCAAGCGTCTGTGCAACTTGGCTACTACGGTTCGCCAGCCCCATCGAAGGAGAGGCCCCTTTGATGCCCTCACTGCGCTGGCCTGCGAGCTCACTACTGTCTTCCTGAGGGAAAGCATCAGCCTCAGTTATCAAAGCAGCCTCTGTCTCAGAGCTGGAGACGGTCGCTTCTCCTTTGTTAGCGCTGTCAGTGCTCGCTAACGAAGCAGGTCGCTCTGCGTTGTTATCGGCGGGGTTGCTGCCACCTCGGCCGCAGAAATCCGCCTCCTTCCCGGAAAGTGCATGCTCTTCTGGGCTCAAAACCACAGTTTTGCACCTTTCCTCATTCCTCGCTGTAGTGCCTACACCATCCCCCGAGCCCTTATGGCTTCCGGATCTGCACTGTTCGCTAGATTTTTGACGTAAATGATCGGTCCTTGCTGCCGAAGTGGCCTTTCTTTCTGCGACCAAATCTGCCCGATCCCGGCACTTCTTAGCAGCCGTCGTGTCTTCCGGCGACTGAGCGGAGCTCCTAAGTCGGTTTCTGAAACTCTGATGGTATACCTGACCACAGTCAATTTGGCTTTCGAAATTGGCCTCTGCGGAAACTCGAAATTGTCGGAGGAGCGCACTTTTAGCCTTAGCGTAGTTTTTCGCAGGCGCGCTAATATGTTCGCGACTTCATACGGGAGGATATTCAGCAGCATAATTGACCAGTAACCCCGGTCTAGCTGCTCCTCCGTACAAATTCTCTCAAAAGTTTGAAGAAAAGTTCTGAAATTTTCGCCTGTCCGGAAAACACTTAACCCAGATCGCGTTGCTTGCATTCTGATCAAGTTATGTTCACGCGTGAGTTCCCGCAGCTCTCTTTCGAGGTCCATCTCCCGCTCTTTCATAGCTGTTTCATCCCACTTTGGCGTGTTTTGATCGAGCCGTTTTTTCTCGATCTCTCTTTTTGGCACCTCTCGCACTTCTTCCGTTCCCTGTTTAGCGACTCTTGAATGTCCTCCCAACACTCGACCAACTCCTCCGCGTCTGAACCGCTTGCCTCAATTGCCTCAATTAAGAGCGGTTTCCTACGGATCGACCCACAATCCATGCCCTATTTCCTGCATATCAGACCCAGATCCGGTTTGCGCAGCTTTTTCCAGTCCATGCCTGCTCCCAAGCGACGGCTATTCTCTACACTACGTGGTCAGAGAAGATTCCCAAGCAATCTCTAGAGCCACATTACATTACCTAGGTTTGCAAATCCCAAAGATGTACAACCTGGCAAAACTCAAAGACGAGGCCGTGCACTTACCCATTCCAGAGCCTGGACGCCGCGCGGACCATCCCACCGCTGCCACCAGTTGATGTGCTCGGTGATCGGGACCGTGGGGTTCACCGCATTGCGATGAGGTGGGCAGACTGCGGAGGGAAGCCTTCAGGAGGAGCAGTAAACTTGACGGGTTTATTTACATTATTTACAATATAAACCGAGAGACCCAAGAATCAGGGAAGACGCTCTCGACAAACGACAGTTCGCGGATTCAATACAGTTTATACTCCCCAGGCCCTCAGCTAGGGAATCCGAACACTGGTCGAGTGTCCAATGGGCCTTGAGCCTCCACATAAGCTCCGCCCTACCCACGTGACCACGCACACACGACAGAAACACGCACAGGCAAGGAGTAATATTGGCGCCTTGCAGTCGCGGACTGCGTGGTTTCTCGCGGGCTGACCAGGCCCAAGGGTCGTTGGCTTCTGTGCGGCGATCCTGCCGTTGGAAACACGAGATGTGAAGGCTCGCACCGGAGGACTCTTCAGGAGGGAGGGACAAATTCGCCGTGTCGTTGCTCAGGGGCAAACGGGCGTTGGGTTGGCGCCGCCGCCGCTCGCAGTCTCCCTCGAGACCACGGGAGAGCACAGTTCGGGAGGAACGTCGCATTCCACATCACAGACGAGGAGGATTGATGCCTTTCTTCACGGCGACGCCGTCGCCAGAAGCCGCCCCCAGGCCAGTTTTTATGCGAAGCATATTACTAGAGGTACACTACAGCCCTTCGCCGTGGTTACGCGCCGTGCACACCACGTGGTACAGTGACGTCACACCACGTGAAATACCACGTGACACATGACGTCACGACAGAGGAAGACGGAGGTACACTACAGCCCTTCGCCGTGGTTATGTGCCGTGCACACCACGTGGTACAGTGACGCTACACCACCTGACATACCACGTGACACATGACGTCACGACAGAGGAAGACGTAGGTACACTACAGCCCTTCGCCGTGGTTACACGCCGTGCACACCTCGTGGTACAGTGACGTCACACCACGTGACATACCACGTGACACATGACGTCACGACAGAGGAAGATGAGGGTCCACCTCGCGCCGTCGCTGTGGTTGCACTCCGTGCAGACCACGTGGTACAGTGACGACACACCACGTGACACATGACGTCACGACAGATCGCCGTCACGCGCTGGGAGAGGGAGAACGATGCCATCGCACAGACACCGGAATGTCCTCGAGCGGCATTCCCGCGCATTTCGAACGGGCGATGAAGAGCGTGATGAACGGCAACCAAGGGAAGCCATGTATTACCAAGCCTAGCCGTCAATATGCTTCGCATCTGACTAGGCTTAACCTTAGCTAAGCCTCAGCCATTATTTCCTTGCTTTTTCTCCGAAAAACAGCGTCTTTGATCAGCGTAGCCCGAAGGCGCCAGCCCGGCTCGCCTGTCTCCGCTGGCTGGGCCCGCGACCACAACAGCCTCCAGGAACGCATAGACCGGAATGCTGTTTAGCTCCCTCGTCATGGCCTGTTGAACCACCTCTACCGGTCCGTGACGTTTCCCCTTGAGCGTTGATTTGTTCTCAATAACAGAAAAAAGTATTATGAGGCCAAGTCTCGATTGTATGGGGCCTGAGGCAGCGTTGCCGCCTCGTGCTGGGCAAAAAACTGGGGTCCTCATTCACTTGATGAAGATCCTGGCAGATTTCCGGTTGGCCTTTTGCTCCCCTGACCGGTCTCTCGGCACCAACTTCGCGAACACTTTCCTCATGGCTAAGCTTTCTGTGAGGATCTCAAAAACTTGGGTTTGAGGAACGCTCATGTCATCAGCAATCATTCTGATACTCCTCCTACGATCACTGTTCAGTAAATTTCTCACTCGCTACATATTTTCGTTGGTCTTGCTAGTCGAAGGGCGTCCAAACCATCCTTCAGTTTTTTTTTTTTTTCTCTCTCTCTCTCTGGTTTTCTCTCTGTGCGTGGGTTCACGATGCTTCTAGATTTGTGCCTGAAAAATTCTGCGGAAGCACAGTTTTTGCAGGTGTACACTACCGCCACGTTCTTGAAAGGTCAAATGAGTGGTCCACTGACCCATATAGACAGTATGCGTGTCTTCAACATTTTCATCGTCAATTTCACCGTACCTAATTTACGACGGCGGCCTATGCTCGAGTGCCGCGTTTCTCCAGAAATGTTGTCAACGCGAACGCGTTTTGCTCCAGGGAGATGTTTCTCAAAGCATTCAAGGCGGAAAGCAGGGCTAGTTGGTGTGTCATCATTAATTAAAAGACTACCGCATAAAACAAGGACACAGACATAGAAGGAGATAGGACGAGCGCTAAACATCAACTGAGGATTTGCTGCGACAAACGGGTACATAAGAGCGCTTCGGTGGCACACGCGCGCACTGAATCAGAAGGAGCGCAAACTAATAAATTGGGTAAACTGCTCTGAGAAATATTTCTTCCTTGCCCACTTGCCCACATCATCCTTGCCCACATCACTTGCCCTGTTCAAGAAGGAAGAAATGTATTTCATGAGCAGTTTGCACATTTTTATCAGTTTGTGCTCGTTCTGACTCAGTGTGCGCATGTGTCGCCGATGTGCTTTTATGTGCCCGTTTGTCGCAGTAAATCCTCAGTTGATGTTTAGGGCTCGTCCAGTCTCCTTCTGTGTCTGTGTTCTTGTAACGACACGTTTCTGACGCAGCCTTGTCCATTGCAACACATGGAGCACTTACCTCACGGTCACTACCACCACATAGCTCAAAGCGGGCTTATTAGTTTGGTACTATTGTTAGCTGACGAAGATTAACATGTGCAATACACCGCGCGAGAGTCTCTCGCAGATTACCAAGTGGCGTGTTCCGCTTCTGCGGTAGCCTAGTGCTCTCAAGCGGTGGCCAGCGAAGCAGATCTGATCATGCCGTCGCGGGTTCGAATCTCATTAACGGATACTCGATTTATTTTTATTCTTTCTTTCAATTTACCCAAACCCAAAACATTGCGAGGTCCTGCTCAGGATTAACCAATCGGAATATTACCTCCGCACTAAAAGAAATGAAATAAATATCCACGACTGGGTTTCGAACCCGCGGCGGCGCCCAGAGATAAGCTTCCTTGGTCACTGTGCGAGAGCACCAGGTTATCGTCGCAACCGAAGTCACCTGAGGTTAAGCTGCAACACACTCTCGCGCTGTGCATAGCACATAGACTTTGTCGTTAAATAATACTACTATAAAACTAATTATCACGGTTTGAGTTCTGTGGTAGTAGCGACAGACAGATGTACGCTGCATGCGTTGGCGGGAAGCGCTGTGACAGAAACACGGCACTTCAGCAAAAATTCCGGGGGGCATTTTGTTGATTTAAAGTGTGGTGAGGCGAAAGCTTTTAGCGCGGTGTTGCTGCTTGTGTCACTGATGTGTGGTTAAGATGTTAATTAAGCAAACAAGTCTTTGTGGATCTTAAATGCTGGAGAAACTGGAGGGCGTTTGGGAGGCATCCGTCTGATCCGTCTGCGGAACGGAAGTGTGGTGGTTCGAATCCCATCTTGCACAAAGATTTTTTTCCTGGTCTGACTAGAAAAGCCTGGCACTTCTGCTGACAACCTTCTGTGGACAATGATGAGGCATTAAAGGCTTTAGCCTTATTGTGTGTTGGCATCGACAACACTACTGCAGAAACGCAGCAGTGGACCATAGTCGCGACGAAAAAAGAAAGATCAGCACTGTGACCTGCCAAGGGAGCGGCACATGCCAACGCTCGGCGCTGCGAATAGGAACACGCCGATAACAAAAGTTCCAGGCTTGTTCGCGAAGTTCAGCGTCGTGCCAGCCGAACGGCGAGGTTTTGTTCGCTGCGGTGACGTCATTGTGCTAATCTTTATCGCCCCTGTACACTGGCACTGACGTTGAAAAGTTTAAGACGTGCATAGCTGGCTTCCTCGTCCTGTGGTTCTCAATTGCGATTTCAGGTACGCGTAGGTGGTGTCTCTCTCCAACAAACAGTGCTTCCGCACAATATTTCGTGCTTGTAGGTGCTAAATCGGCAGCCGCTTTTTTTTTCCGTGCACAGTATTAGTCAGTAGGACAGGCTGATTTCGCCACTTCCAACTTTTCTAACGAATGACGCAATATAGTTTTATTTCGCTAATGAGATGCGAAACCGCAGCCGTGGCCATGTGTTTGAGCGCTCGCCTCGGCTTCGGGAGGTCGGGGGTTCCATCCCCGCGGCCGCCGGTCTACCCAGCCGGTCAAAACCAATGGGAACAGGCGGTGCCCCGGCCATAGCGCTCGGCCTTCCAGGGGTGCACCGCATGGGAAAGGTAGCCTGCGCCTCAAAATCCCGTCGAACGTGGGCAAGTAACGACTGAAGTGGTGGAACCCCACAGTCGGAGCTCAAATCCCGTCGGTTTTACTGAAAGGCTGAGAGTTCCGGACATAGCATAATTGCTGGTTATTTCCTCAAAGTTTGTTATTGCCAGCTTTTCTGTTCTGTGAAATACAGCTGGCTTAGTGCTTACGGCAATTCTCTCTTTGCGCATTTTAGTTGTGGACTCTAACAGAATTATTCTTCTTTGTCCGAACTTAATTTGCAGTACCTGTTATTTGCATCCCTTTTCGCTAGTATTTTTAAGGATACAAGTTCTGTCACTACAGTTCCCAATTTAGCCTGGAATTAAGATAAGTGAAGAAATAAAACTGCAGCTTCTGTCCTTGAAAAAATTGTACGCAAAGACATTCAGTTTTCAATTCAATTCAATTTATTTATTTCGGATGTACACATGGAGAGGGTCAAGGGAAAAAAGCCAGATAAAGCCAGAAACGCCAGAAAAGACCAGAAAGGGCCTTTAAGCAAATAAAACTAAACTTAGCTGTACAGAAATAAAATTTTATAATAAAAACCTTCATTAGATCCGACTGGCTTTGATTAACCTGAGCAATAGTTGAGGGGAACAATTAGAGCGCATTGAGCCGCAACTTGAAGTTTTTAAAAAAGTTGGTGTATAATTCGAGATAAATTGTGACCCCGAATAGACCGCTTCCTAACAAGGCAGTCAGATTGGTGCCGACTAAGATGTTCGTTTTTGATACCTCTCTGCAAACTTTTAGGAACCTGGCATATAAAAGGGCGTCACCATCTGGAAGATATTGAAGTGACAAGTGTTAGCTGTTTTTTTAGTAGAATTTATATGAATGAGATTAAAGGCAGGTACACCAATAGAAATACGAATTTGTACGTTTATTTCCCGATGTGATGAACACACTCAAAAACATTTCACTTGTACATATTCCAACCAACTTTCGCAGAAATCACTGCTTAACGTCTTCACTGACACCTTCATCAAATTCTTCATTTAATTGGTTAGACGAACTGTCTTCTTCCATAACACTTCCGTAGTCAGCCATGGATTCACATTCTTCTTCTCGGCTCTTCTTAATTAGCACAAACACAATCGTATGATCTGCGAAGTAGTTAGCTACGGAACACATCCAGCCCACGACGAATTCCGCCCTCCTTCCAACGAAGTCACAGAAAACCAAGTCCAACCCAATTCCCCACTGCGTGGTCGGTTCGTTACCGTTTTATACTGGTTTCAGCCCAAATGAGTCTTCCATTCTTGCGTAAAACTTTGTGATTGAAATGAGCCACGAGTATCGCGGGCAAACTTTCATTCGTGGAAACACACCTGGATACCACGGCGACGGTATCTTGAATGCTCGTGATCATCATTGCATGCGGCAGCTGGTTGTTTCTACAATGCTATTGTAGACGGCGCTACAAGTCTCAACGCGAGATGTGCTGTTTTCTAGATGGTGCCACAGATGGTGCTGCAGTCTCAGGGTGCTAGCAGTCCCCACAAAATCTCGAAACGTGATGATTAAGAGATAGTGCTCTTAAAATCGCCCTCTGTCAACTTCTGACGTTTAACAGTCACTGTTCCAACCTGCGATACTGCGGACACAGTAGTTACCCTACGGCCTTAAAGGCTAATCCGTCCTCAAAACCGCTCCGTCGCGGTTAACAAATCGTCAAAGAATTCCTCAAATTCCACCAGCCGTTCAAGCATTAAACACATATCAACGTCCACAGTGTCGGCCAATGCAAAGTGTCCACTTTCAAAGGACAGCTGGGAAGGAGGATCGCTGCTACTGCTGACACAACGTCCCTGCAATGCTGACACTGATGCATTGCAATTGCATTGCAATGCAGGCTTGTGTTCACTTTTGAAACACTATGCATCCATCCCTGCTGATACTTTATAAAGACTGAAACGAAAAGAACGGGTAATTTGGGGATAAGTATTCTGCAGTAAAGATGCTAGAACGACCGTTTGGTTGAGATTTACTTTGAGACGCACCATAAAACGTTAATTTACTAAAAATCCAAACTTTAATGCTTATAGAAGTATTGGCGTACTGAAAGCTCGCAAGTTAAAGGCCCCAACCCTTCAGCGATGTTCATGTAGAGAAGAATAGCGTGAGGAGACCACTGGCTTTGATGGTTTTTACGTTGTGAACTATTTACCGGAGCCCTTCCTTGCTGGTGCACCAGTGAAGAACGTCCGTTGCGGGTCCCACGAGTCGCGCTAACTTCGCGGTTGTCAAGTGGGGCTTGCTGTCGAAAAAAGACACCACAAAAATGCCGTGAAACGCAATCATATGCTCCTCCAGTCCACTTAGCCTGACCCTGGCTCCTCACGGGAACCCCGCGTAATTAGCTGAAAAGAACAGCGCCTAACGCCTTGAAACGGTTGTCATGAAAGCATCCTGCAATGACTTGATGGCGTGGCGTGCTGCATGTGAGCCTGAGTAGCACTAGTACTCGCACTTATTACCGCCATCGATGACGAGGAATGAAAATGGTTTTAAGGAATATGTTTCCCGACAGGCGCTGTCTCTGCATTGACAGACGCTCTCACGGTACCTACGGCATCAAGACTGCCAGAAACGCGGCCTTCGTTAAGCTATTCAGCCCACAAGGGAACGAACTTCGGGGCACCGCTTCCTTGGGGCACCCTCGGGGGTGCCCCAAGGAAGCGTCTTGGGGCCTTTGCTTTTTCAGATCTACATCAATGATATTGTTAATGTGGTTACTCCAGGAACTCATATTTGCTTGTTTGCTGATGATTGTGTCGTTGTCCGTCAAATTACGTGTACTAACGATCACAATGAACTTTACCAGTTCCTTCGGAATGTTCTTGATTGGTGCAGTGAGTTTTCCATGGTTCTTAACACTGAAAAAACAGTTTCGATGCAAATAACACATAAAAAGAACCCGATTAACCACGTGTACACCCTCGGATCATCATCACTAAAGCAGGTTAATAGCTACAAAATCTAGGTGTAACAATCTCAAGCAATCTTTCCTGGAACTTACATATAGATAACATACTCTCCTCTGCATTTAAAAGCTGTGTTTTCTGAGGCACTAAGACATTCACCTTCTCACGTAAAACTGCTGACCTATAAAGCTGACATCAAGCCAAAGCTTGAGTATTGTTCGGTTGTTTGGGACCCATTTACTAAACTTAACATATATAAATTAGAAAGGGTTCAGAGAAAAGCTGTTAGGTTTATCTATTCCAAATTTAAAATCGTCGGCTCCCCCACTGACCTCATGGCAGCTAACAATATTGAAACACTTGAAACGCGAAGAGGAAAATATCGCCTTGAGTTTCTTTATTTTTTACTTAACCATAAGTTTGCTTTGAATCATTCACAGTACATATCCCCTCTAACCACACGTTATATCCGACATCATCACATTCACTCATTGACACCGAATTTTGCGAAAACTGACTGTTTTAAATATTCGTTTTTTCCGCGGACAATATCCGATTGGAACCATGCTATGCCATCGTAATAGTTTCGCAAAATTTGTCTGCTCATTTTTTGTTTATTTCTTTTTATTGCGTTCTGTATCTTTTGAGTTTTAACAATATATGCCTGTCCTGCTTGGATCCTGAAAATGGTCTGCAGCATGTACTAAATAAAAAATTTAAAAATAGAAAAGAGGGGCTCGTTATCACATGGCTGAAGGAAGCAAACAGTTACCGAAAACGACGAAACATAGTGTTCCTTTCAAATTATTTTCATTCTACAGTGTTGATGAATAGGAATTAAATATAATGATTATTCTATCACCAAAAGGTAATTGATTGGAACGCAAACGACAATGCACCATATGCTTTGGTTGGGATGCGAACCCATGCTTGTAAAATTTCTTTTTCCAATATTTCATTTTCAAAGGGGGAGGGAAGCGCGAGGAACTTCCGTCTCTTCTAATTAGACAAACACTCGATTAAGCAGTAACTGTGCCTCCACCGCTGTGATATTAGCTCAAGAAGTAATTGGCTTTAGTGCCTATAATAAAAGACAAGATCGAACCGCAAGAAGTTCCTGAAAAGAGAAAATATCTCTCTCCCTCTGTACCTTTTAATTTCTGAAACGCGCAGCGCTTTCAACCGTCCCGCATCCTTTTCGTGTTTCGCGAACTTCTTCAGCCGTTTTATCTCGGGCGCTGTTGCCTGCTTTCCGGCGCTGGTCACAAACAATGGCGTCGTGCTCCTCCCTGTGTTAACAATATCGGTGCTGCGACAGCTACGGCCGTTTTCTGTTTTTGAAATTGCAAAGGGCGCAGTGATGCCCTCTCGGATAAGAAGCGAACGTCTGCCTGCGCTCGCCTACTCGGAAGCCACCGCTAATTTCGGCTCTGTGGATCATTAACTATACCTTATTCACTACTGCTGACGAAACCGTCATCGTGCTTGCTCCGCAGAAGAGTTGGCAAACTGTAGGAACCTATTATGCGCTTGTATGTTAATATAATACTATTCACATCTGTCAGCACTTCGCGCACTTAAGTGTGCGTTCCCAGACAGCCTTATAGCGTGGGGGGTAGCGGTCTCCGTCACAATGCGGATGGCCACTGCTGAGCGTAGCAGTCTCAACCAGAGAACAGCAACCGAGTGACGAGTTGATTGGCCGTTTGGTGCCCAGCTGTCGCCGGCCGCAAGACAGAGAATGGGTTGGAGCCAAAGGTTCACAAACAAAACATACTTTATACAGCAAAGAGATGATACAGAGGATTTCGATATCGCTCGTTCGAGCACATACAAAGTAATTGACAGAACAGTGCAACTCGTGCAAAGGAACACTCGAGAGAGAACACACAAATGAATTATTGCACTTAGAGTGCATGAACACAAGAGATAGACAAACAAACGAACAAAATTTGTTCACCGGGCACTGCGACATAGCCTTATTTGCTTTGCGACGTTAAAACCCATAAACTAACCAACCAACCAGTCCGACGAACAGAGTTTCACGACGGTGCGTCCCGCAGACTGGCGCGCGCTGCCTCGTAGGGCCGTGGCTGTGCGAGTGGTGTTGTCCCGGGAGTCGAGCGGGCGCGCTTCTAAGAAGCTATTAGGCGCATCTCCATGGGCCTATCAGAGGCACAAGAGCGCAACGCCTACGCGAAAAAACGTACGCCGTAGCTGGTCTGCGCATGGGCCACGCGCAGACGCGAGCTGGCACTAGCCCTTGGCAAATATCTGTCTATGTTAGATATTTGCGCCTCGCTCGCGCCGGCGCCGGAAGTGGCTCGCTGGTTTGCGGTCGGTGTAACCGATCAGAGAACGCATTCTCTTGGCATCCGGTACGGCACTTCGCGTCGTTTTCTTCGCTCAGCTGAGCTGAGCGCGAGTACCAGCAACAGGAGATGACAGGCCATGCAGTTGCGTATGTTTCCCGACGCTTGTCGCGGCGTGACGCTGGGCGCGTAGGCGCTGCGCTCGTGCGCCTCAGATGTGTCCATAGAGACGAGAATTTATTAAACGGCGGCATGGGCTGATAGACAGCCATCAACGTCCTTCATATATAGGTAAGCTCCCTGTCTGTTCGTTCTTCGCTCCGAGACAGGCGCGCACATATACACAGTATCATCTGTGCAATTACCTTCCTCTCTCGCGCCGAGCGCGCGACCCCAATGGTCAGGCGCGAAGACTGGCTTCAATATGCTTCGAGATCATTCTTGTGTGCCGCCGCCGTAGGGGCGCCAGTGAAGCGAGATAGGGCATCGTTTAGCACACTCAAGGCTGAGCCATCTCCGTCAGCATTGAGTAGAAACTACTCCGACATTCTGGAAGAATCGCCGATATGCGCTGACGTAATTCCTTGGAGCCGCCCTGGCGAGCGATGGTGTAGAGGGCAGCAACACACACAAGGCTAGGCATTCTCCGAAGTTTTTCTCCGCTGTTCTAGCTGCGCGGGCTGTCGAGATCGCTTTCGCGCTGCTCTGTTTTTTTTTTTTTTCATAAATTCAGCGTCGTAGTGGTTTGCTTTCACGCGTTTACGTAAGTATTAAACAATTTTTTTTTGCAATTGTCTAAGACTGCAAGGTACATCGTGCATCCATTAAATTGCGTGAACTCACTGAGCACAGAATTATCGTTCTGAATTGAGTGAACAGTATGCGCGCAATGACTGCAGATGTACTACATGAATGATGCCCAAACTGATGTGCTTAGAATGTCAGGTGCGCCGTTTGCGATAAACTTAACACAGCTGGTTTGTCAACACGGAATATCTGTATTGTGTGGAATGCTGTAACCGAGACATAGTGTATTTTGAGAAATATCTCTTTCAGATTGAATGTACCGACAAGGATATATGTGTAAATAAAATCATGAAGGAATGTGTTCTCTGCCCTTTCCTACATTAGGCGAAAGCCCCGGTGTCTAGGGTCGACTAGCAGTGTATTCAATTTTAGCATGCCACGGCAGCAAAGAAGCGATGTTGAAAAACCCATGTAAAGCGCGGCACACGGCCACGCGCAGAGCAGGCGGACTATACATCCACCAACCTCCCTTAGCAGGCCCGATTTTTACCACTCCGTGCCTAAAGCAGATGCCTTGCCAGCAACTCCCCCCGATCACGTGTTCCGGCCGTCCGTTGCCAGATTTCGGCCTCCAACGGCTATGAACGCAAGTGAAAGAGTAATTGGCGCAGCGTCTGTAATTCGTGGCTGCTGCTGCTGCTGGGGGATATAGGAACTTTCACCTTCATGGTTGCAATGCCTTGCATAACAACCCCTGATTTCCCTTTTCTTGTCTGCTTACTCACAACACGAAAGCTTTACAGAAATCCTTAACAAGCAGGTGCGTCGGGGCCAAGGCGAAAGAGCAGTTTGATGTGCCGAAGTTGCAACGTATTCCTTCCAGGGCCTTCTGATGTCACGACAACTAACTTGCGGTGCGGTTTAGTTTCCTATGTGCGCAAAGAAAAATATACGCTTCGCCGTTGCCGAATGGCATTTACATTAACTTGCTCTCATAACACACGGCTGTTATATTGGTCCCGTGCCTGTATTCGCAAGAAAAAAAATTTACAACAGTCTCAGGAATTTTTAAGATGGCAAATAACTGCTTGAGGATATTCAAGAGGGTTGAGAAAAAAGTAAATTCTAATCGTCCACCCAATGTTGATTCTTGAAGAAATAACACTAATATCAGCCCTCCTCGTTAAGGTACTCCAGCAGGAATTTCATTGCGCCTAGGAACACTGATAGCTGTGCCACGGCCGGTCCTCATTCCTTCGACTAGCATTCTGAGGCTACGATCGGGCACAATGAGGCCGCGGCGCTATGACAGACCATGTTCGTTCGCTGCACGCACTTTTTATGTTCGCATGCTGCTGGCGCCACTTGCGTCCATCGCTTCGCGGGCGGGAGAATGCGTGAAGATACGGCTGCACGAAGAGCCAGCGATTTTCAGCGGTGGTCAGTTTAGTGATGACTGACTCGGCGCCACGGCTCCCTAAATACGAGGAAGCGACTGACTTCTCGGGCGTTCAACAAATGACTCTTGCCCTTAGTTGATCTGTGTTATCACCAGAATCTACGCAGGTGTCCGCAATAGTTTACTGCAGGTTAAGTGTCAGTGCAGTAATGCAGAGCGCTGCGGTATCGAATAAAAGTTAATAGGAGGGGTTCACAACCTGCCACAACAGGAGAGAACACGCCCGGAGAACCTGCAATATGTGTGCGCTTACAAAGCTTACGACGTGCAAATTGCGAGAGCGCACAACTGCGAATCGGTTGAGTTCATGGTAAGCGTAGCGGGGGGCGCCAGAAAAGTAGTTGGGCGGATAAAATTAAGAAGTTTGCGGAGACATGGCTCTGGGCTGTTTTGATTGAAGAGATATGGGAGAAGTCTTTGCCCTGCAATGTGCGTAGCCAGGCTGATGATGATCATGATGACAACTGTGAAGTCGACTACGGCTGACGCATTTCTACATAAGAACGTGCCTTGTGGTCGTACTCACACACTTGCAGTCAATCAACGCATTATATACTACGGACTTTATAGACTCGGGCACGGCTGCACAATAGCGGTACGTGCCCCACTGAAGCTCTGGAGTGGTAGGTTTTTGCGTGTTTAGCACACCGAGGCTGTACGTAAGGTATGGACTGTACTGTATTGAAGGGCTCTCGGTTAAGCGTGATTAAATGTCTTGGCCATAATAAATACGATATCAGCGTTAACTACGACTGTACAGGCGTAGCGCCTGGTTAAGCACGGCAGTGCAAGGCTGTGTTGTATTAAACGCACCAGCCCTACGCCCATGCTAACCCATATTTTTTATGCACCTGGGCTACATTAGTGTTACGTTCTACCGGCCAAAGGCCGGCAGCAACGTGATGAAAACAGGCCGGTTCGCAGAGCAGAAAAGACGCCCCTTTATTTCCAGCTCGGAAATATATAGAGAAAAGAAAAGAGAGAAAGAAGGAAAGAAGGACCATCGACGCATGCGCGGAAAGGCGCATGTGGTCCCGATTGTGTTATCTGCAGCATTCCTTTCTCCTAGTAGCCGTAGCGCTCCACTGGCTTTTTGGTTCTTGTGGACCGACGTAGCTCAGGAACAGACGCCCCGGGAAGGTCTTGAGGCTCGTAATTCGGTGTTCCTAAGGTCGTAGGAGGAGATTCTTCAGGACTCGACGTTTCCCTGCTTCCGTCTGTGTCTGATGAGCGTTTTCGGATCTGGTCGACATGGCGTCGAACGACTCCGTCCTCAGTTGCTACAGTGACTAGACGGGCACCACTCGTAGATTTCACTTTTCCTGGTGTCCACTTTTCTCCTACGCCGTAGTTGCGCACATAAACGGCATCTCCCGGGACGAAGTACCAACTGGCGGAATCAGCCGCTGGATTTTTGGGCATTTCGTGGCTCCTAGGAGGAAAACACATGTCTAGTCTTGTACGCAAACGGTACCCAAGAAGAAGTTCGGACGGTGCAAACCCTGAAGCCTGTGGCGAATTCCTGTAGTTACAAAGAATTCTCGCCAGAGCAGTTGCCAACTCCACACCAGGCATTCTCTTCAAACCGTCCTTGATAGTTCTCACGGCCCGTTCTGCGAAACCATTGCTTTGAGGGTGATAAGGTGGGGTCCGGATATGCTCGATTCCATTTTTCTGCAGAAATACAGCAAACTCGGACCCGGTAAAGGGGGTACCGTTATCCGTAACTATGGTACGGGGCAATCCAAACCTGCTAAACAAGGTTCGCATGCAGTCGGCAGTGGCAGTAGCGGTTGCTCGAGATACTGGAATGGCTTCTATCCAATTGCTGTGAGCGTCGACGATTACCAACAACATCTTGTTACCAATAGGCCCTGCGTAGTCGGCATGCAGCCGTGACCACCTCTCGTGCGAAATCGGCCAGCTGACGGGGTTCCGTGCAGGTGGCATGGGCTGCGCCTGCACACAAGTTCGACACTTTGAGACCATCCTACAAATGTCTTGATCTAGCCCGGGCCACCAAAAACTAGCCCTCGCCTTTATCTTCATGGTAGACGCACCCTGATGAGACTCGTGTAGCATCTTCAACAGTTTCTCACGCGCAGCACTTGGTATCACGACACGATGGCCCCAGTACAACAGCCCCTTCTCCACAGACAACTCATGTCGCCTTTTCCGGAATTCCACCATTTCCCGGTTGTCACCGTCCACGACGGAGGGCCATCCTTCTGTCACGTACCTGCATATCGCTTGCAAAATCCCGTCAGCTGCTGCAAGTGCTTGAATCTCTTGGTGGGAAACGGCTGGCTGGTCCCATTCGTCCATGATAAGCACCATTTCCAACAAATCTTCGGTTTCCGCTTGCGGCTCCTGCAGCGATTGAGGCAAACGGCTTAAAGCGTCAAAAATTAGCATCTGTTTGCCAGGTTTGCAGACGAGCTTGTACTTGTATGCCCCGAGCAAAAGCGCCCAGCGCTGAATTCGGGCGGCAGCCATGACAGAAGTTTGACGATCCTGTCCGAGAAGACCCAACAAGGGGCGGTGGTCCGTTACAAGCGTGAACTCACGTCCCAACAGGTAATCGCGGAACCGTGTCACGCCAAACACCAGGGCTAAAGCTTCTCGCTCAATTTGGGAGTATTTTCTCTCAGCTGAGGTAAGGATCCGTGATCGGAAACCAATTGGCCTGTCTTCTCCATTTACTCGGTGGAAAAGGGCAGCTCCGACACCGTAAGGCGAAGCGTCGCATTCCAACATCAACTCCAGCTGCGGATTAAAGTACGTTAGCACTGTGGCTGAACACAAAGCTTCCTTAGCCTTCTGAAATGCCGAGTCTTCTTTTTCTTGCCAAGCCCATTTTGCACCTTTTTCAAGACGGCTGTACAACGGTGCCAGCATAGTGGAAAGATTTGGCAAAAACTTGTTGTAAAATGTAACCAGTCCCAAAAAGGACCGCAACTCGGCAACATTTCGCGGTAAAGGGGCTAGCCTGATTGCATCCACGTGCTTCTCGAGCGGGTGTAATCCTTCAGCATCAATAAGATGGCCAAGATACGTCACTGATTGTTGACCGAACTTGCACTTGTCGCAACGAAGTTTGATACCGTTCTCGCGGAAACGCTGTAGCACCGCTTGCAGGTTTACATTTTCAGCCTCGCTGCTCTCGGCTATCAGGACATCGTCTAGATAAGCCTGAGTCCCTTTTAGTCCTTGCAACACCGATTCAATTTTCCGTTGAAATATCGCTGGCGCTGATGCGATGCCAAACGGTAACCTGTTGTAGCAAAAGAGCCCCTTTTGTGTGCTTACCACCGCTAATTTCCGCGAGTCTTCATCTAGCTCGACCTGATTGTAAGCATCGCGAAGATCTAGCACACTGAATTTTTTTCCTCCACATAGGTTTGCAAAAATGTCGTCGGTGACAGGCAAGGGGTACTGCTCAACATCGCACACAGGGTTTAGTGTCACCTTGAAGTCCCGACAAATGCGCACTGTTCCGTCCTTCTTCAAAACTGGCACGATGGGCGTTGCCCATTCAGAATGAGAGACTGGCGATATTATTCCTGCTGAGACTAATCTGTCAAGCTCCTTAGACACTTGATCACGCAGCGCAAAAGGAACTTTCCTTGCCTTGAAGAACTTTGGGTTTGCTCCAGCCTTGATGTGCAGTCGGGCTGGCGGGCCTTTCATGAGACCAACGCCCTCAGTGAAGAGGTCGGAGTGTTGCTGGAGCAGCGTCGGCACGTCCTCCAAGGATTGTCTTGCCACGGGAGCCTTCGAATAGACGCTCAGCACTTGAATGCGTTCGTCTGTTAATTTTTTCAGCAGGTCCCGACCGCAAAGACTGGGGCCATTGCAGTCTAAAACAGTCAGACTGCACTGCACTGTTGCACCTTCATATGAAACTAGCATTGTCAATGCACCCAGGAGCGGCAACTTTCCCAGATAGCATGAAAGCTGTACTTCAGACTTCTGTAGCTGCGGCCATCAATGAGAGTGCATTTCGTAAATGCTCTTGGGAATTACGCAAACAGGGGAGCCGGTATCGATGTCCATCATTATTTCGATGCCATTCCACGCAAACGGTTTCCTGATGGGGGGTATGAGAGAGCGCTGAGTGGTCAAGGACCAAATTTGTGACGCGCTGCTATCACTCTCATCGGTTTCTGTCGTCTGTGCCGTTACTGCTAGCATTCTACTTCGCTCATTTGCCGGACACATTTTAGCTAAATGCCCTGGCCGTGCACACTTGTAACATTTGCGCTTGATTAGGCGACAAGCCTTGGTCTTATGACCGTGCTTACCGCAACATTTGCATTGTTGTACGCCCTGCGACTTCGCGCGCGACTCGTATTGACCAGAGAGCTTTAGCAATCTCGCTTGTTCTTGGTCTATAACAATACCTTGCGAATCGCGCTCAGCGCTCTCTGAGGCAAGGACAAGAGCCTCGGCTTCCTCAAGAGTCAGATTTTTCGTCGCTAGCAGCTGCTTCTGCACATTCTTGGACCGGACGCCGCACACAATACGGTCCCTTATCATTCTGTCCAGCGCAGTTCCAAAATTGCAATTGTGTGCCAACTGCCGTATTGCCACTATGAATGCATGTACAGATTCTCCTTCTTGCTGGCAGCGATGGAAGAACTTGAAACTTTCAGAAATTTCATTCGGTACCGGGTCGTAGTAGCTGTTTAGGGCCTGCACAACTTCTTTGTAGGTCAGGGCGCTAGGCTTTCGCGGTGCTACCTTCCCGTTCAAAATTTCTATCGTTCTTGTTGCAAGCGCAGCTACCAGCAAGGCTCTTTTCTTAGCATCGTCCTTCACATCATTCGCTTCGAAATAGGCTTCCACCTTGACTAGGTACGCCTGCCACTTATCTTTTTCGTCTTCAAATTCCGGTAGCCTGTGTGCCATGGCTGGTGGTGGGCTCCTTCTGCTTCGCTGTCGTGCTTGGGCGTATATGCTGGCTTCCTTGCTGCAGCAGAATCCTCGTCGCCACTGTTACGTTCTACCGGCCAAAGGCCGGCAGCAACGTGATGAAAACAGGCCGGTTCGCAGAGCAGAAAAGACGCCCCTTTATTTCCAGCTCGGAAATATATAGAGAAAAGAAAAGAGAGAAAGAAGGAAAGAAGGACCATCGACGCATGCGCGGAGAGGCGCATGTGGTCCCGATTGTGTTATCTGCAGCAATTAGCGAACACATACAATGCGAAACGGGTTTCCATAATTTGCCTGAATCGAAATGGGTGAAGATTCGACCCGCGACCATGGAGTCAGAACCGTAACCCTAAATCCGCTGAAAAGCCGCGGAAAGAGAAAAGAAAAAAGTATGAGAAAGAGCTGAGAAAGTACAGTACGGTGAGACGAAGCAAACCTGAAGCGCATTTGTGCCGCAGTTGCGTTTGAAGACAGCTTTTAATTTGAGTTTTTATTTGAGACACCGCGTGGTTATTTCATCTCGATAAAAAAAATAGGCTTAGCAAAAATAGCGCGCTTTTGCACTCTTTTATGGAAGCAGCGAACACGAGCTGCACTTTCTCTAACGAAATAACGCGCAGAAAGCAAGACATTTACGACTAGCACGAAAGTTAGTCGTCCATCCCGATAAAATGTGTAGAGTCTCCCAGAGAAGGCGCTGTTCAATGCCGTCCGCAGCGTCCTCTAGCGTGGTTCTCTGCCGCCTACATTTCCTGAAGTGGGCAAGGCCTAGAAGACAACCACATGACGTTACTCGTTAAGTGTGGCGCCAATTTTATCGGGGTAGTGTGATGGTTCGTTCCGAATCTAACTGATATTGCCATGTGCGCCTGTGCCAGCGCCACAACCGTGTAGATACGACGCCCTAGATATCAAAGGAAATTTCTTGGTCCGGCCAAGCTGCTGTTGGCTACCTCCAGTACGATTGTGTGATATGGTCCGTAAATTCTATACATTATTCAAAGACGAAATACGCATGGATGGTGCAGTAAATAAAAATCTTGTGGAAATCATTTGTGGTGGAGCCGATTTGCGGGGAGGCAATAATTGTGATTGGTATCTACACAAATGGAGCCTGGCGGCTTGAAAGGAAAGTAATACAAATGCTCCAGAATCACCATAATCGAAGGCAACGTCGTCCTCTTCGAGCGACAAAACCTAGGGCAATCGCTGTACCGACTGAGATAACCTGGGCGCCTAAAGGCGTTACGACGGAGGGAGTTGATCGAAAATTGGAAGCGGGAAAAGTCCTTGTTCAAATCGACGGGGGGCCGCATGCAAGGTGGAGTACAGTATTGTAAAGCAAGTTTCATCATCGATTTCATTTTGACGCCCTCATTGGCAGCATTATCCTAAATATTTCTTTTTGCAGCCCTCCTTTGTCAGGATGGTTTAAAATTAGATATAAAACCGCAGAGACAAGCGTGAACAGGCGGTGGAAGAAAGGGACTGCAAATTTGTGTCTGTTAATTATCCGATTTGCGCTCGTTTCTTTTTTGGAATGAAGTATGTAGTGTAATTTAAGCCGATTATTTCCCACCTTTCTGAGTCAGCGTTCATTCCGCATTGCTGCTCAGCGTTGCTATCGTGTTGTATTGCAAGTGTGGCGTGTGCCTAAGTGTAATGGCCTCTCCAAAGCTGCGCGGTGGACGAGCAGACGGGAAGAATGTGGCGAGGGGGTTTGACGAGTGGATTATTTTATAATTTACGATCAATAATTATTGCTATCACTGCCGTGGTACTACACATCGCTAGGTGCGACCCTGTCTGCACTGCAGCGTAGAAATAGCCACGGCGATCCACGCATCGGTGATGACACTCTTGAAGGGCACTTTGGCGTTTTGCATGCATGGCATGCCCTTTGTTTAATACGCGAAAGGTGCTCTGTATGAGGTTCCCTTAACACGTGGGAAGGCCTATATTGGCCAGACATGACGCTGCGTGATCGTGCAGGGGAGTATGAGTGCACGTTGAGGTATAAGGAATGTTCCACGAATTTGACCGAACATTGCCGAAAATTATAATTCTGGTCGCGACAGAATGAGATCAAGATTCTTGGCCAGGGCAGCAACGCCATGTCGCGAGAAATAAAGGAATCTTTCTTAATAAAAAATGCACACAATTGCGTTAGCGATACGTTTCTTACATTGCACGGAAGCCAGTCAGCTTTGTTAAGATCTGTCTTGCACGGTATGATGGTGTTATCACGTTTGCCACGCATGCTCTGGGTGCATCCGCAGCGCGTGCACCTGCTTTTCTTATATTTAAAGTTGTCAGCGTTTGAATAAACTAGTAGTAAGTTTGCGCTCTTTCTGTCGTGTCTTCTGGCTTCGTGTAGTCTTTTTTGCGCATGACCTTTCATGGCATTACAAGATAACTTTGACTTCTTTGCTCCCCTGTGTTCCCTTGAAGCCAAACGTCGTTGTTCGATGGCCACCTTAATTTCCATATTCTCGCCAGCTTTGACTTCTTTGCTCCCCTGTGTTCCCTTGAAGCCAAACGTCGTTGTTCGATGGCCACCTTAATTTCCATATTCTCGCCAGCTTTGACTTCTTTGCTCCCCTGTGTTTCCTTGAAGCCAAACGTCGTTGTTCGATGGCCACCTTAATTTCCATATTCTCGCCAGCTTTGACTTCTTTGCTCCCCTGTGTTTCCTTGAAGCCAAACGTCGTTGTTCGATGGCCACCTTAATTTCCATATTCTCGCCAGCTTTGACTTCTTTGCTCCCCTGTGTTTCCTTGAAGCCAAACGTCGTTGTTCGATGGCCACCTTAATTTCCATATTCTCGCCAGCTTTGACTTCTTTGCTCCCCTGTGTTCCCTTGAAGCCAAGCGTCGTTGTTCGATGGTCACCTTAATTTCCATATTCTCGCCAGCTTTGACTTCTTTGCTCCCCTGTGTTCCCTTGAAGCCAAACGTCGTTGTTCGATGGCCACCTTAATTTCCATATTCTCGCCAGCTTTGACTTTGCTCCCCTGTGTTCCCTTGAAGCCAGACGTCGTTGTTCGATGGCCACCTTAATTTCCATATTCTCGCCAGCTTTGACTTCTTTGCTCCCCTGTGTTCCCTTGAAGCCAGACGTCGTTGTTCGATGGCCACCTTAATTTCCATATTCTCGCCAGCTTTGACTTCTTTGCTCCCCTGTGTTCCCTTGAAGCCAAACGTCGTTGTTCGATGGCCACCTTAATTTCCATATTCTCGCCAGCTTTGACTTCTTTGCTCCCCTGTGTTCCCTTGAAGCCAAACGTCGTTGTTCGATGGCCACCTTAATTTCCATATTCTCGCCAGCTTTGACTTCTTTGCTCCCCTGTGTTCCCTTGAAGCCAAACGTCGTTGTTCGATGGCCACCTTAATTTCCATATTCTCGCCAGCTTTGACTTCTTTGCTCCCCTGTGTTCCCTTGAAGCCAAACGTCGTTGTTCGATGGCCACCTTAATTTCCATATTCTCGCCAGCTTTGACTTCTTTGCTCCCCTGTGTTCCCTTGAAGCCAAACGTCGTTGTTCGATGGCCACCTTAATTTCCATATTCTCGCCAGCTTTGACTTCTTTGCTCCCCTGTGTTCCCTTGAAGCCAAACGTCGTTGTTCGATGGCCACCTTAATTTCCATATTCTCGCCAGCTTTGACTTCTTTGCTCCCCTGTGTTCCCTTGAAGCCAAACGTCGTTGTTCGATGGCCACCTTAATTTCCATATTCTCGCCAGCTTTGACTTCTTTGCTCCCCTGTGTTCCCTTGAAGCCAAACGTCGTTGTTCGATGGCCACCTTAACTTCCATATTCTCGCCAGCTTCGTGGCTTCTTCTTTCCTCTCCAGTGCTTTACTCCTTTTACTTGATTCATTTTTGAACTGATGGGTAATTCTAACTGATTATAATCCCATTTTTTCATTCCACTTTTTACCACCGGAAGGCCAAGTTTCTTCAACCTCACTACCACCTTAACCTATCTGTTGTGATAGTGAAACGAACAGGGGCAGCTAACGCGTATCCAGCCAAGGAATTATGTAACCTGCAACTAACTTGTAGACTGATTTATGTCATCCACAGGCGTTCGTGGATAGCTTAAGTCCACTTTTACTGGTAGTGGGTGCCGAATGCCTCGCTAAACATTCTTGAGGCCGTGCTTATTTGCAATTCTGAAGACATAAAACTACGCAGGAGACAGGACACAGAAAAGATGCAGACAAGACGAGCGTAGTTTTATGTCTTCAGAATGTCTTACCAACTAGCCTCTCATCACACACTTCTAGAATCCAATTTGCACGCCCGTTTCTGGGCAGATGGCATGATATTGTCCTCAAGTCATTTACTTTATTCGCCTCAAAATCATGGCCAAAACATCTGATGTATGCTGATTTCCGTTATCGATTACTTTATTTAGGCGAAAGCCTTTAATGCCTCATACTGTCGTGACAAAGGAATGTTAGCAAATGTGTCCGCGTTTCGGTGTCACTACTTAAAACTCTGTCGAGGCTGGGAATCGAACCAGGGCCCTTGGCATATGAAATGATGACGCTACCACTCCTCCACGAAGACTACGGGTTTGAGCATGAATTAAGGCGCATGTAGTGAATGCTTGGGTTTCATAAATAAAATAAAAAATACAAAAAATAAATAAATAACAAAATGAAAAAAAAATAATAAAAAAAATAAAAATTGGAAAAGAAACGAAAATAAAAATAAGATAAAAATATTGAAAAATATACAGTGCGCCAGGAAACGCTTTCGCCTTGCAGCACTTTAGAAAGACAAAGTGCCCCCTGAATTTTTCAGGACGTGCCTAGTCCGGAAACAAAATAGCTGGGGTGTAACCGTTGTTGAACCTGGTAACAGAGCGAAAGCTGTGGTGTATCGGGCAACTAGACGAGGCTTGGCGTCTGTCACATTGACTGCGTTCCGAACAATTTGGCTGCTGGCCTAATTGGAGTATCTGTAATGTGTGCGCTAATATTTAAGTTGTTCAGGCCTTCTCCACGACGTCGATGCCATCAGCTGCCAATCAACCTTTTAAGGCGGAAGCCTTTAATGTCTCATCGTTGTAAGCAGCAGTTGTCGACAGAAATGTCACGCTATTTAAAAAAATTGGTCGAAACGGTCATGACGTCACAGTGCGCGAATTTTAAAACGGGGCCAATTGTACTTTGGCTAGTAACCATGCAACCAATTGAAGGGATCGTATAGTAATGCTCCAAGTAAGTGGGACTGAGTTTAGTGAATTTCTTAATTACCCATTTAGCCTAATTAACTTCTCTAGTCAGGCCATATAAATAAATAAAACCGAGTAGGAAATTGGTCGAGCTCGGGAATCGAACCCCGGTCTTCGGTGTGCGAGACGAGCATGCTATCCACTCCGCCATGCCACCCTTTTTTTTTCTTTATTGCCTGACTTTTACACAGAAAATTGGACAAACCAAACAATTAACAAAACACAATAAACGCTATGTACATACTCGTGGTCAGCCAGCATGAATCTGGCTTCATCTAATTAAAATTCAGGCAATGTACAGAGCGGCTCTAGTTTTGAGAGCCACTCCGGAGGGTCCGCAGCGGCCTTCTGAATGGCCAGAAATATGTCCATATTTTCGCGAAAGTAAATCCTGGCAGGTCTTGCGTCTCGGTCACAATGGTAGCCTGCCATTCTGGAGCGCCATATACAGTGGAGGCCTGTCAGCATTATTAAGTCGAAAGGCACCCCATCCTCATTTTCAACAGATAAGTACCGAATGCCGTACGGGTCTAGCGGAAATTCTTTCTTTGAGGTTCGCTGCAACACATCCCAAAAATAAACCCCTTCCCAGCAGTGTAAAAAAACATGGTCTATTGTTTCCGGCTTCCTGCAAATTAAACAGTGAGATCCCCAGGGTAAAAATAATTCCTTTCCCTCTAAAAATTGTTTAACCGGTAAGGTTCCGGTGTGCAGCTTGAAAAAGAATGTTTTTGTTCCTGGCGGCACCTGCATTTTTTCACTCTCTTTAAAACATCTTTGCCTGGGCCTCCACTGTACAAGGCCCTGTACAATGGCACGGGGAAAACTACATCGCACAAAGCACGGTACAGTTTCTTTCTTTTCACAGTGGACAGAAAGTCATTCGAAAACCGCGCGGAAAGAAACCTTACACTGGCAACGATTTCCCGGTAAAAACCGCTGACCCTACTGTAAACCTCAGCAGTCGCCTGGACCCGACGGTTCAGCGCGGCTTTCTACAAAGAATTTAAACAGGTAATCTCCCCGGTCTTGAAGGTTATCTTTAATGAAGCCTTTAAAATAAAAGCATTGCCTCCATCCTATAGTTCGTCCCATACTGTGCTGATTCCCAAAACGGACGACATTGACAGATTACGATTGGCAACAGCATACCGACCAATAGCACTCACGAACGTCGAGTACAAAATTTACATGAAGGTTCTGGTGCGAAGGTTGCAGACCGTGATTCATTACTTAGTTGGTCCGCATCAGACCTGCGGGATTAAAGGGCGGTCTACTTTTACAAATATTCACGTGGCGCGCAGTGTCTTAGAATGCTGTGATGACACTAGTGGCCAGGTGGCATTTCTCCAGATCGATTTAGAAAAGGCATTTGACTGCGTCGCCCACGAACTTTTGTTTGCAATATTGGGCAATGTTAATATTGGTTCTGTTATTCGCGAGGGTGTGGCCCTGGCGTACCAGAACTGCACGACGAGATTGATCGTTAACAAGAGTCTGGGGGCCCCCATTAGCGTGCAGCGTTCGGTGCGCCAGGGCTGTCCCCTCAGCCCCCTTTTATTTTGTATTTATGTGGAGACCCTTTGCTTGAAGATACTGAAAAACAGGAGTATAAACGGATTCAGTTTGCAAGCAACCGAAGTTAAGCTCTTAGCGTACGCTGATGACATTGCAGTGTTTGCCGTGGACGAGGGAGGCATAAGCGAGGCAGTTAAATGTGTACGCGATTTCAGCCAAGCTACGGGAAGCGGGGTTAACTGGTCAAAGTGCCTCGGGCTGAGGCATGGCGGGTGGGCGTCTACGCCTGAACGGTTCGCCAGTGTGCCTTGAACGACGACACCATGCAAGTACTTGGGCGTTCCGCTCGATGCGTACCGTGACAGCGAACAGTATTGGACAGGGCAGGTCAAAGAGATACGGGAGAGAGCGGATAAGTGGAAAGGGACGACCTTGTCAATTTTTGCCAGAGCCACTGTTTGCAACCTGTTCTTCATCAGCAGGCTCTGGTATGTCATGCAGGTGTTGCACTGTTCACGGTTAAGCATTCAAAAGCTGCACAGGATTTTCGCCGTCTTCATCTGGTCGTCTCACTGGGAGCGCTGCAGCCGGACCCACCTGTTCAGGCGGGTACAGGAAGGTGGGCTGGGACTGGGCCATTTGTTTCTTCGGCAGCTGGTGAATCGTTTCTTGTTTTTTCGGGACACAAGAGACCCGTTTTTGCGCACCGTATGCCAGTTCGGCTGCGGCGCCTGCTGCCGGAGTACGTAGTCGGGTCCGCCATGCCACCTCGATAGTTTGGAATGAACAAAGGCGCGTCTAGTCAACACGGTGTCTTCGCTCACTCCCATCTTCCTCCCTTCCCTTCCGGCGAGGTTTAGGTGTCCGCCGAGCCCACTTCTTCAGTGGGCTTGGCGGGACCACGGGGATCATGTCGCCAACCGAGAAATTCCTATTTTCTGTCCAGGTTGGTGATGTTTTGTCATGCAGAAATGATGAAAGGTTTCTCATCCATCCATCTCCATCTATCCATCCATCTCCATCCATCCATCTCCATCCATCCATCCACCCACCCACCCACCCTTCCATCCACACATCCACCCATCCACCCACCCATCCATCCATCCATCCATCCACCCTTCCACCCACCCTTCCATCCATCCATCCTTCCACCCTTCCACCCACCCACCCATCCATCCATCCATTCATCCATTCATCCATCCATCCACCCACCCACCCACCCAACCCACCCACCCACCCATCCACCCACCCACCCACCCACCCACCCATCCATCCATCCATCCATCCATCCATCCATCCGTCCATCCGTCCGTCCGTCCGTCCGTACGTCCACCCATCCATCCATCCATCCATGCATCCACGCATCCACGCATCCACCCACCCACCCACCCATCCGTACGTCCGTCCGTCCGTCAGTCCGTCCGTCCATTTATGCACGACGCTTTGAAACAGTTGTCATGAAATCATCCTGCAGTGACTTGATGGCGTGGCATCCTGCATGTGAGCTTGAGTAGCACTAGTACCCGCACTTATAGCCGCCAAGGATGACGTGGAACGGAAGTGGTTTTAAGGTATCTGTCGCCCGATAAACGCAGCCTCTGCATCGACAGATGCTCTTATGGTACGTACGGCATCAAGACTGCCAGAACCGAGGCCTTCGTTAAGCTATTGAGCCCACAAGGGAAGGAAAAAGAGGGGCTCGTTATTACATGCCTGAAAGAAGGGAACCGTTACCAAAAACGACGAAACATAGTGGACCTTTCTATTTCTTTTCATTCTATGGTGTTGATGAATGGGAATTTAATAGTGCAATTATTCTATCACCAAAATGTAATTGATTGGAACGCAAACGGCAATACCCCACATGGTTGCGTTGGGATGCGAAACCATGGCGCTTAAATTTCCTTTCCCAATACTTCACTTTGAGATGTATATATGTTGCACGTAACCTAATCCTGAAATAATTCACACAGGGCGACGAAAGCGCGAGGAACTCCAGATTCGGCTAATTCGACAAACATTCGCTTAAGCAGAAACTGTGCCTCCAGCCGCCGTGATCCTAACTCAAGAAGTAATTGGCTCTAACGGTTATACCTTATTCACTACTGCTGACGAAACAATCATCGTGCTTGCTCTGCAGAAGGGTTGGCAAATTGTGGGAACCAATTATGCGCCAGTATGTTAATATAATCCTATTCACATCTGTAAGCACTTCGCGCACTTCAGCGTGCGTTCCCGACACCCTTATTTATTTATTTATTTTACCCTCAGGGCTTACAAAAGCATTGTAGAGGGGAGGGGCAGGAATACAAGGGACACTATGCAATTTGGTTAATAAAAGGAAACAGAAAAAAAATATAAAGGCAACAACAACAACAACGACGAAAAAAGAACAAAAACGGCACGTATTGAAAGCACACGGGTCGGTTACAAATGTGCAAAAGTTTGGTTGAACAGAATGCAGCAGAGTACAGCATCAACGTAAAAAAAAAATACAATGAAGGAACAGTCATACAGATCATGATAAGCGCTAGCGCAAGTTTTAAAAAGAAAATAAAAAGGGCTTCAAAATATGTTCGTAAGCCAAGTACGAAATCGGTGGTTGTCGGTGATAGCGACCAGGTCACTAGGTAGATGGTTCCAGTCACGGGATGTTTTTGGTAGAAATGAATGTGCATATGTCATGGTGTTGTGGCGAGGTATGGCAACTTTGTAGCAGTGATCTACACGGGCAGAAACATGCGCAGCATCTGTGATCAGGCGCGTCCTGAGTTGCTGGTTATGATGATAAATTTTATGGAAGAGGCAAATACGTGAAATCTTACGACAGACAGTGAGAGGGGGCAAATTTAGACTTAGTTTCTTGTTAGTGACGCTTGCTGTGCGGTGGTAATTATTGAGAATAAAACGAGCAGAGCGATTTTGTACGTTCTCCAAGGTTTTATTCAGTGATACATGGCCAGGGTCCCATATGGATGATGCGTACTCGAGATTGGGTCGTACGTAGGTAGTATATAGCTGTTTTTTAAGTGAAGACGGAGCTAGTGAAAAGTTACGTTTCAAATACCCAAGCATGCGATTGGCTTTGGCTGTTGTGTAGTTAATATGAAACTTCAAGGAAAGGTTATTCGCAATGTGTACTCCAAGGTACTTATAAGTTGAAACGGAGTCGAGTGGAGAATCATTAATACAGTAGCTTGGACAGGATGATTGACTGCGGGAAATTCGCATTGTTTTGCATTTTGCAGCATTCAGTTTCATCTGCCAAAGGGAGCACCAAGAAGCGATATTATTTAAGTCAGTCTGGAGTAATGTCACATCAGAAGCGTTAGTTATTTTACGGTAAGTTAAGCAGTCATCAGCGAAAAGACAAATAGAGCTAGATACGCAGTTGGGTAAGTCATTAATATAAATAAGAAAAAGCAATGCAGCCAAGACAGATCCCTGAGGCACTCCTGATTGGACGGGTACCTCAAGGGAGTCAGTCTCGTTAGCTGTGACATACTGGGTGCGGGGTGCGGTTTGAAAGAAATGAAATTATCCAGTCAAGTACTACAGGATCGATGTTAAGGTGACTAAGTTTTAGTATAAGAAGTTGATGATTAATCTTATCAAAGGCCTTGGAAAAATCTAGAAACGCACAATCAGTAATAGACCCCGAGTCTAAAAATGAATGTAGATCATTGGTGAACATAAGTAACTGTGTTTCGCATGAGTATAATTTACAGAATCCATGCTGGGAGGGATGAAAAAACTGGTTTGATTCGAGAAAGTTGACTACGTTGGTGAAGATTATGTGCTATAGTTAGACGGTTTGTGTGAATGGCCAAATTTGTAAATAGGAACAACTTTCCCTGTTTTCCAGTCTTTGGGTAGACAGCTCTCGCTAAGTGATTTGGTAAAAATAAAGCTTAATAAAATAGAGCAGTATTCAGTAGCGTTCTGAAGGAGTTTTGATGTGATTCCATCGACACCACAAGACGATGATCGTTTCAGTTTACTAATGATGGTTCTGATTCCGGCGGGATCAAAAACAATGGGGTCCTTTGGATAAAAATGAACATGAGGGAAAAGCGGGAATTGAGTGACTGAGGGGCTAGTGAACGAGAGAGAAAAGGTGTTATTCAATAAGGCAGCACATACATTTTCAGGGACCTGTTTGCCAGATTCGTCAACCAGGGTGATTGTTCGATCGTTGGAGCTCTTTACAATGTTCCAAAATTGTTTCGGATTCATACTTATTATGGAAGGAAGTGTGGTGTTAAAGAAATTGAATTTAGCTGTTTTCAGAGCGTTTATGTAGTTTTGTGCTGCCTGATTGTATATTGACCATCGGTTAAGGCTACATCTCATTTTTGCTTTTGCGAAAGAGCCTTTCTTTCTTACTGGATAAGCGTTTTAGATAGGTGTTATACCAGGGGGCACTAGATGAGTGATGGATCGTTCTTAGTGGAATATACTTGTCACTGAGATGGAGAAGTTTACTTCTAAAAGATGACCAGAGTTCGGAAACCGAAAGCCTCGAGTGGATTAGTAAAATGTCATCGAGAAATGAGGAGAGCTCCATATTAATAGCGTCAAAGTTGCCTTTGTTGTAATCTCAGATACGTTCTTTTTGTCGCTTTGCTCGCGTAGATGGCACTGAAAAAGAGAAGTGTAATATGTCATGGTCGCTGAGGCCTGGTACGTGTAACACTGCAGAACTGATGTCAGGAGCTGATGTAAGTATTAGATCAATCAAAGAAGATGACGAAGGTGTTACACGTGTTGGTAGATTGACAAGCTGAGATAAACTGAAGCCAGAACAAACAGTTACAGTTAGAAGCTTCAGCGGTAGTAGAACTAGCGCAAAGATTGGACCAGTCAATGCTTGGGAAGTTAAAATCCCAAGCAAAAAAATAGGTATCGTGTGGTCTCGGCTGTCTCGGTCACAAAGCGGATGGCCACAGCGTAGCAGGCTCAGTCAGTGACCAGCTACCAAGTGACAAGAGGTTTTAAGGCGAAAGCCTTTAATGTCTCATCGTTGTAAGCAGCAGTTGTCGACAGAAATGTCACGCTTTTCAATTGGTCGAAACGGCCGTGACGTAGCAGTGCGCGAATTTCAAACGGGGCCAATTGTACTTTGGCTATAGTCGGATACAACTTAAGTCTGCAGTGAAGCTCCACCCACATTCAGTCTCAGCGCACAGAATTCCTCCACGACGAAAAAGTAGTCCGCTGCCTAAACGTTTCTTGTTACCTAAACAAGGAGCTTATCATGAGGAAAAAATTATCAGCTCTATAATTTTGATACGTGGTTTGTGTGGTATAGTCAAACATTAAAAAGGTGATTTCGTTTACTGTTGCAATTGGCCAGCGGAGTAATACAAAACGCCGCGGACCGCGGCCCAGTGTTAACAACTGCTGTTTTTTTAAGTTGTATTCTACTATAGTAAGCATGCAACCAACTGAGGGGTTCGTATAATGATGCTTTAAGTAAGTGGGACTGCGCTTAGTTAATTGCTTAATTACCCAATTAGCCTACTTAACTTTTCTAGTCAGACCATATAAATAAATAAAACCGAGTAGGAATTTAGTCGAGCGCGGGAAACGAACCCCGGTCTTCGGCGTGCGAGACGAGCATGCTATCCACTCCGCCATGCCAGCTTTTTTTTCTTTATTGTACTCCGCCATGCCAGCTCGATGGTTTCGAATGAACAAAGGCGCGTCTAGTGAATACGGTGTCTTCGCTCAATCCCATCCTCCTCCCTTCCCTTCCGGTGAGATTTAGGTGTCCACCGATATATGAGAGACAGATACATCTCCTTTCCTCAAAAACCAATTTACCGACGAGCGAGGTGTAGAACCGAATGGGCGATGGCGTTCTATGGTCCCTGGCAGCGTTGCAAGATGTCGCGTTCCACTCTTAGAGGCGAGGCTTAACATCTTAACTACACATCAGTGACCACACTTTAGGTCAAAAAAGTGCCCCCCTGAATCTTGACGGGTGTTCACCGAGATATGTGAGACAGTTACAGCGTAATTTCCTTTCCTGAAATATAATTCTCATTTTCTTCATTACGGGCCCTCTTTGTATTCTTTCACTCCCACTTCCTCCCTTCCTCTGCGGTGCGGTTCAGGTGTCCACCGAGATGACAGAGAATTACTGCGCCATTTCCTTTCCTAAAAAAGCGTTGCGTTCAAAGGGCAAGGCATCGCGCCGAACGGGTGGTGGCGTTCCGTGGACACCCTGGCAGCGCTACAACACGCTGTCGCGTTCCACTCCTATAGGCGAAGCTTAAGCGTCATTAATTAGCAGTTAACTAGTATTCAGGCATTAATCAGTAATTAACCATTAATTAGTGATTTGTCATCACTTAGTAATTAGTACTCAATTATATGTGAGGCCACCAGTGCCACAGAAGCAGCGAAAGTGGTTCGGAAAACGCTTTCGTCTCTACGCACTTTAGAGAGTCAAAGTGCACCCTGAATTTTTTGGCCGTTTGGTGCCCAGCTTGGCCGGCCGCAAGCCATAGAATGGGCCCAGCTTGGCCGGCCGCAAGCCATAGAATGGGTCCGAGCCAAAGGTTCAAAAACAAAATATTGTCACGTTGTAGTGACGGCAGTCCAGCGGGCAATAGGACACTAACAAGACTTGGAAACGAAGCTCTTTATTTGGGCTGACTTGCGCCCGCAAAAGAACTGAATCACTCGGCGGCGGCGTAAGCAACAAACGTGTTCGTCAGTCGTCGAACTACGAATGCCCGCCGCTCGCGGCATCGCTCAAATTAAAGCCAGCAAGGAAATTTCGAGATAATCGGTCAAGATCATCTACAGTAATCTAGAAAAACGTAGATGAAGCTCTTCATGGCTGTAATCAATCGAGGTTAGTCCGGTCGCTTCTCGCGTCACAATCAAAAATGATAACACCCCCTTTCCTGCGGCCTTGAGCCCGAACGAACGGACAATAAAATGATACGTGGCATTACCCCGCTCTCAAAGAAGCATCGCCTCGATGCTTTAAAATGAAAATAAACACGGAGAATGTAATCTTCGAATCCTTTAGCGTTCATAATAGGGCTTGAGGCGTACTACATGTACGACTTCCGGGAGTGTGCGTCGTCGCTGAGATGTTGCCGTGCCGTCAGGGATGACTTGATAGTCTAGGTCACCAATGCGGCACAGGACCCTATACGGGCTAAAGTAGCGTCACAGCAACTTTTCGCTCAATCTATGGCGGCGAATTGGTGTACGTATCCAAACACGATCACCTGGCTTGAAATGCGTGTCTCGTCGGCGCAGATTGCAGCGTCGGGCGTCGGTGTGCTGCTGGTCTTTAATGCGAAGCCGCGCAAGTCTTCGTGCTTCCTCGGCGCGATTAAGGTAGGCGGCGACGTCGAGGTTGTCTTCGTCTGAAACGTGCGGCAGCATTGCGTCGAGTGTTGTCGTGGGCTTCCTGCCGTATAAAAGCTCGAATGGGGCAGACCTGTTTATCTCCTGGACGGCAGTGTTATAGGCGAAGATCACGTAGGGCAGAATGGCGTCCCACGACTTGTGTTCGGCATCGATGTACATGGAGAGCATGTCTGCAATTGTTTTGTTCAAACGCTCTGTGAGTCCGTCGGTTTGCGGATCATAGGCAGTTGTTCTCCGGTGGCTTGTCTGACTGTAGTGTAAGATGGCTTCTGTCAGCTCCGCTGTGAACGCCGTTCCTCCGTCTGTGATGAGCACTACGGGGGCGCCGCGTCGCAGGAGAATTCGTTCCACGAAAATTTTGCGACTTCTGCTGCGGTACCATTAGGCAATGCTTTTGCTTCGGCGTAGCGGGTCATGTAGTCGGTGGCCACGATGATCCACTTGTTACCTGATGATGAAGTCGGAAAGGGGCCGAGGCGGTCAATCCCTATTTGCTGGAAGGGCTTAGTTGGAGGTGGTATGGGGTTCAGGAGCCCGGCTGGTCTAATCGGAGGCGTTTTGCGTCGCTGACACTCACGGCACATTTTCACGTAATGAGAAACGTCGGCAGCTAGCCGTGGCCAATAGTTATTCACCTGGATGCGGTGCAACGTGCGAGCAATGCCGAGATGCCCTGCAGTCGGCTCATCATGACATGCTTGCATAATTTCTTGCCTGAGATTTTTGAGCACGACAAGAAGATGCACTGTCCTGTTGGGCGCAAAGTTCTTCTTCAGGAGGACATTACTCTGAAAGACGAAGGACGACAGTTGGCGCTTGAACCCTCGGGGAGGCGACGCGGTCTTGCCTTTCAAATAATCAACTAAGCTTTGCAACTCAGGATCCGAGCGCTGCTGCCGCGCGAAACTGCTGGCATTTACTGGTCCTAAGAAAGCGTCACCGTCTTCATCTTCCGGTGCTGTGTCTACGGGGGCTCGCGACAATCAGTCTGCGTCGGAATGCTTGCGGCCACATTTGTAGACCACAGTTATGTCGAACTCTTGAAGACGAAGGCTTCAACGAGCAACGCGGACGGAGGGATCTTTCAAATTGGCCAGTCAGCACAGAGCATGGTGATCGCTCACAACTTTGAATGGTCGTCCGTATAGGTAGGGGCGAAATTTGGACGTGGCCCAAATAATGGCGAGACATTCCTTCTCTGTCGTCGAATAGTTGGCTTCGGCTCTCGACAGTGAACGGATAGCGTACGCGATAACTTTCTCCTGTGTGCCATTTTTCTGAACGTTGACCGCTCCTAAGCCCACACTACTTGCATCGGTAGGAATTTCGGTTTCGGCGTTTTCATCAAAGTGCCCGAGCACAGGAGGGGACCGCAAGTGGTGCTTCAGCTCTTTGAAAGCTTCTACTTGCGGCGTTTCCCATTTAAAAGGCACGTCAGCCTTGGTAAGTTGGGTCAAAGATTCAGCGATGCGCGTAAAGTTCTTGACGAATCGCCGGTAATAAGAGCACAATCCAAGGAATCTGCGTATAGCTTTCTTGTCATTAGGCTGGGGAAACTCTGCGATCGCAGCCGTCTTCGGAGGGTCTGGGCGAACTCCATCCTTGCTTACGACCTGACCAAGGAACAGCAGCTCCTCGTAGGCGAAGTGGCACTTCTCTGGTTTCAGTGTTAGGTCTGAAGACTTTATTCTTTCCAGCACTCTCCGAAGCCTTCTGAGGTGGTCTTCGAATCTTGAGGAGAAGACAACGTCGTCTAAGTAGACTAGGCAAATTTGCCACTTAAAGCCTGCGAGCACCGTATCCATTACACGCTGGAACGTCGCTGGGGCAGAGCAGAGGCCGAATGCCATCACCTTGAACTCGAAGAGTCCGTCTGGTGTGATGAACGCAGTCTTCTCGCGATCTCTTTCGTCGACTTCAATTTTTCAGTAGCCGCTCTTCAGGTCCATCGATGAGAAGTACTTAGCGTTGCGCAGCCGATAAAATGAGTCGTCGATGCGGGGGACGGGGTAGACATCCTTATTCGTAATGCTGTTCAGGCGGCGGTAATCGACGCAAAAGCGACGGGTGCCTTCTTTCTTTTTCACTAGGAAGACTGGTGCTGCCCAGGGGCTTCTCGATGGCAGGATGACGTCGTCACGAAGCATTTCCTCAACTTGCTTGCGGATAGCTTGGCGTTCTAGCGGCGATATGCGGTGGGGGCTTTGTCGCAGTGGTCGGGCGCGTTCGTCTGTGGCAATGTGGTGCTCGGCAAGTCCGGTTCGTCGCACATTCGATGCTGATGAGAAGCAGTCGCTGTACCGGTTGAGACATGCACTGCACAAATTCTCAGGTGTTCAAACTGCAACGGTCCCCATGACGCCTCATCTAGAGACTGCCCGCGGCAAAAGAAGAGCGTGCTGTCCTAAGAAAAATGGTCCGATACAATTCGACGCATCGCGAAGCCGCCGCGATCGTTCGCAAGAGACGTGCCCGACGCAAGAGGAAATCCAGACAGGCTGCTGCCAATGACAGCCGCAACGACGCGCTGTTGGCGCCTCCTGCTCACCCTCCTCCACCTCCTGTTCCACCTCGCCCCAGTGTGCAACGTCCACCCTCTGTCGACAAGGGTGGCCAGATGTCATCTGGTTCCGATCCTTGGCCAGCGCTTCCGCCATTATGTCTTCCTGAGGCCCCTCCACGTAAGCTCCCATCGCTGAACACGTCGGCCGCTGCAGACTGACTCCCGGAGCTGCAGACGGAACAGGGACGTGAACAATGCGACGAAGCAAACTCACAGTTTCGATGCGTCGATCCGCATTGCCAGCTCTTTGGTGTCGGAGTCCACCGTCACTTTCACCGCAGGCTGCGATGAGCTGGTGCACGCCGCTCGTCCTGTGCACGTTGAAGTCACTTGCTTCGACTCGCAGGTGACCGTCCAGTTTCCGTCTCGACGTGTTGCTTCCCCTGGCTGAATGCACTCACGCGTCGCTCGACTACGGCCGTCGCCCTTGTTGCCGTCCCTCCGCAAGTCTTTTCTCGAACGCTGATATGTTGCCTGGTCGTCGCCTTTTTCCCTGCCTTCAGTCTTCTTACTGCGCCGTCTTCCGATGGCCGCAGGATCCTGTCGACTGCGCCAGTAAATTTCAGGTTCTCCTCCTTCCTTGCACCAGGGGTGCCCCGTCAGAGACGGTTTGTTTAACAGGAAGACTGAAGCTTTTCCTCGCACTAGGGGTGCAGCGTCAGAGACGGTCTTGCGATGAGTTGGGATACACGGATAAAGGGAGTACTTGAAGTTTATGTACAGAAATTTACATCCCATACAAGTTTAGGCACTGGAGACACGGCAGAAAGAGAAAACAACAAAAGGCGAAACTGGCTAACACTAGGGGAGGCCCCTACTCGGCATAGCCGAAGATGCATAGCATTTGACCACAGCTCAGAACCCTTTTTCCGGCTCCGGAGATGGTTTTAAAGACCTAAGGCCCGGCCCACATTCGGTAGCATCCAATCATGTTGCGGTACTAACATGATTGGCTCATCAAGGACATGTCCGGCCCTCCAGCTTCCGTATGTCAGATCACCCTCTCCACCGGAAAATAAAAGTAAAAACAAACACAAACACAAAGTCGTGCCAGCACGTGCCAGGAGAAACAACCTTTCTTTCACAAAGATAACAGAAAAACCAAATGCAAACACACAGTGGTGCCACCACGTGAGATCGGTTTCCTCCGATGACCCTCGACTTTGGCGTCGTCCCAGAATTCGGGATTATCGAGCTTAAACGGGCAGTTACCGCTGTACCTGTCACTGCGAGCTTGGACGCGCTATCCAAGGCTACTTAGCTTTCCCAAGGCTGTTAGCTATCCGGCGCCTCACCGACACCCGGTCAGTCGGGCCACCAAACTCAGGCCTTCGCTGTTCCCGGCTGGCCGCGCTGTCGCCAGCTGTCCGTCATTTTTATTTCCCCTCCCTCCCCCCCCCCCCCTCTCGTCAAAAGCGCCCTGACACCGTTCCGTCCGGCAGTGCTTAAACTTCAGAAGGCCTGCAACTTTTCGAACCAGACTTACGTCGCGAGTTTTTGTCCCATACCTGGTGTGCGCCAAGACAAGGAGGCGATCAGCGGGCGGCGGGCGGCGGCTCTCACCGCTCCCTGAACAGCAGGTGCGAATCGACCCAAAGGGCGATGGACACCCGCCTGGCCCGGCGCCTTCGTGCGCAGTCGGATCGTTCCGAGAAAGGTGACACAAAGGTCAAGCGCACCGAGCCGCCCCCTCCCGCCTGGAGGGGGGCATTGAAGACGGCAGCGGCGGGCCGCTGAGAAAGAATTAGCGGTACTAATGACCCAATGACCCCGCACGCACTACCGATCCCTTACAGTTTCCTTCCCCCCTGTTCTAACTGCGCGCGCTGTCGAGATCGTTTTCGCACGGCTCTGTTTTTTTTTTCTTAAATGCGCCGCATTTTTTGACAATGTTACATATATTAGAATGGACACTGAAGGCCTTAGCGGAATAGTGGTTTTCTTTCACGTGTTTACGGAAGTACTAACAATCTTTTGCAATAATATACGATTGCAAGGTACATCGTGCATGCATTAAATTGCGTGAACTCACTGTGCACAGAATGATCCTTCTCAATTGAGTGAACAGTATGCGCGAAATGACTGCAGATGTACTGCATGAATGATGCCCAAACTGATGTACTTAGAGTGTCAGGTGCGCCGTTTGCGATAAACTAACAGCTCTGGTCTGTGGACACGGAATATCTCTATTGTGTGGAATGCTGTAACCGAGACATAGTGTATTTTGAGAAATTTCTCTTTCATACTGAATGTACCGACAAGGATCATACGTGCCAATAAAACCATGGAGGAATATGTTCTCTGCTCTTCGTACATTAGGCCAGAGGCCCCGTTACTATGGTCGACTAGCAGCGCATCCAATTTTACCATGCCAAAGCAGCGAAAAAACGGCGCAGAAAAACCCATGTACAGCGCGGCGCACGGCCACGCGCCGAGCCGGCGGTCAACTATACATGCGGCGACCTCCCTTAGCAGGCCCGATTTTTATATCTCCGTGCCTAAAGCAGATGCCTTGCCAGCAACTACCCCGCCCACGTGCTTCGGGCGTCCGTTGCCAGATTTCGGCCTCCAACGGCGATGAACACAAGTGAAAGAGGATTGGCGTAGCGTCAGTAATTCGTAGCTGCTGGCTCATAGAGGAAGTTCCACCCCCTTGGTTGCAATGCCTTACATAACACACTCCTGATTTACCTTTTCTTGCCTGCTTACACATAAGACGCAAGCTTCACAGAAATTCCTAACAAGCACGTACATCGGGACCAAGGCAAAACAGCAGTTTGATGTGGCGAAGTTGCAACGTATTCCTTCCCGGGCCTTCTGATGTCACGACGACTAACTTGCGGGGTTGCACAAGGTATGGTTTAGTTTCTAAGGTGCGCAAAGAAAAATATACGCTTCGCCATTGCCTAACGCCATTTAAATTTACTTGCTCTCAGAGCACACGGGTGTTATATGAGACTCGTGCCTGTATTCGCAAGGAAGAAAACATTAGAATAGTCTCAGTAATTTTTAAGAAGGCAAATAACTGCTTGAGGATATTCAAGAAGGTTCAGAAGAAAGTAAATTCTAATCGTCCACCCAATGTTGATTCTTCAAGAAATAACACTAATATCAGGCCTCCACATAAGGAACTCGAGCAGGAATTTCAGTGCGCCTAGAAACACTGATAGCTGTGCCACGGGCGGTCCCCTTTCCTTCGACTAGCATTCTGAGGCTTCGATCGGGCACGATGACACCGCGGCGCTGTGACTGACCACGTTCGTTAGCTGGACGCACTTTCTATGTTCGCATGCTGCTGGCGCATCTTGCGTCCGTCTCTTCGCGGGCGCGAGAATGCGTGAAGATATGGCTGCGCGAAGAGCCAGTGATTTCCAGCGGTGGTCAGTTTAGTGATGAATGACCCGGCGTCACGGCTCCATAAAGACGAGGAAGTGACTGACTTCTTGGGCGATCAACAAATGACACTCGCGTTTAGTTTATCTGTGTTATCACCTAAATCTACGCAGGTGGCCACAGTCATTTACAGCAGGTGAAGTGTCAGTGCAGTAATGCAGAGCGCTGCGGTATCGAATAAAAATCAATAGGAGTGGTTCACAACCTGCCACAACAGGAGGGAGCACGCCGGAGAGCCTCCAATATGTGTGCGCTCACTAAGCTTACGACGTGTAAATTGCGAGCACGCACAACTGCGAATCGGTTGAGTTCATGGTAAGCGTAGCGGGGGGGGGGGGGGGGGGGGGGGGGGGGGGGCGCCAGAAAAGTAGTTGGGCGGATAAGATTAAGAAGTTTGCGGAGACATCGCTCTGGGCTGTCTTGATTGGAGAGATATGGGAGAAGTGTTTGCCCTGCAATGTGCGTAGCCAGGCTGATGATGATCATGATGACAACTGTGAAGTCGACTACGGCTGACGCATTTCTACGTAAGAACGTGCCTTGTGGTCGTACTCACGCACTTGCAGTCAATCACCGCATTATATACTATGGACTTTCTAGACTCGGGCACGGCTGCACAATAGCGGTACGTGCCCCACTGAAGCGCATCGAAGCTCTGGAGTGGTAGGTTTTTGCGTGTTTAGCACACCGAGGCTGTTCGTAAGGTGTGGACTGTACTGTATTGAAGGGCTCTCGGTTAAGCGTGATTAAATTTATTTGCCATAATAAATACAATATCAGTGTTAACTACGACTGTACAGGCGTAGCGCCTGGTTAATCACGGCAGTGCAAGGCCGTGTTATCGTACTGAACGCACCAGCCCTACGCCCATGCTAACCCATATTTTTTATGCACCTGGGCTCCATTAGCGAACACATACAATGCGAAACGGGTTTTCATAATTTGCCTCAATCGAAATGGGTGAAGATTCGACCCGCGACCATGGAGTCAGAACCGTGGCCCTAAATCGGCTGAAAAGCTGCGGAAAGAGAAAAGAAATAAGTATGAGAACGAGCTGAGAGAGTACAGTACGGTGAGACGAAGCAAACCTGAAGCGCATTTGTGCCGCAGTTGCGTTTGAAGACAGCTTTTAATTTGAGTTTTTATTTGAGACACCGCGTGGTTATTTCATCTCGATAAAAAGAATGGGTTGAGCAAAAATAGCGCGCTTTTGCACTCTTTTATGGAAGCAGCGAACACGAGCTGCACTTTCTCTAACGAAATAACGCGCACAAAGCAAGACATTTACGACTAGCACGAAAGTTAGTCGTCCTTCGCGATAAAATGTGTAGAGTCGCTCAGAGAAGGCGCTGTTCAATGCCGTCCGCAGCGTCCTTTAGCGTGGTTCTCTGCCGCCTACATTTCCTGAAGTGGGCAAGGCCTAGAAGACAACCACATTACGTTACTCGTTAAGTGTAGCGCCAATTTTATCGGGGTAGTGTGATGGTTCGTTCCGAATCTAACTGATATTGCCATGTGCGCCTGTGCCACCGCCAAATCCGTATAGATACGACGCCCTAGATATCAAAGCAAATTTCTTGGTCCGGCCAAGATGCTGTTGGCTACCTCCAGTACGATCTGATGCACAAGCTATCACGAGTAATACGGGGAAAAGTTAATACATGGATAGCCGTTGGTGCTTTGAGAGATGTTATCAGGAATCTATAGATACGAGCCAAAAATATATAGTCGTCAGCATTGCGACCCATTATATTCTATGGGATCAACTTGTGGACAGCAATGCAGGAACAGGCGAAAACTGGGTCGCTTTTCGATGCATTGTAGATGTAAATCAAATCAAATCAAATCTTTATTTCAGCACCGCAAAAATGCTGAGGGTCGTGGACAAAAAGCCTCTTTATGGGCTTGACTAGGCCCACGGCCCCTTTCTACATGGCAGCATGGCATACAGCAAGAGAAAACTGTTCTAAGTTAATTGTACACAGCTCTCAGAAAAAAAGAGAAAAAAGAGAAAAGAAAGAAAAGGAACACAAATGAAAGTTCACAGAAGGTAAGCGACTTGGTACAGTTGTTAGGAATATAAATACAGGCATGTATGAAACAAATCTACTATGAAGGCAGTTCTTAATAGCATAGAATATTGCATGAAATGTCAACAAGAGAATGACTGCAATAAAAACTAAACAATGACTAAAGAAATAGAAAATTCGTAACAAAAAGAAAACCAAAAAAAAAGAAACTTCTACCTACATTTGTTTAAGTATGAGGGAAGGAGATGACGCAACATTTGAAGTCCATAATTTGTTCGTGAGTATGGAATTTCCCTGGTTTCAGCTTGTCGTGTAGTACGAATACTAGTTTTTTAGCTTTAGGTTTGCAATCTTAACTAATGCGGTATTATTCTTTTTTATGCCAGCTTCATAGCGCCTGAACAAGTGATCATCGTACATGTCCGGGATAGGAAGCAAGTTTAATTCAGCAAAAAGTGGTTGTGTGTGACTGTCAAATGGATTGTTCATGATGGCGCGAATTGCTTTCTTTTGAGGAATGTAGAGTTTATTTTTATTTGAAACAGTAGTAGTGCCCCATACCAGGTGACAGTAGTTTAGACTTGATAGAAATAATGAATTATATATTAGAAGTTTAATGCATTTTGGTAAATATGATCGTAATTTTAAAAGAATACCAGACACGAGAGAGACCTTTGTAGCAACTGATTCCACTTGCAAGTTCCATGACATGTGTTCATCGAAGAATACTCCTAGACACTTGACTGCAGGCACGATGTCAATTACTGAATCATTAAGCTTTAAAGCAGGTAACTTGCCCAATATACGGTTTTTTGATCTGTTGAAGACAGCTTTAGTTTTTTTTGTATTTATATTTAGTGTATTTGAACAACTCCAGGATGATAATTCTACGAGTGCTTGGTTGGCGTCTTTAATTATGTCAGCGGGGTTTGATCCGGTAAGAAGCATGGTGGTGTCGTCAGCATACATGACAAACTTTACTACACTGCTAATGTTGATGAGGTCATTAATGTAAATGCAAAATAATAGAGGCCCCAGGATACTTCCTTGTGGTACACCTGCAGTAATTAACTTCAAATCAGAATTTTTATTATTAATGACCACCATCTGTTTACGGTTCTGCAGGTAAGACTTCAACAGTTGTAGAAAAGTGCCACGAAAGCCATAATGACCTAGTTTTTCCAAGAGAGTGATATGATTAATATGGTCAAATGCTTTAGAGTAATCAATAAATACGCCTAATGTGCACAATTGTTTGTCAAATGAATCTAGAATAATTTCCTTTTGTGTTAAAAGAGCAGTTTCTGTCGACAAGCCTTTTATAAAACCAAACTGAGCGCTAGTAATGATATTATGTTTTGTCACGAAAGATGTCATCCGGCAATGTATTAGTTTTTCTAAGCCCTTTGAGAAAACCGGGAGTATTGAGATCGGCCTGTAATTCGAAAGATCATTTAGATCCACACCTTTGTATAAAACTGTGACTTTTGCAATTTTAAGTTTCGTTGGAAAGGTCCCGCAGCTGATGATAAGATTAAACAGATGTTCTAGTACAGAGGAAATTATATCTAACACGTGTTTTACTGGCGCAATCTGCAGACCGTATGCATCGCAACAGTTGCTGTTTTTTATAGATGCAAAAATGCTGATTACTTCGTTTGCCGTAGTGGGAGAACAAAACGCGCTTTTGGATGTAGTTTCATGTATCAAGTAACGCATGCAGTTTTGATTATGAGTGCTATTTGTTAGGGACACAAAGTGTTCATTGAAGCAGTTTGCTAATTTTGTATCGGAAATGATTTCGCCTGCCACAGTTATTTCATTTATTCGAGACTGGTCATTTAGCCCCCGACCCAAAATGAAATTTATACGCTTCCAAGTTAATTCTGATTTCTTAATAACACTGTCATTGAACAATTGCTGCAGATACCGCTTTTTTTCATACCGCATGAGGCTATTAACTTTGTTTCTTTGTGTTTTAAATTGTTTGTGTTTTAAATAGACGAATCTATCCTGGCGCCCAGCTCAAATGCAGGATTACTGTCTAATCGGGGGAGTCGCTCTGTTGTCTGCCTTGAAAAAGATGTCTCGTATGTTCTACACGCAGCTAGAGACGAGCACGGGACTGAAGCGAAATAATATTATTCTGAATCAGTGGAAGAACCAGCCAGGATGGAGTGAAATCGATATACAGGAGTAAATATTCCTTCGGACAAATATTTCGCCCTGTTACAAAAAGTACTGCTTAACTGCTCTATCATTATTAACTACTGTGTGTGACAGAACAGAGGCTGAATCTAAAAGTACTTTTAAAATAGAGGTGTTTATACATGCACAAAACTCATTTATCATCCACTAGAAATACAGTTTCGTCGCAGGCACTCCGTTTGCTTCAGGTGCATCATCTGCCTGTGACTTCCATCATGGTGACAGCATAGCGTTGATCTGATTTCTAATGAGTGGGATCTCGCTTACATCCAGTCGTGCATCGACGACCGCAAGCAGGCACAAGTTCTCTAGTGTCGGTTCCAAGTGCAACACGTGAAGATCGGTCAGAGCCGCTTCCTCCTCCTCCTCCTCTCCTTCCTCCGGGTCCTGTACCGGACCATAACCGCCAAACACAAACACTCTTTCGCCAGTAATGCAGCAGCCTGCTAACCACCTGGCAGACGGGCCTAAGCCCCGCGGCCTCACCTCACTCCAGCACGATGTCTCAGGGTCGTACTTGTGCATGTCTGCACAGTAAGTGTCCCGAAGTTGGTTGAACCCACCAAAGATGTACAGCTCGCCCCTGTAGACAAAGGCTGAATGCCCGTACCGAGCCACGGGGGGAACGCCCTGTACGTGTGGACGCACCCAGGTCGAGGTGGTTGTTTCCAGGTAGAATAATGAGTTCACGTTTTTAAAGCGACCTGCGCGAAAAGTCGAAGCTAAGCCGCCACCCCACACGTACATGCGCGTCCCGATTGCAGAGGCCGTGTGGAAGGATCGCGGAGGAGGGACGTCTCCACTGGTGGGGACGCGATGCCACTTCATGGTATCCAGGTCAAGCGCGCTGACGTCTTGGGAAACATGTGGGTCACCAAAAATATACATGCGATGACCGACCATGCAAGCTGAGGCGCCGTAATGCGGTGTCGGCGCCTCACCGTTCACTTGAGGGCAGCTCCATGACATGGTGTTGGTGTCGAAACGGTAAAGAACGCTGTCCAACTCCCAGCCGTTCCATAAGCCCCAAAGGTACGCGCAGTGACCGTAGGCGACAACGGTGCGACGGCATATGTTATTCGGCTGGCCATTGGACGGTGAATGTGTTAGCACAATATCCCACCGCAACGTTGCAGGGTCGAAGATGGACACGACGACGAGGTTCCTTAAGGGGTGAGGCCCGTCCTCGTGAAAGGAGCCGAACGAGTATACCTTGCAGTTGATGGAAACGGCACCGTGGTTGACTTGCTCTGGAACACCACTCAGTCGCACCGTCCACATCTTGACGGGGCAGCTAGTGCTCTGAGAAACACGGCGCGATCGTTCCAGCGATTCTGCCGACCTCACGTGGCCTTTCCTGAAACAGCGATATGGTGGCCGGTTTCCGCAGCGCGTGCGGCAGCGAGGATTTCAAGGGTGACTATGTTTGCCATATATTAGAATATTTAGGTTATTTCATGATGCGCAAGTGTATTAACGTTGCACGAAGAAACTGCATACTGTAAAGTTGCTGCCGCCGAGAAAAAGAACGAAAACCGTAAGAGCTATCACAAAGGCGCTTCAACGATTTTTCCAGCCTGTTCCTGACCGAAAACTTTCTGGACGCTACGACCCACGTCGTTAATGCTCCCCAGTTGATTCTTTATTAGACACTTTTAGCTGAGCTGACCGGTTTTGCGGCCCGCTACCCAGCTGAGCGGGGCGGACGCTGAAGTGCCCATGCGCAGTACGCTCACACGCTAGCGGGTCAGCGGAGCGGCGCCTCCGTTCTGCAAGCGCGCCGGTTTAGTGCAGCGTCGTATCGTATGGAAATGCCTCCAGTTTACCGGTTAGTTCAAGATGTTTGCTTTTGGCTCGACGGTCGCGTCTGAGAGCGCTTTCCAGTTTCACTGTCTCATGGGCTCATTTTCTACTCTACACTCGTTTAAAGCGCTTCAAAATTGATAAAGATCGCTCTTTGCACTGCGGCTTAGTCAGGGTCAATCCTTGCGAGCGACTGTGAGCGCATGTGTTAGCGGGTGTCTGAAAATGCCGCAGTCGGAACCCAGCGCGATTGGACGTTGCGAGCTGCGAAAAACGGTGTGGACCTCCGTACGGGCTACACCAGCAAAATGCAGAGCAAATATGGGAAAGTCGCCCTCTTCACGCACGTCTCAATTTATTTTGCTAATGAGCAGACGTTCCTGCAATCATATCCAGAAGTGTTCACCCCGGCAAACTGCAAACGTTTCCAAATGAAGTGATCGTCTATTTACCTCCAGTTTAGTAGTGCCAAAGGGAACATGCACTGCCGCAGTCTGAATTCTTGTTTTGCGCAGCGTAGAAAAAAGGAAAAACACTAATATAGCGGTTCACAGCGGCGCCTCGCATGAACAGTGTGGCATTGGTTGGTGTGGATCAAACTACCAATGCAAGTCGCGTTTTCTTTCACTGACCTGCCCGATCAGGTGCTCTTTAAGTACGCTTGTTCACCTAACACTTGTTAAGTTTCAGGCAAACAAAAATAAAGAGATATGAACTGATCATCATCACCACTCTGACTACTCCCATTGCAGGGCAAAGGCCTCTCCCATGTCTCTCCAATTAACCCTGTCCTTTGCCAGTTGCGGCCACCGTATCCCCGCAAACCTCTTTATCTCATCCGCCCACCTAACTTTCTGCCGCCCCCTGATACGTTTGCCTCTTCTTGGAATCCACAGAGTGGATATGAACTAGAAGCACAAGTTTCGATTTTGTTCATCAAATCGGTTCTATTTATCACCGCTAGATGGCGTCACAAGCCAAACTATTCTGCTTAGCCTTACCAGCGGAACAATTTGCTTTTATAAACTTGCTCGCCGCACGTCCGCTATGCTTATGTTGGGCGGGGCAGCGTAATCGGAGGGGACCGTAAAATCGGTCAGCTAAAACTGCCTTATGGAATCCTTCATAGCGAGCGCAAGTTATAGGGGCTAAATTTTAGGCGACCTTGTAAAATTATGTGAACGATATATTGGTGATATTGTGCTGCCAATGGTTTCAGAAATAACGCTTCCTTTTTTAGTTTCGCATCCTAACCATGAAGCAACCTTACTATGTACCAGTCCCTATTACAGTTCTCATAAAGCGCCAGCCCAAACACATTGTGATCAACAACCCACCTGTCCGGCTCTGCCACAATAAAAGAATGGACGTGAATGGCGGCTAATAAAGAATTGCGTTTCTGCTTCTTGCATGCAGAGCCCGAATGGCTGAATAACCGCGCATGTTTCTTGAAAAATAACGTCGTGTCTCTCAATCGCTGTGCTTCTCATTGTACTGCTAGTGAAATAAAAAAAAGCATATCAATGCAAACTATTGCTTTACCGTGAAGCTCGCGTGCAGTTCTTTAGCAGCTGCTTCGAACAGTAAGACATATTTCCTTTTTTAATACAGCTCACCTGGCAAACGTAGGCTCGAGACAAGCTATCACCTATGCTTGGTACAACAACCGTGAGCTCCAAATTAAATTCATTCACGCATGCAGAGCAGCCTGAAAAGAAAAAGGAAAATAAGGCTAGGTTTTGTTTCTCTTCAACAGCTACGGTGCTGACTGTAATTCGTATGTAAACATCGCAAAAGTTTTTCGAGATGTGAGGGCGAGAGCTTTTACGTACATCGAATCTCAAGCACGCGGTAACTTCCAGCCTTACTAAGGAATCCACCAGAGCGTCAAGAAGCCGCTTTTTCTTTTCAAAGACGTGCGCATTAGAACCGGCGTTAACACCACCTCCTCCCGCATGCCCTACTGCTGCAGCACCACGTGAACAACTGGGAAGGACCGAACAACGTGCATCGAGTTTCCCTGCACTCCGCCATACAACACCTTTTTCAGGAGGTAGAGTTAAAAAACTTGCAAAGATATGATAAGACCTGCTAGTCGTTCCGTTTATTTTAATCATCCCCACTATAGTGCTGTAACACCTATAGTGTGGATTCCCCGTCTGTAGCCGATGCGTTTTTGTTTGGCTGTTCCCTGAGATTATGAAACGCAGTTCACCACGATCCTGCGAGAGAAAAGTATATAACAGCTTTTGCTTACCGGTACTAACCCATTAGGCTGGAACGTGCTCGGTAGCGATCAGGATTCAAATTTAATTGAGGACAAGAGAGCGAGCTAGAGGAAGAGGGCAGAGTGGGTCAGAAAAGAAACCGAGGTGAATGGTATTCTAGACGAAGTGAAGAAGAAGAAATAGCCTTGGTCAGGACAGGCAATGCGACGGTGAGATAACCCGTGGTCATCAGTTAACGGCGTGGACAGCAAGGGAAGGCAGGCGTAGCAGGGGACGGCAGAAAATTGCGAAGGCGAGTGAAATAAAGAAGTTTGAGGGGACAAGGCGGCACCAGCTGCCAAAGCACCATGTTAATTGTACAGGTATGGGCGAGGCCTTTGTCCTGCAGTGAACGTAGTCAGGTTGATAATTATGATTCGTTTGTTTGGGTATCTGTTTGTCTGGAGCCTGCCTTGTGTTTTATTGATTTATGGGGGATGAACGTCCCGAAGCAACTCAGCTTATACGGGACGCCGTACTGAAGGGCTCCGGAAATTTCGACCACCTGGGGTTCTTACCGTGCACAGACATCGCACAGCACACGCACCTCTTGAATTTCGCCTTCACCCAAATTCGGCCGCCGCGGCCGGGATCGAACCCGCGCCTTTCGGGTCAGCAGCCGAGCGCCGTAACCACTGAGCAGCCGTGCCGGGTACCTGCCTTCTTTGTCTCAGGCTGCCAGCCGTACCTCCGAGTTGTGGGCCACCCGCCAGGCTGTATATAGGGGGTGTTTCAGGGAACACTTTAAAAAATTTTCAAAACAACTCTTTTTGGGTGAAAATATGGCTTTTGAGGCATAGTATTATGAGAGTTGGCGGACTCCAGAAAACCGGTCAATATTCTGAAGTAGTAAGGTGGTTAACTAATTAATAATAATAAACTTTTCAAGTAGTAAAATTGGGCACCTGGTCGAAACTGTAGCCGGTCGTTTTCTAGACGATCGTTGGTATTAGCCCTATCATAGTTTAGAATTTCCAAAACGCGATTACCCTTGGCGCTCAGGCTCGAGAAAATTTGGCTTTTTTACCTGCACTGGAGGGGTTGCTTTGCATGCATGCTTTCGAAAGCGCGTGTATTTTTGCACTGTGCAGCGAAATTGGCGCTCTTTCTCAATCAAAAAACACCGGCGGAGTGCGGACACAATCGTCCACTGTCTCAGCAATTTCAGAAGCTCCCACTATCTAACTCGCCACTTTGTTCACGTATTTCTGAACTATCGTGGTTCTTTCTAAGAAGAGCGCCAATTGTGTTGGGAATGTAACCTGCCGTGAGTCACGAATGTGGGGATTTAATTCTGGCCCTCTTGGGCTGGTGCGTGATAGTTTTTTAGCCCGCATTTTGCTTGCCTTTTGATTGGAGAGTGGGTCCTGGTGCAATGAGATGCCGGTGCGAGATAAAGCGTGACATCTTCCCTTTTTTCCCTTCGTTTCTGCGCATGCGCGCGATAGGGAACATGTATACCCTGAGCGCAGCAATAAAGTTTTGGTGAAGTCAGCGGTCTGTGGTGTTTCCGTACTTGTCCGTGTTTGACTTTGCGCCGTGTAGTTGTAAGCATAATTTTCCAGCACGCCCAGCAAGTGGTGTTAAACTGGCAATAGTATGCCACAAAAGGTGTATGTTTACACCAAAAAGCCTTTTTTTAGAACCTTTTAAGTAGTCCCTAAACATCTGGTATATATTGTAAAAGAATACGCAAATTTGCGGGATAGAAGAAGGTGAACCTCCGCTTGAGCGGCACTGCCATCGCAGCATGTTTCTGTGCTTGTCCTGGCTTCGTTGCTTTCTTTATTCTTTACATTTATCTGCCTGCTAGAGCAGACACCATTCTCCCTTACCAACCCGGTGTCTCCGAAATATACTCCTGTTTCTGAACTCGCGCAAGATGCCGATCACTGCCGCCAGATGTCCCGCTGAACCATGACTGACACCCAGCATCGCAAGAAATGCTTCTCCACTGCCCCCCTTGTGTGACTCTGTACGCTGTCAAGCACGCTTGGACTGTCCCATACGCAGTGCCCACCATGGCGGGTGGCAGTTCAGTTATTGAGTGCTCCTGAGGGGTGCTCGGGAAGAGCAGCCTTCGTTTCTCAAATTCCACCGTTGCCACACCTGCCACCGAGCGGCCGTGCCGCATCGCTTAACCAGTAGACCCAGTGCAATCATTCCAGTGTCACTTCCACGAAACATACACTTATTCTGCCTGACTTTTCTCTGTGTCTCAGGAACTTGCGCCTGTCTTTTTTTGTAAAATGTGCTACTTTATTCCATTCCTGAAAGATAATCTTTTCACCGCACCCAGCTACACCTCATCTCGCATCCATCATCAACACAAAGTTGGAAAGCCAACTTGCCGCGCTGATTCGAACCATTCTGCATTTTGGCCAAGAACAGCGAGTGAGCGGAAGCGCCTTCTCGCCTCCACAGTCTCCATTTGTGATGCCATTCACTTCAAGGTCGCGGTTGAAGGTGCCTTAAAGTTTTCTGCTGTGGTTGTTCGGCGACTAATGTTACAAACTTACCACTCCTTTCTGTAGTGTCTACGCGTCTTGAATGTATACGTAATAAATAAGTAAACTAATTAACAAGCTGCTCTATTTATTCGTCGCCTGTAAACTGACCGGAGCAATGTCTGTCGATAGCGCTTTAGCGGTCGCCTAGTACTGCCCCCGAAGCCTTTCCGATTTGTATAATCGAGCCACCTCTCGCAGCGATGCATCGGCAATAAGGCGATTGAAATAGAAAAGAAATTCAGCCACTTTCTCCTAACGTTTTCAAATGACAAGAAAGAATATCGGCCTGCCCACCAACACATAGCTTAAGCTAAGATTTCCCAATCTTTGGAAGAGTTCCTTTTTCCGGAGCTCCTCCCCGATGTTCACCAGCTTAGGCATCACCATATTGTGATCAATGCGAGATACATGAAAAAAAAAATATTTCCGTTCTGCTCTGAAAACGATTTGGATGTTCACCACGCACTGCAGAGACGGCCAAGCAAGTCTACAGTAGTATATAAGTGATTTGCACAACAGCTTAGACACGACACAGAAAGGAACACATACAACAGTTCACGAGCGCAACTACCAACTGTTTAATGTGGTGACACAACAACAGCATATATTCAGAAAAGCAGAGCATGCGTAAAGGTAGAGCAGGCACACACATCACAAAGTCCGCAATTTTATACAAACGAATCAAGATATGAAACTTCAGCATCATAGATCTGCAACGAAGCATCACTTACGCAGCGATCAGATAGTTTTCTACATGGAAGGCCTATAAGACAAGCAGGGCTTTTACATTGGTACCCCTGCCTAGAATTTTTGTCATCTCAAATCTTGCCTTACACGTGCAGGAAGAAATGTGCCTTACAAGGTTTGAATTTTGATCATTATTGTTAACATTTTTTGCATGCTCCCATAGCCGCTCATTAACGCAACGGCCAGTTTGGCCTACATAGGAAGAGCCACAAGAAAGGGGAAAGCCGTATACCACTCCTGTGTCGCACTTAACATAGGATGTGCCATGTCTTTTTTTACAACCCCTTTCACAAACGCCAGAAATGCGGCAGCAAAGCTTTGATAGCTTGTTGGGGGCTGAGAACACCAAATGTGCATGGTGTCTACCGGCCACTTTCTTCAGTTTATGAGACACCTGGTGCACATAGGGGACCACAACCGGCTTTGAAGCCGAGTAGTCAGGTATTTTTTGGGCGTCTTTTTTTTCTGCAGGAGGGTTTCAGCGACGGCACATATGACCGGACCAGGGAAGCCTACCGCCAAGAGGCGGGAAACCTGATAGTCGAGACTTTCCTGCATGCTATGAGGGCACGACTTGTGAAGCGCCGACTCCAAACAGAGAGGCGCAATGGCTCTTTCTAGAACCTTGGAGTGTGAGGAGTCGTATCTCAGTAGCTCCTTGTTAGCACAGGGGAATACATATGGGAAACGTGGCTGCCAGAGAACATAAGTTTGAGGTCCAAAAAACGTAACTCATGATTATCTGGTTGTTCATGTGTAAAACCCAAACCTCGTCCTAATTGATTAAAAGCAGTTAAAATCTGTGAAACAACCTGGTCAAGGGATGTAAAGGTCCCAAACTTTAAAAGCATTAAAAAATCGTCAACATATCTAAAAAACTTTTAAAACCGGGCCGTCACTTAGGGTTAGTTGCAATGAGTGGTCAATATAAGATAGAAAGATGTCGCATAAAATGGGTGCAACATATCCACCTATGCACATGCCTTTGCGCTGCAGATAAAACTGGTTGTCATGAAAGATGAAGGTAACATGCAAGTAATACTCTAAAAGCTTTAAAACATTATCTGTAGAGATGGCGGCTATGTTCTGGAATGCCACCGCCCCCGAGCTTTCGATACAACCTCTTACATAGGCCAACAAGTCAGCATGTGGGACAGAATAAAACAAATCTTGAATATCTACAGAGAAGGCAGAACCTATCTGATCGCTATTTTGCAGAAACTCGGCAACATCAGCTGACTCTTTTTACCAAGAACGGATCGTTAATGGAAAGGCATTTAAGCTTAGCAAGAAGGAATCGGCTGACTTGGTGTTGCCAGGATCCCTTCTCACTTACAATGGTCCTAAACGGAAGATCAGGTTTGTGCGTTTTTGCTGTAAAATTACTGTTAAAGAATTCTTAGAACTGGCATCGATTGCATTGGCTAAAGACATTAGTTGTAAGCTCTTACAAAATGCAATAAATTTTGTTTTTACTCTCACTTCGCTTTTTCTAACGGGTGCAAAGTTTTTGCGAACCGCCTCGAGTGCTTTTCCTTGATATAAGTCATTAGGTAAAACTACAAATCTGCCATCTTTGTCGGATTGCAGTAAGCTCAAATCATGACTTTTGAAATGGTGCACAATATCGAACAACAATGGAGAGCGGACCTTGCCTACCTTCTTGCCTTCTGCAGTAAGAATAGAAGCCATAACAATAAGGAACGCGTGGTTTTCGCTGGAGGCTCTTCAGTCCCAGAGAAGATTTCTTCTTTCCTGGAAAAAAGCCCCAAGTTAGGCATCCAATCCCAGGTACCTGCGCATGAGTTCCTCGCCATAAACAGGAATATCGCCTCAAAGACCAACGATGAGGACAAGGAGCGGTGCCTCCTAGAAGGTGTGCACAGCCTAAAAAGGTGTGCTAGTTATCGTACTTGTAAGAAGGGCTGTTTGGACGTTAATTCTGTCGTGCACCATTTCAAAAGTCATGATTTGCGTTTACAATACGACAAAGATGGCCGATTTGTAGTTTTACGTAATGACTTCTATCAAGAAAAAGCACTCGAGGCGGTTCGTAAAAACTTTGCACCCGTTAGAAAAAGCGGAGTGAGAGTAAAAACAAAATTTATTGACTTTTGTAAGAGCTTGCAACTGATGTCTTTAGCCAATGCAATCGATGCCAGTCCTGAGAATTCTTTGTCAGTATTTTTTACAACAAAAACGCCACAAACCTGATCTTCCGTTTAGGACTATTGTAAGTGAGAAGGGATCCTGGCAACACCAAGTCAGCCGATTCCTTCTTGCTAAGCTTAAATGCCTTTCCATTAACGATCCGTTCTTGGTAAAAAAAGTCAGCTGATGTTGCCGAGTTTCTGCAAAATAGCGATCAGATAGGTTCTGCCTTCTCTGTAGATATTCAAGATTTGTTTTATTCTGTCCCCTATGCTGACTTGTTGGCCTATGTTAGAGATTGCATCGAAAGCTCGAGGGCGGTGGCATTCCAGAACATAGCCGGCATCTCTACAGATAATTTTTTTAAGCTTTTAGAGTAATACCTGCATGTTCAAATTCAAATTCAAATTTATTTAGCATCAACAATGATGTTAGAAAAGTGCAAGATCAGAAGTGCCAAACTAGTGATGCTACGGGGTGCTAGCAAAAACCCTGTAACGGGTTGACAAAGGCCAGCACCCCGTTCACAGAGCAATACAGCAGTGGACAAAAAGAGATAGCGATATAAAGAAAAGCAATATATATATGGCGACGGCTTTACATAATCATAAAAACACGTTAAGTGATCGGGCTAACATTGCGGGTTCATAATTGCAAGTGTTAATGTCTTCAGTAATTGCACATACACTGATTGATAGATCACTTGGACGTGTTATCAGAAGAGTTAAGAGCGTGTGGTAGTGTGTACATCAGCATTTGGCGGACATAGTTAGTACGCGTGTGAGGAATCTTCCATGTCTGACTGCTTCGTGTGCTATATGCTTTCGCAAATGGAGACAGGGTCGCAAGGTTTTCAAGGAAAGGGTCATTATTTAGATGAAAGGCATGATGACGTTTTAACAAGAGTGCATTGAACAGGTTCGGTAATGGTTGTAATCTAAGGTCAACAAAAAGAGGTTTTGTGAGTGCGCCATTGGGTTCATTTGAAATAATTCTTACAGCTTTTTTCTGCAGTCGATAGATTTTGGACAAATTTGTGTACGTTGTTGTGCCCCATATCAGGTAGCAATACGATAATGTGGATGCGAAAAGGGAGTTATACAAAAGTAATTTAATGTGCTTAGGCAGAAAGTAACGAAAACGTGCAAGAATACCGGCTATTTGGGATATTTTGGAGTGAACGAGGTCAGTGTGTGCGTTCCACTGCATATTCCCATGAAAAAAAACGCCTAAGGTTTTTATTACTGGTACCACCTCTATGACTGAAAGACCAAGTTCAAGGACAATAATTGAATTAACTGGTTTATTTTGAGGGCGAGAAAGAACTGATTTTGTCTTCGAGACGTTTATAGTTAAGGAATTATTTAGACACCAAGTGTTCAATACATCAAGCACTGCATTCGCTTTCTTTACAAGCAGGCGTAAACTATGATGGGAGAAAAATAAGCTTGTGTCATCGGCATAAATAATAAATGATGTATTTAAATCTATGTTAACAAGGTCATTAGTATATAGGTTGAAAAGTAGTGGCCCGAGAATACTTCCCTGCGGAACGCCATGTAGCAATGGTTTGAAGCTGGAGCAAGAGTTATGTATGTGCCCCCTTTGTTGGCGGTATTGTAGGTAGGATTTAATAATAGAAAGGAAACAGCCTCTGAAACCATAATATTCCAATTTTGTTAATAGTGTAACGTGATTTATTTTGTCAAATGCCTTTGAATAGTGTCTGAAAATTTCAAGTGAATACAGTTGGTGTTCAAAGGCGTTAAGAATGATTTCTTTTTGCACTAGCAAGCCGCTTTCTGTAGAGCGTTTTTGGTGATCCCAAACTGATACGGTGTCATAATCTGATGCTTGGTTAAGAATGAGGTCATTCGTACGTGTATTAGCTTCTCAACGACCTTGGAGAATAGAGGGAGTATTCAAAAATTGGCCTGTAGTTAGACACGTTACATTTCTCACCACCTTTAAAAATGGCAGTAACTTTGGCCACTTGGAGCCGGCGAGGAAATTGGCCGCATGAAAATATTTGATTAATGATGTACTCTAAAATAGGGGCTATAATAGTAGCAACATGTTTAAGTGGCCGAATCTCCAAACCATCTACATCAGTACTGGTAGTATTGTTTAGAGATAAAATTGTAGGCACAACCTCATCTGTTATTACTGGGAATAAAAATGCAGTCTCTTCTGTTGGTTGGTGCATAAAGTTCATGCAGCTTGATCATGATCGCTATTTCCCACAGATATGAAGTAATCATTAAAAGCTTTAGCTAATTCTCCTGCAAGAGTTGTGCCATTCATACTTATCTCCATCTGGCTATGAATTGCACCAGTGTGCCGATTTAGGAGTGCATTTAATCTTTTCGAAATTATTTCCGGAGTTTGCTTCGTGTCCTGCATGAAAAGGTTTTCAAAGTGCTCTTTTTTAATTCTCCGTAATAGGCTGTTCGTCCTGTTTCTGCGTTTTTTGAAGTTATCTAAATCGTTTTCGTTTCTAGATTTTGAAAACTTTTGATAAAGAACATTTTTCTGCTTTATAGCTTTTACACCTTCAGCTGTAATCCAAGGTTTGCGTGCTTTGCGTGGCGGCTTGCGAGCTTTGAAGAGAAAGCAATCATTATATACCTTTATAAATTTGTCTATGAAGATGTTATACGCTTCCTCCGCATCAATGCTTGGAGGAATACTCTCCCATGATATCTCAAACTAAATTATAAAAAGACCCCAGGGTATCTTCATTTATCTCCCGGAATATACTTACAGTCGGTCTCGCGTCTCTTAATTGGAACTTTTTATGACTAAGCACTAAATATATAAATAAATGGTCACTAATGTGTGTTTGAAGAACACCTGAACTGATGGGCACATTTGTAGCATTGGGGATAAAAATGTAAATGAGTGTAGATGTACCCCACACTATACGAGTTGGTTGTTCCAAGATATTAATAAAAGCATTAGTTTCTAAAGTGCAGCACAATTCTTCACTTTGTGGGGACGAGTGTAGGAGGTCAGTGTTCAAGTCTCCAACTTAAAGTTAGCACCTAGAATTAGTTTGTAGTCGTTTTTGTTAATCCAACCTAAAGAAATATCATGAAATGAAAAAAAAGCTATATTGCTACCTTTGGGCGGACGGTATGCCACAGAAAAAATGGTCATATTACATTGCAAAGTTAGCATTTCATAATCATCAGTTATTACAGAAAAAATGTCAACAATGTCGCATACAAATGTATCTTTCACTAATAACATTACGCCGCCACCTGTCTTAGCACTTCGATTCAAGTGGTAGGTTCGATAGCCGTGCACACGATCCACTTTCAAGTCATCCCGGTACCAAGTTTCTAATATCATCACTGCATGAAACTTAAAACCGACCTTTATCTTTCATGACAACCAGTTTTATCTGCAGCGCAAAGGCATTCGCATAGGTTGATCTGTTGCACCCATTTTATGCGACATCTTTTTATCTTATATTGACCACTCATTGCAACTAACCCTAAGTGACGGCCCGGTTTTAAAAGTTTTTAGATCTGTTGACGATTTTGAAATCCTTTTAAAGTCTGGGACCTTTGCATCCCTTGACCAGGTTGTTTCACAGATTTTAACTGATTTTAATCAATTAGGAGGAGGGTTGGTTTTTACACATGAACAACCAGATAATCATGAGTTACGTTTTTTGGACCTCAAACTTATGTTCCGTGGCAGCCACGTTTGCCACATGTATTCCCCCCGTGCTAACAAGGAGCTACTGAGATACGACTCCTCACACTCCAAGGTTCTAAAAAGAGCCATTGCGCCTCTCTGTTTGGAGTCGGCGCTTCACAAGTCGTGCCCTCATAGCATGCAGGAAAGTCTCGACTATCAGGTTTCCCGCCTCTTGGCGGTAGGCTTCCCTGGTTCGGTCATATCTGCCGTCGCTGAAACCCTCCTGCAGAAGCAAAAAGGCGCCCAAAAAGACCTGACTACTCGGCTTCAAAGCCGGTTGTGGTCCCCTATGTGCACCAGGTGTCTCATAACCTGAAGAAAGTGGCCGGTAAACACCATGTACCTTTGGTGTTCTCAGCCCCCAACAAGCTATTAAAGCTTTGCTGCCGCATTTCTGGCGTTTGTGAAAGGGGTTGTAAAAAAAGGCATGGCACATCCTATGTTAAGTGCGCCACAGGAGTGGTATACAGCTTTCCCCTTTCTTGTGGCTCTTCCTATGTAGGCCAAACTGGCCGTTGCGTTAATGACCGGCTACGGGAGCATCCAAAAAATGTTGACAATAATGATCAAAATTCAAACCTTGTAAGGCACATTTCTTCCTGCATATGTACGGCAAGATTTGCGATGACGACGATTCTAGGCAGGAGTACCAATGTAAAAGCCCGGCTTGTCTTAGAGGCCTTCCATGTTAAAAAACTTTCTGATCGCTGCGTAAGTGATGCTTCGTTGCAGATCTAGGTTGCTGAAGTTTCATATCTTGATTCGTTTGTATAAAAGTGCGGTCTTTGTGATGTGTGCGCCTGCTCTACCTTTACGCATGCTCTGCTTCTCTGTATATATGCTGTTGTTGTGTCACCCCATTAAACAGTTGGTAGTTGCGCTCGTGAACTGTTGTATGTGTTTCGTTCTGTGTCCTGTCTAAGTTGTTGCGCAATTCACTTATATACTATGCAGAACCAACTAGCCCGACAACACGCTCTTCAAGTCTAGAATATTCCGTCCATCCGCAATCATGCACGATGCTGAAAGAGCCTAAGAAGCTAGTCCTTTATTAACAACACAATTGAAGAAAAGCGAGGATGGTCCGGCCAAGCACTTTCACCCGCATTGTCCGGTGGCCAGAGGCACGCGCAATGGGTCACACTGACGCGAAGAACACGCCTCACGTAATTATTTACCATCAGTCACCAGCGAGGAGTACGAAGCACTTTAGGGCTCACTGCCGCTTCGCGAAAAGTGAGCGTTCGTGCTCTGAAAGGCGAGGATCTGAAACCTAATATGACCACTTCATCCACTCCGATAGATGATTGGTTGTGCTAATCGCTGCCTATTCCTGACAACGTTATGTTTTTGTGAATTTTGATTACAGCTCCCGTTGTTCCTACGATAGCATCACCTTTTGCAGTCGGCTTGCGAATGTCTGTGGTTCATCCCGGCAGATCAGGGCTGTTGGTGCTTCCCAGCTTGTCTGAAGTTACCTCGAGTACAGAACTCAAGTTATAAAGTTTGCTAGGTGTCTCCCGGCGACAGCCATCGGCTGATCCTGGTTCATATAGTGCCATATACTGTCCTTGCCTGTAAACATAATGATGCAGGTCAATGCAATAATAGTTGTAATGCTTTAACGGAACATCAAAAGGCACTGTCCATGCCATCGTCTTGGATGTGGCGCGTGTGGCTGCCAGGGGAAAATCTATATCAGCACGCCTGCTCACGGAATTGCTCTCCATTCACATGGCAGATCATACGAGCAACCAACACGACACAATCTTCCAGAGATATACATGTCATCTTGCTGAAAAATTTTTAGCAACTTAAGGCAGTGGCCCATTTTTTCATTATAGTGCGATCAAGGTACCGGTGGGGGTGCTTAAACATGAATAGTTTTTTTTTCTTTGAAACGGTTGAAACGGTTGTCATGAAAGCATCCTGCCGTGACTTGACCTCGTCGCGTACTAGATGTGTGCCTCTGTAGCACTAGCCCTCGCACTTATGATACAGCCGCCAGAGGTGACGTTGAACGCAAACAGTTTTAAGGGATATGTCGAATGACAGGCGCTACCTATGATGTCTACAGATGCTCTGGTAGTACCTACGGCATCAAGACTGCCAGAACGAGGCCTTCGTTAAGCAAGTGAGCCCACAAGGAAAGAAGAAAGAGGGGCTCGTTATGCCATACTTGAAGGAAGCCAACAGTTACCGAAAACGAGGGGACATAGAGGACCTGCCATTTTTTTATTCTGTGGTGTTGGTGTTTATGAAAGTAAAATTATTAGTGCAGTTATTTTTTCGCCAAAAGATACTTGTCTGAAATGCAGAAGACAAAAAACGACATGCTACCGGTGGGTTGGGAACCCACGAGCTTCAGTTTTTCTCTTTTTCTATCTTTTGCTTTCAGAGGTATTTATGTTGCGCGTACCCAAACCCTAAAAGGATTCATACAGATGGAGTAAAGAGCGACAAATTTCCTTCGCGGCTTATTGGAGGAACATTCGCTTAAGCTACATAAGCCGTGTTATATTGCGCTAAAAATGCAAAACATAATAGCAGAACACAGGCACAGGACGAGCGCAAACCATCAACTGCTTTATTCAGGGGTCGAGCCCCTAAATATAGAAAAAACCCGCGCATGTGCGCAAGGTACCTTCATGACAAGTCCTGATACATGTGTGCACTCATCGAACCCTAAAACATAGAGCTGAAAAATGCCAGCTCTTTTTTGTACAAGCCTACTGACACACCACTTACCAATTGCTATCGTTCCTTATCAGAAACGCTTCCAAATTATCGCGTGCAATGACACTACTGCCCCTGACAAGAATCTTTGTCTCATGTGGACATGGTTGATTTCTGCAGTCTCTGCGATGTTGAGAAATTTGTCCTGCTACCGTTATCTCGTAACGAACGCCCATGTTCACCTGTACGATAATTTACGCAGCGAACTGAGTGGCTTATATAGGTCTTTTCACATGTCAGTGGTATTTTGTAGCGAAAGCTACATTGGGCACGAACCTGCGATTACGCTATAATGGTGCTTTGAGAAGGCACAGAGACAAACCTTGAGCCGTTGCCTAGCAACCGCCAGCCGCTGGCGGCCGCCGCGCGCTCGCCCCGCCATCTGGCATGAACTTGCACTGCGCGCCTCACCGCGAAGCCGCCGCCGCCGTTTGGTGTGACGTCACTCCGCTTGCTTCGCCATGGTCGATATACTATGGTAGCGAAGGCTCCATAGACGTCCATTAGTCCAAAAAATGGCGGCTCATGGGGGCACCCCAGCGCCCTTATTTTGGGGGGCAACCTACGTATGAGTGACGTTGAATGATGTCACGCATACGTATGCTTTTGGCGCGAATTATAAAGTGGTATTTTTATAGAACCCGCATTTTCGAGCCGGTACCACTTGAAGGTTGCCTTTCAGTGCGCACCAACCTTTGCTCGTCAAATGTGCTCGACTTCCTGCTAGTTATGGCCTTGTTAATGCGCAGTTGAAAACCCAATGAAAGCGACTGGCAAAGAAGGCAGCATTGGGCTTCTTCGATTATCCGCCTCTGGCAGCCCGCGGGTTGCTTGCGGGCTGCCCGAGCGCGCTTGATTTTCTCGGGTTGCTCCGCCCACTTCCGGTGGCTGCCCGGAACGCGTTCGTTTTTCTCTGGCTGGGCGGTTTCGGGCTGCCAGCCGGCGGCCAGACTCGCCAGGACGATTTTGTGCTGCAGCGCTCGGGCAGCTAGCAGACGACAGAGAGGTGTATGGTAGCGGGAAGCTCGCACGGCCATTTTTATAAGGACTAGAAGGACCGCGGTTCTTCATGCGATGTTTTGCGCGATGCAGGCGCTTGTTTCGACTTGGCCACGGTGCATATTGACTGTGTCGCCTGCAATGGCACCTTTTGCGGTAGTTCTCGCTGTTTATTGATATGTTTTGCGTGGGTATGCGCGATCATATTTCGATCGTCTCACCACCTCGCAAGCGCAATTGCTCGCTTCATACTTCTGATTCACAAAATATTTCGGCTGTTAATTTCGTGCGCCCGGCGGATATTGCGATGGTGTTCGAGGCCTTTCACGAGAGCAGCCGGATTCCATTTCCGAGTACGCGTTCAGACGCGCGCATATATGCATGTGCTGAACGTATTTTGCGAAGTGTTGGTTGAGCTCGATACGGGAGCGTATGGTCTTCATTGCGTTTGGCGCAGTGCAAAAGTGGATATGCTTTGAAAAACGCTTGACTGAAACATGTCCTTTATTAATAGCCCTCACGAGCACATTGCTCCAGACATCTCTGCGGGCATATATGTGGCCACAGAGAATTGTCGCGCCGACCAAGTGCTGATTCTGTCGTCGCCAACTGTTGTACAGCTTCATGCTCGGGCCTTCTGCCACATATGCTCAAAATATCTGAGAAGTACCGCAGGCATGCACCTCCTCGCGTTTGGTTCATTTTAAAAAAATAGATAAAAATGAGTTCTAGCGCTGATCGTCATGCAAACGCACGCGGAACGTGAGGCGCCGACACGCAGTGCTAGTTCTCTGCTATAAAGCTGTATTATTACAGAAACGATACGCAGCTAAATTTATACAGTGCACCCGTTTGTTCTAGGTGGACGTTCAACAAGTGCGCTTTAGCCGAGATTATACGTTCCTTTCCCGCAGCAAAAGCCGGCGGCCGACAGACTACAGTTGAACGAACGTATCCCGATTATTTTATGCTTACAGCTTACAGGAAGCAGGTTACGAGCGTAGAAATCGCAACGACCACAGCAGAGTCCACCACGGTCGATCGTCGGCGGTCATACCAGTCATATATACTTACTGCATAGTAAGCAAACACGCAATAATCCTAGAGTACGGCTTGTCGTTTGATAAACAACGCACGGGCAGCTTTTCCGTCCTATGTGGTGTCGACTGAAACACGTTAGATTGCGATTGCCCATCGCATGCTTTTGAGGATTTCTTGAAGCTTACACAGTGCACCGAAGGCACACGCTCGCGAGCGCGAGCTTGATCAGCTGCATGTTCTGCAGTCTGCGGCACGCAGCCCTCAATAACTGCAAGTTGTTGTTTTCGATACCAGGCAGCCTATTTCTACCGTACGCATGCGTAGCAATGAGACGCAGAACGCGAAGCTAGAGAGAGCATCTGCCCTCCGTGATTCGCGACTTGCTTGCCGCCGTGATTGCCGGCTGGTTCCGGTGGCCGCCAGCCCACGTGACCATGATGCGCTCTCCTGTCAGAGACGAACTTGCGGGCCGCCAGCGGGCTGCCCGAGCGCGGTTAATCGAAGAGGCCCATTGAAAGGCTGCAACACTTTCAGACCCTAGCTAAGCATGCATGATTTGTAGTGGATACCTTGGTGGAAATACTGGTGCTAGTACTTTTGAGTACATCAAGGTATGATGCACAAAACACAGGCTTAACGGCACAGTTTGTTATACAGTGCACGGCAAGTAACGTATTCATATTCATGGTTTATTACAGCAACCAAACAAATACAGTGATAAAGCACACCGACAAAAAATGCGCGTCACAGGCAGCTCAAGCAGTAGTTTTTTTTAAGCTGGCTATTCATCTCAATGGCCACAGTGTGGATAGGAAAAAACCCTGGAAGTTCCATGAATGTTGCCAGGTAGGAAATTGAAAAGTATAAAAAACAATGCAACGACAGCTTCCATTGAGGCAAACATGACATGACATAAGTAGGCACATCAACAGATAGACCATGCAGCACACAGGGATTACGATTACTCTACACATTTCATTTTCTCAACTGAAAGAATATAGCAGCTATATTTACAACTGCATGACAATATCAAAAACAAGTTTTAGCATCAACAAACCTGCTCAACGCTACAGCACTACACCATACATAGGGCCTGCGCACAACTTCGAAACCTCCTTGTCGCTAACCGAAGTAATTTGAAGCAATTCTAATCAAACTAAAACATACATGAAGTGCAGTTTAAAGTGAAGTGCAAGGACATTCAATACAGCCACTCCTTCCTCGAGTAGGCACAACATCGAGACGCAGCCATCCTGGCCGCAGATACGCAGACAGTTCTAAGTGCTTGGAAGAAACCCTCAGGTTTCGCAGCTGGCAAGGCGTCTCCTCTATACTTCGTCTCACAAGATGTTTGCAGCACTACGGAAGGTAGAGCTCTCTCGTCCAATCAGGGCTGCAGAAACGCAGAAAATAGTCCCTCGAATATTTGAGGAGTGTATGACTATTAATCAAAACAATAAGCATTGCAACTAAAAACATGACTTGGACAGGTATATTTAAATGGTAGGGAGTGTTTCAATCACTGGTGAAATTACCAGACAAAGCCCGTACGGACACAGCTCTGCGGAGGCCTGCTGCGAGGTAGTGATGCGTCGCCACTTTCCAACATGGCGTCGGTCGAGTCTGTTGTGTCTCCTGTGTGCTCTACACCGACAGTGCACTGTTTCCCCATGCAGGCGAAGCAGGTGGCTTTAAATGTTCTTGAAGCGCTTCGCGTTCTCGAAGCGGGGGCAGTTGGAGTACAAATGCGCTCATCAAGATGACGGCAAAACTCACGCAGGTGAGCGAGCGAACGCTTTACAAGTGGACAACGGAGACTTGAACGCGGGCCGTTTAACGTGCGTTGCCTCTCGCGCAGCACATGGGCTTGTTTTGCATTTCGCCACCATCGACACTCGGCTGCCTCGGCACGCTGGAGTAAATAAATTTATATGCACATGACACGATTACTGAAATTGACTGCGACGCGACAACAGAGGAACTGATAACAGGTTGCGACAAAAAAAAAGTGGGGCTAGTCCCTTTGGAACGGGTGTCCGCCTGTCCAAAAACAAACCAAAAAAAGAATAAAAAGACCTCAAGCGCCACCTGCTATAGGTAGAAAGAAGCCACCTGGACATCACGTGGATCGAACCACAGGCGCGTAGGAACACACTAATGTAGTGCGCGCCATCCTGATTGGACGAGAGAGCTGTACCTTTCGTAGTGCTGCAAACAGCTTGTGAGACGGAGTATAGGCTGAGGTGGCGGCAGAACTGCACCCACGTTTTGCACGTGCCCCACATGATGCATCGTCCATGTTACACAACTGCACCCAAATGAATACCATATACTCCAAACGTCAATACGCCAATATTCTTTTCACCTAATTGCAGCATGTTATAACTATGGCAGAAAATGCTCGCGCCAAGCCTCTGCGCCTCAGAGTGCGGTTACGCTCGCCTGATACCACGCGACTAGCTGCTTTTCTGTGAGCGATGCAGCGAAATGAGTTTAAAACTACATTGACGGTCATGTGTACGCAGAACGGCAATAACTACTGCTGGCCCAATTCAGTTAAGGCACAGTCAATGCGGCGCACATACACAAGGTAGAGTTTCGATACTGTCAGTTGCGAGGGGATCCTCAAATTGGCTTCACGGTGCTGCAAAACCTATTAATGTCATGCTCAGAGCGGTTAGGCAGCGCAGTTGGTTTTAAATTGGCCATGTGGCAAGCAGAGGGCACGTGGTTGCTCATGACAGCCCGGTATCAAGTTCACGTTGGTGACAGTCAGCTGCACGAAACTAGCTATAAATAAGACAAATGATAGGTGTATTTTGCACACCTTATGACTGCAAGTGCGTGCCCTGCAATTTACTTAAATATCCCGATAACATGAAGCCAAGTGCGTAGGAAATGGTTATAGCTACGAATAGGCGCTTAAAGCCCGACAAGAGCATATCTAGAGCAGACGACAACGGGAAGAGCTCACCTGCGAAAGTCCAGAGGGAAGCGGTGTAGTCTTGGTAAGACACCCACGGTACAACCCACGCTGTCACAACGTGCCACGGGGCAAGGTTTCTTCACATGCCGCAACCTCATCTTGAAATACAGAGCTAAGCGCTTGAAACAATGAGCCCGAAGCCTCGGGAAAAGGTTTCGAACTGGCCGTACACCGAAGGAAACGCTGCAGAGGTGCAGATCTTGCCAAACGGTGACAGAGAAGCGGCGGGCAAGGACGACAAAACTTCTTAAAGGGGCCATTTCTAGATCGGCGAGCTTAATTTGCACTCTTTCGAAGGCGCGCCACAGCAGGCACCTGATGAAAAGAGATCGCTTCGTATGCTCCAGCAGCCACTGTGGCCGGGTACCGAAACAAGGCCTGCAAAGTCGCGCTGCAAACGTGCCGCACACTCATCAACAGAGGGTGCAACAAGAGCGTTGCAAAAAATTACAAAATTCGGCGTAATGTTTTGCTGAAATAGTTAACCTTTTTTATAAAACGTGGCATTAAAATTTTCATTTCTTTTTGTTCTTTTATAGCATTTTTATCTGTGCTTTTGAATTCCATTATATAAGTGTTTCGGTCCCCCAAAGTGGCTGTGCGGCACTCGCGCTAAACCGTTTTGGGCCCAGCCTTCGCCACCATTCTACTTGCACCTTGGCTTCGCCAGCTGTGTTGCATGCCTCATAACATGTAGGAGGATTGAAAAGGAGAGCTTGCGTGCGCCGCAACCACAGTTGAGGCGGCTTAGCTTTCGCTACATATATCCTCGTATAGCCGAGCTAAGCCACTGCCAATATTTGTAAACCACACCTGTCGCAAATTCTTCAAAGTGCTTCAGGTGCCTTTTTCCAGAACCTCTTCTCCTCTCCGTATGCTTTGCTGTGCGTGAGCACAGCTCTCCGAGCCTTCTTTGGCGCTGAGAATTCCATCGGTACTTCGCATCTTTGAGGGGAATAATGCGCTACACACGAAAAAAAACAGCAACTGAAACGATGGACCCTCAAATGTACAACCAACTAGCCCACATTGCCGCCTTTTTTACTTTGTGCCTGCTGGCCACTTTCTTCAGTTTCTGCGCGAAGCTGAGTACGTAAGGCATCACAACAGGTTTCGTAGCAATGTTAGTAGCCCTTTTGCGCGATTTTCCTTTGAACATCTGGAACTTCTGGAGAACGGATTCATATAGACGGGAGAAGGGATTCACTGCCTACAGCGTCGAATCTTTAACTTAGGTTTCCCAAGCTCTCACTCATTCTGTGCTTGCACGACCTAATGAGCGCTGACTTCAGACAGAGGGCTGCAATGCCTCTCTTGGCAGTGTTCGAGTGAGCTGAATCAAATGGCAGTAATTCCTTCGCTACCGTGGAGTGGAACATTAAAAATAGGTGAAAATAATGCAGGATCAGTTGCATGTATAAATACTCCAAAGTGTTCTCAGTAGGGACTTCGTGCGTGAAGGTCAAACCCTCATCAAGTCTTCTGAACTGGTCTAAAATATCAGTTTTCATGTTAATCCCAGCCGCGGCGGCTGAATTTCGAGGAAGGCGAAATTTTAGAGGCCCGTGTACTGTGCGATGTCAGTACACGTTCTTTAACGTGTACTGACTCAGGTGGTCGAAATTTCCCGAGCCATTCACTACGGCATCCCTCATAGCCTGAGTCGCTTTGGGACATTAAACCCCAACAAACCAAACCAATCTTCAAGTCATCACACTGCACATCATTCTTCCTTGCTAAAAGGATTAAAAAGTCATCTACAAACCTGAATACTTTCAAAATTTGCAGCAATCTAAAGCTGTCGTCAAGGGTTGCCCTTACAAAAATTTTTAGTAACATTCTCTAGAAAGTCTTTCGACAATTGTTAATAGAACCTATCAACATTGAACAGAAAGTTTTTAAACGCCTTTGTACATTGTAGTAACAACCTATCAACCGTCTTCCGACAATCGGCCACCGTTATCCAAAAGACTCAAGTACATAGAAAGTCTTTACACTTCTTGTCAACCACATACCGACAATGTCTACCAACACCCTATCAACGGTCTTCCGACAATTGGCCACCGTTATTCAAAAGACTCAAGTACGAAGAAAGTATAATTCCTACATCAACTTTTGGAAAAGTGTGTGCTAACTACACAGTACAACACTTTTACCAACATAGTTTTATCACTTCAAAATCATTTTGTGAACACTGTATCATGGAGTGCTTAAAGAATAATAGAAGCAAAATGCAAATTATTACATTTATTGTGCACAAATGTACATACGCGCTACAACACATGCATGATGCATCAAAATATTTTATGGAGAACAATAGAGGACCAGAATATTGCCTTCGGCACACTTCCCTTCACTTCCCTCTTAGTAACAATGACTGACACACAGAAATTGAAAAACATAACAGGTTTTAATTCATGATGTTTCGGCTGCAGGACCAGCCTTTTTCGAGTATACACCATTTTACGAGGAGCGGGCAGGGGAGGGGGAAATACTCTCAAACACGTGCGCTGCGCGACACCCCACTGTTGCCGTCCTCCTCTGGGCTGATAATCCGGCGCGCGGAGCAACGTCCGCGGCTGCTTAGCTACCGGTCAAGCGCGTGTTTGCGTCTGTACAACAAAAGCAGCAATGTTGTACGGAACACCAACGTCTTCTAGACATCACTGTTTTATTGTCGGTTGCGGAAATTGTCGACGAAAATAGAGAAAAAACTATATTCTAGGCACTATAAAAAAACAAACGCCGCCAGTATGTACGCGCACCATGTTATGCGAAGGTCTCAGCACGTCTGCGGTGTCCATTTATTTACCGCTTTTCCGCCGGTCCCGAGTTGCATTGACAATGGGCCTAGTTGTGGAACAAAAAATACTTGCGCCAACAAAAAGCTTAAACGTTAGCGCACCTTTTGAACGGAATGCAGACAGAAACAAACCCACTGCCTGTGCGTAATATCCCGCGCGTAACGAAGCACAGCGCCTGGGTTACCAAACTATAATCTGTGCATAATTTTAAGAGACCAAGTATTTGGGCGGCCTTGGCAGAGCTCTTTTAATTCAGCAGTACACTGTGTGAGGACTTCACAAATTTGGCCACAACTTCGTTTCGCCGCCCCACATGATCGTCAATATCGGGAGGGTGTGGGGATCGCCACCTGAAAAAAATAAACATGTCGTTAGTGCAAAAATACTAATTTAATTTGCACAGTATGGCATGAATACAAGCGGCGACATGAACTTTTACCCAACTGCAAAGTGAGAAAAAATGCAGCCATGGCAACGTAAGATGAAAAAATACACGGCATGCACAGGACGGTAAATTCTGCCATGCATTGGAATAAATTATTCGACTGAAATCGCATCGAATGCACTGTAAAAAAAAAAGACACACTATGCATAACCGTGCCAGAGATGCAACAAACTCAGCGACTTGAGCAGTGCCCCTACCCGATTGAGATTGAAATTCTCAACACAGGTGCGGCGATTCTGCCTCCCAGTAAGTGGTAATAGCGTTCCATTAACGTACCAACCTATTAGATCGTGTAATTGCACATTTTCTGGTATTTGTGCACCAGTGAGTACCGGCGGGAGCGGAGAAGGCGAGAATGCGAATTGCTTTCAGTCAACTGGCTTGTATTGCTCGCAGTACGAACAGCCCTACGCAAGCGGCAGGAGGGGCCGAATTTCAATTTCATCGCGCGTATCTCCGCAAACAAACATTCCAATCGTCAGAAGTGAATTCGTTTCGGCCATGTACTCGTTGTTTCCAAAATGTTCAGTTTGTAAACGGGGTACTCTGTCGCAATTGCTCAGCATCTAAACTGTCACACTTGCCATGTCCAAGCAGGCAGCGAAAGCGTTTATGAAAAACTGCGCTCCAAGAAAAACTAGGTATTCATCGCTCTCCGCGATCTTGTGTTTCAACACAATTTGCTTTCGTTTTTCTAACATGCAACACCGTGCCGCTTTTGCCCTATAGGTAACCGGCGACAAAAACTACACGTGTGAACTGCGAGCATAGCACCCACCGATGCTGATCGTTCGCTGCGTCGAGGAATGGTCGCTTGCTCCCAGTTGGTTATTGCAGCAGCTAATGGCATAGCACACACGAGGATGGACACGAGGCGAACGCCCACCCAAAATTTCTAGGCTTGGAAGGAATAAATCGGGCGAATAACACTTTCAGAGATCGCACGCTGCTTCGGCTGCAGCCCACGGCCTGCAAATTATCAGCCCAAGATGGCGTCGGCGGTAGGCGGCGCTCGAGTAAAACAAACATGGCGGCGCCCAGCTATCGAAACTAAAATCATGTATAGTACAGCATTCAAAACGAAAGCTGTGTGCTTCAAATGCCATGGCAACACTTGAAAACGGCTGGCCCTCCAACCAAAACGTCGTGAATTAAATCCCGGTAGGTTTTTCTTACATATATACGAGGTGTTTCCGGGAAGACTAAGTAATTTTCAAAAAACAGGTATTTGCAGATGAATGTATGGCTTTTTCAGCATAGTATTACCAGTGTTGGCAGGCACCAGAAAACTTGCGAAGAGTCTTACGTATTAAGCTGGTTAGTTAATTTTTATTAATGAACCTTTTCACTATCAGAAACTTCGTTAAAACATTAAGTTGGGCTAGTTGGTGACAGCTTGAAGGAATCATATTCTTAGCGGTAAGAACACACACAACACCAAGACACACACACACAGGACACCCGCTAGACTTCAACTATCTTTACTGGACACTTGTACGACATAAATATGTATCACTGAGCACACGCAGGTGCCTCGTCATCCGCAACAGGTCTAACTACGCCCTCCCCTCTCCTCCAAGGCATACGGTTGCGCCGATAAACAATCTCTTTTTCTGCCAATGCCAGGGAGGGAGTGCTTACACACATGTCACCCGCCTCCTGCCTTGCAGGCGCCAGAATACTGATGGTGAGCCGAGAAGTTTTTACAGTAAAAGTGTTTATTCACGAGATAGGTATCTAGGTCGAAAACTGATTTATCGTCGGCGAGAAATATAGATTTGCCGAAGGCGCTCCATTTGCTTGAAGTGCAACATGTGCCCAGCGACTTCGATTAGGGTGAGAGGATAGCGTTGACCTGCTTTCTAATGAGTGGGATTTTGCTTACATCCAGTCGTGCATCGATGACTGCAAGCAGGCATAAATTCTTTAGTGTCGGTTCCAAGTGCAACACGTGAAGATCGGTCAGCGTCGCTTCCTTCTCGATAATCTTCCCTTCCTGCATGTTCGCTACCGGGCCATAGCCGGCGAAGAGAAACACTCTTTCGCCAGTAATTCAGCAACCTTAAAATGCCCTGGCAGACGGTCCCGAGCCCCACGGCTTCACCTTAGTCCAGCACGATGTCTCAGGGTCATACTTGTGCATGTCTGCACAGAAAGTGTACATAAGTTCGTCGTACCCTCCAAAGATGTACAGCTTGCCTCTGTAGACAAACGCTGAATTCCCGTGCCGACCCACGGGGGGAACGCCCTGTACTTGTGGGCGCACCCAAGTCGAGGTGGTTGTTTCCAGGTAGAACAATGAGTTGACATTTTCAAAGCGACCAGCGAGAAAAGTGCCAGCTAAGCCGCCACCCCACACGTACATGCGGGTCCCGATTGCAGAGGCCGTGTGGAAGGATCGCGGAGGAAGGACCTCTCCTGTGGTGGGGACGCGATGCCACTCCATGGTATCCAGGTCGAGTGCGCTGACAACTTGAGAATCATGTGGGTCACCAAAGACATACATGCGCTGACCGATTATGCAAGCTGTGGCGCCGTAATGCGGTGTCGGTGCCTCAACACTCACTTGAGGCCAGCTCCATGTCATGGTGTTGGTGTCGAAACGATAAAGGACGATTTCCGACTGCCAGCCGTTCCGTAAGCCCCAAAAGTACGCACAGTGACCGTAGACGACAACGGTGCGGCGGAAAATGTTATACGGCTGGCCACGGAGCTGTGAATATGTTTGCACGATATCCCATCTCGACGTTGCAGGGTCAAAGATGGACACATCGACGATGTTCCTTAAGGGGTGAGGCCCGTCCACTTCAAAGGAGCCGAACGAGTAGACCTTGCCATTGATGGAAACGGCACGGTGGTTGACTTTCTCTGGAACACCACTCAATCGCACCGTCCACATCTTGGCGCGGCAGCTAGTGCTCTCAGAAACGCTGCGCCATCGTTCCAGCGATGCTGCCGGCCTCACGTGGCCTATTCCTGACGCTGCGATACGGCGACCGGTTTCGGCAACGCGTGCGACAGGGATGACTTGAAGGGCGACTATGCTTGTCATATATTAGAATATTTTCGTCGTGTAATGATGCGCAAGTGGATGAACGTTCCAGGAAAAAATTGTGAAGTTGCGGTCGCTAAAAAAAAAGTTCTAAAACCGTCTGATCATTTATGGGAGCTGAGGAAGGTGTTTCAGTGATTTTGCGAGCCTATTTCTGAGCGAACTGTCTTGACGCTACGAGCCGGGTGGTTAATGTTTCCCGATTGACTCTATTAGACACTTTTAGCTAGCCGGTTTTGTGGTCCGCTACATGGCTGAGCGGGCGCTGAATTGCGCATGCGCAGTACTCAGCCGCCAGCGGAGCGGCGCCTCCGTTCTGCAGGCTCGCCGGCTTAGTGGAGCGTCGTATCCTATGGAAATGCTTAAAGTTTTCCGGTTAGTTCAAGATGTCTGCCTTTGGCTCGACGGTTGCGTCTGAGAGCGTTTCCCAGTTTCACTGTCTCAAGGGCTTATTTTCTATACTACACTCGTTTAAAGCGCTTCAAAATTGACAAAGATCGCTGTTTGCACTGCGGCGTAGTCAGGGTGAATCCTTTAGAGCGCCGGTGAGCGCATGTGTAAGCGGGTGTCTGAAAATGCCGCAGTCGTAACCAAGCGCGATTGGACGTTGCGAGCTGCGAAAAACCGCGTGGGCCTCCGTACGGGCTACGCCAGCAAAATGCAGAGGAAATTTGGGAAATTTGGCCCCTTCACGCATGTCTCAATTTATTTTGCTAATGAGCAGACGTTTGTGCCTTCATATCCAGAAGTGTTCACACCGACAAACTGTAAGTGTTTCCAAATGAAGTGATCGTCTATTTATCTCCACTTTAGTAGCGCCAAAGGGAACATACACTGCCGCAGTCTGAATTCTTGTTGTGCGCAGCGTAGAAAAAAGGAAAAATACTAATATAGCGGTTGACAGCGGCGCCTCGCACGAACAGTGTGGCATTGCTCGGTGTGGATCAAACTACCAACGCAAGTCACGTTTTCTTTCACTGAGCTGCCCGATCAGGTGCCCTTTAAATACGCTTGTTCACTTAACTCTTGTTAAGTTCCAGGCAAACAAAAACTAAGAGATATGAACTGATCATCATCATCGCCCTGACTACTCCGAATAGAGAGCAAAGGCCTCCCCCATGTCTGTCCAATTAACCCTATCCTTTGCAGTTGCGGCCACCGTATCCCAGCAAACTTCTTAATCTCATCCGCCCACCTATCTTTCTGCCGCCCCCTGGCAGGTTTGCCTTCTCTTGGAATCCACGGAGTGGATATGAACTAGAAGCACAAGTTTCGATTTTGTCCATCAAATCGGGTCTATTTATCAGCGCTAGAGGGCGTCACAAGCCAAACCACTCTGCTGAGCCTTACCAGCGTAACAATTTGCTTTTATATAGCTTGCTCGCCGCACGTCCGCTATGCTTATGATGAGCAGGCCAGCGTAAGCGGAGGGGACTGTAAAACCGGTCAACAAAAACTGTCGTATGGCATCCTTCACAGCAAACCCCAGTGACAGGGGATACATTTTAGGCGGCCTTATAAAGTTATGTGAACGATATATTAGTGACATTCCGCTGCCGATCTTTTCAGAAATAACGCTTCTTCTTTTAGTTTCGCATGCTCACCATGAAGCAACCTTACTATGTACCAGTTCCGCTTACTGTTCTCATAAAGCGCCAGCCCAATCACATTGTGATCAATGACCAATCTGTCCGGCACTGCCACAATAAAAGAAAGGACGTGAATGGCGGCTAATTAACAATTGCGTTTCTGCTTCTTGCATGCAGAGCCCGAATGGCTGAATAACCGCGCATGTTTCTTGAAAAATAACGTCGTGTCTCTCGATCGCTGTGCTTCTCATTGTACTGCTAGTGAAATAAAAAAAAGCATATCAATGCAAACTATTGCTTTACCGTGAAGCTCGCGTGCAGTTCTTTAGCAGCTGCTTCGAACAGTAAGACATATTTCCTTTTTTAATACAGCTCACCTGGCAAACGTAGGCTCGAGACAAGCTATCACCTATGCTTGGTACAACAACCGTGAGCTCCAAATTAAATTCATTCCCGCATGCAGAGCAGCCTGAAAAGAAAAAGGAAAATAAGGCTAGGTTTTGTTTCTCTTCAACAGCTACGGTGCTGACTGTAATTCGTATGTAAACATCGCAAAAGTTTTTCGAGATGTGAGGGCGAGAGCTTTTACGTACATCGAATCTCAAGCAAGCGGTAACTTCCAGCCTTACTAAGGAATCCACCAGAGCGTCAAGAAGCCGCTTTTCGTTTTCAAAGACGTGCGCTTTAGAACCGGCGTTACCACCACCTCCTCCCCCATGCCCTACTTCTGCAGCACCACGTGCAGAGCTGGGAAGGACCAAACAACGTGCAACGCTGGAGCGATAAGCAACAAGTTTTCCTGCACTCCTCGCATAGAACACCTGTTACAGAAGGTACAGTTGAAAAACTTGCCATGGTATGAAAAGAAATGCTAGTCATTCCATTTATTGGGATCATACCCACTAACGTGCGGTAACGCCTATAGTGTGGATTCCCCGTCTTTAGCCGATGTGTTTTTGTTTGGCTGTTCCCTCAGATTATGAAAAGCAGTTCACCACGATCCTGCGAGAGAAAAGGATATAACAGCTTTTTCTTACCCGTACTAACCCATGAGGCAGGAACATGCTTTGTAACGAATAGGATTCATACTTAGTTGAGGACAAGAGAGCTAGCTAGCGGAAGAGGGCGGAGTAGGTCGTAAAACAAATCGGGGTGAATGGCATTCTAGCCGAAGTAAAGAAGGAGAAATGGCCTTGGTCAGGATATGCAATGCGACGACGAGATAACCCGTGGTCATCAGGCAACGCCCTGGATAGCAAGAGAAGGCGGGCGTAGCAGGGGACGGCAGAAAGTTAAGAAGGCGAGTGAAATAAAGAGGTTTGATGGGATAAGGCGGCACCAGCTGCCAAAGGACAGGGTTAATTGTACAGGTATTCTAGATGCCTTTGTCCTAATGTGAACGTAGTCCGGTTGATAATCACGATTTGTTTGTTTGCTTGTCTGTTTTTCTGGAGTCTATCTTGTGCCCGGCTGCCAATCGTCCCTACGAGTTGTGGATCACCCGGCAGGAGTGTAGATAGCGGGTGCTTCAGGGAACACTTTAAAATGTTTTGAAAAATAGGCATTTTGGGGTAAATATATGGCTTTTGTGGAAGTATTATCTGAGTTGGCGGACACCATAAAACCGGTGAATATTCTTAAGTAGTTAGCTGGTTAACCAACTGTAGCCGGTCGGTTTGTAGGCGCTTGTTGGTAATAGCCCTATCAGAGTTTGTAATTTCGAAAACGCGATTACCGTTGGCGCTGTGCCTAGAGAAAATTAGCCTTTTTCTACTAGTTACCTACACTGGAGGGGTGCTTTGCATGCGTCCTTTTGAAACACATGTGTTTTCGCACTATGCAGCGAAATTGGCGCTCTTTCTCATTCAAAAACATCGGTGGAGTGCTGGCACAATGGTTCGTCCTCTCAGCATTTTCAGAAACTTGCGCTATCTCTCTCGCCACTTTGTTCACGTATTTGTGAATTATCTTCGTTCTTTCGAAGAATAGCGCCAATTTTTTATGAATGTAACCTGCAGTGAGTCACGAATGTGGGGATTCAATTGTGGCCCTCTTGGGTTGGTGCGTGATAGCTTTTTAGCCTGTGTTCTGCTTGCTTGTCCGTGGGAGGGTGGGTCCTGGTGCAAGGCGATGACGGTGCCAGATAAAGCGTGACATGTTCCCTTTTGTCTTTCGTTTCTGCGCATGCGCGCTATACGGTATATGTATACGCTGCGCGAAGCAATAAAGTTTTTATTTTATTTATTTATTTATTTATTTATTCAATACTGCCAGCCTCCATTTGGTGGCCAAGGCAGGAGAGGTACAAGGACACATCGTACATCGCGACAAAACAAAGCAAGTAAAAATGCGAATAAAGAAGCAAGAGCTAACACACAGGGTTTTATAGAAAGACAAAGAGCAAGATTAAATGCACTCGGTTACCTAAAAATACAAAAGAAAGCAAACAAAAGAGCATGAATGAATACACTGCGCTTAAAATGACGATATGACAGCAGATAAAAAAGACTCCTGATCTGTTAAACGGACCACGTCACACGGAAGCCCGTTCCATTCCAATATCGTTCTTGGAAAAAAAGAAAACTGATACGCTTTCGTTCGGCACCGTGGCACCATAATTGTCAAGTTGGGCTTATTGCGCGTTGGTCGTGAAGTGTTGTATGTCATGTAGGTCTCAAAATTAATGTTTGTTAAGTTATTAACAATCCCATGCAACATTTTTAGACGGTGCAACTTGCGACGAGATTGAAGTGTCTGCAGTTCAGATTGCCTCAATACATTAGTAACCGAAACGTGCCTTCCATATGCGTTCTAGATAAATCTAAGTGCCTTCGTTTGAACGCCTTCAATGCGCTGTACATCTACTTGGGTGTGCGGATCCCAAACCACATCTGCGTATTCCAGTAATGGCCGTACGAGTGCAGTGTAAGCTGCAAACTTAGTTTTAGATGTGCAGTGCCTTAGACGATTTCTTAACAGCCAAAGTCTGTTGGACGCCTTTGGAACTATATGCCCGATGTACGAACTCCAACTCAAGTTACTATTGAATACAACCCCCAAGTATTTGTATTCGTTTACAGGAGAGACAGGTGCACCGTTAATTGTGTATGTGTAATTAAGAGCGCACTTTTTACGCGTAAATGTCATTTTTGAGCACTTAGACATGTTTAGTGATATTTGCCAGAATAGGCACCACCTTGAGACCTCTGACAGGTAGTCATTCAGCACACGGTGATCCTCCACATTTTGAATAGGCAGATATACAACGCAGTCGTCAGCGAAAAAACGGCACCGTACAGTGGAGTAGAAGTTTAAGTCTTTTAAGTAAATAAGGAACAATGTTGAACCGAAAACGGAGCCCTGGGGTACTCCTGAGAGAACTGGAGCTGGCATAGAACTGGAACCTGAGATCTGGACGCACTGCTGCCGTTCAGAGAGGTAGGAATCGAGCCATTGAACAAGACACTGAATTTGTAATAGATGTTTGAAGTCAGCGCTTTGTGGTGTTTCGGTACTTGGCCGTGTTTGTCTTTGCGCTGTGTAGTTGCAAGCAAGACTTCCAACACGCCCAACAAGTGGTGTTAAACTGGTAATACTATGCCACAAAAGGTGTATCCGTACCCCAAAAAGCCTTTTTAAAGAAAACTCTAAGTCGTCCCTGAAACACCTGGTATACATTGTAAAAAGAAGACACAGATTTGTGCGAAAGATGAAGATTAACTTGAGCATGAGCGGCATTGCCATCGCCGCGTGTTTCTGTGCCTGACCTGGCTTCTCTCCTTTCTTTCTTCTTTGCGACTTTATCTTCCTGCTAAAGTAGATACCGTTTTCTCTTACCAACTAGGCATCTCCGAAATATTTTCCTCTTTTTGAACTCGAGCAAGGTGCCGATCACTCTCGCCAGATCTCCCGCTGAACCAACACTGACACCCAGCACCGCCAGAAATGCTTCTCCACTGGCCCCCTTGTGTGACTCTGGATGCTGTAAAGCACCCTTGGACACAGATGTACAGTGCCCACCATGGCCGGTGGCAGCTCAGTTAATGAATGCTTGTGAGAGGTCCTCGGCAAGAGCAACCCCATTCTGATAATTTCCATCGTTACCATACCTGCCACCGCAGAGCAGTGCCGCATCGCTTAACCAGTGCACCATTGCAACCAGTGCAATTATTCCAGCGTCATATCCACGAAACATGCACTTATCCTACCTGACCTTTCTCTGTGTCTCAAGAACTTGCGCTTGTGTCTTTTTCATAAAATGTGCTCCTTTAATCCATTCCTGAAATAAAATCTTTTCGCCGCATCCAGCTACACCTCATCTCGCATTGACCAACAACCAACAACCCAAAGTTGGACAGACAACTTCTCATACTAATGCGCACCATTCTCCCTTTTGGCTAAGAACAGATACTGAATGGCACTGCCTTCAAGCCTCCACAGTCTTTATTTGTGACGCCATTCACTTCAAGATCGCGGTTGAAAGTGTCTTAAAAGTTTGTGTTGTTGTTGTTATTGTTGCTCGGCAACTAATGTTACAGACTAACCACTCATTTCTGTAGTGCCTACGTGCCGTCGAAGTATGCAGAATAAATAAATAAATAAAAAATTATCTGGTCAGTATAGTCGTCGCTTGTGAACTGACCGGAGCAATGTCTCTCGATAGCCCTTTGGCCGTCGCCTAGTATTGCCCACGAAGCCTTTGCGATTGGCATAATGGAGCCACCTGTCGCACCATCGGCGTAAGGCGCTTGAAATAGAAAAGAAAATGGGCCACATTCTCCCAATTTTTTCAAATGACGCGTCAGGAATATCGGCCTACCTACAAACACAAAGCTTAAGCAAGCATTTCCTGATATTAGGAAGAGTTTATTTTTCCAGAGCTCCTCCCCGATTTCCACCAGCTTAGGCATTACCATGTTGTGGCCCATGCGAGATACATTAAAAAATCATTTCTGTTCTGCTCTGGAAACGACTTGAATGTTCACCACACACTGCAGAGACGGCCAGGAAAGTCTAGAATATTCCGTCAATTCGCAATCATGCATGATGCTGAAAGAGCTTTAGTAGCTAGTCCTTGATTAACTACACCGTAGAAAAGCGAGGACGGTCAGGCCAAGTCCTTCCTCCGCATTGTCCGGTGTCCAGAGGCACGCACAATGAGGCACAGTGACGCGAAGAACAAGTCTCACGTAATTATTTGCCATCGATCACCAGCGTGGAGTACGAAGCACTTCTAGGGCCCCCAGCTATAGCTCGCTACCACATCACGAAATGTGAGCTTTCGGACTGTGAATTGCGCGGATCTGAAACCTAATATTGGACTTGCTCGGCCCATTCCCCATATCAAACTCCGGAAAGCGGTGGATAATAGTCGCCACAGACTATCTCACGCGTTACCCGGAGACAGCCGCTCTTTCGAGTGGAACCGCTATCGATGTGGCCAAATTTTTTGTGCTTCAGATCGTCCTGCACCACGGCGCACCCCGGGTTCTCATTACTGACCGAGGAGCTGCCTTTACTGCTGAGCTCATGCAGCATATCCTTGCTTTCAGCCACACGAGCCACCGCAGGTCGACCTCATACCACCCCCAGACGAACGGCCTGACCGAACGTCTGAACAAGACTCTCGCGGATATGCTTTCGATGTACGTGGACGTGGAGCACAAAACGTGGGATGAAGTCCTGCCTTATGTCACGTTCGCCTATAATACCGCCGGCCTTAGACAATATGACCACTTTATCCACACCGATAGAATATTGGTTGTGCTAATCGCAAACTATTTCTGACAACCTAATATTATCGTGGGTATTGAATACAGATCCCGGAGTTTCTGCGGTGGCAGCTCCTTTTGCAGTCGGCTTGCGAATGTGTGTGGTTTATCCCAGCACATCAAGGTTGTTGGTCCTTCCTAGCTTGTCCAAAGTTACCTCGTGTACAGAACTCAAGGTATAAAGTTTGCTACAGCTTGGGCGTCTCCCGGCGACACCCATCGGCTGATCCTGGTTCATATCTGTCAATGCAATAATAGTTCAAATGCTTTAACAAAGCATCAAATGACGCTGGCCAAGCTATCGTGTGGTACGTGGTCCGTGTGGCTGCTAAGGGAATATTTATATCAGCACGCTTGCTCATGGAATTACTCTGCATTCACACGACACAACTTGCGATCAACCAACACGGCACAATCTTCCAGGGATACACATGTTCCACAAAATTTGTCTCAACTTAAGGCAGTGGCGCTTTTTCTCATCATAGTGTGATCAAGGTACCGGGAGGGGTGCTGAAGCGACAATAGTTTTTTCTTTTTTTCTCAACCTTTTTCGAGTGTATGTCTTTTGCCAAACGCTATGTTTTTTTTTCCCACGTGTAGGATTCCGGGGAACACTGTGTTTCACCGTGTCTTCTGTCTTCGTCCACGTGTCGCGTGCAGCGCTGAAGGCTGAAACGTTCATGCATTTATTTTTTGCGAACGTGACGATGTATGTTACACCACAGCGTAAGCTTTAAGAAATATGTACACTATTACGTAATTCTTTCTTCATATTGATGGCCTCACTTACTTCGCCACTCACATCTGAGATTGTGCTGCTGTGTGCCCTCAAGCCGGCATGTTTTGAACTTATGGCCGTCTGCGAAAGATACGCTACCACTGTATACCTATCCTGCGCGGGCTCGTGTATATTTTTAAGTTTTTTTAGTCTTAGCATAATCTATGTATATCTCTTTTGTGGCACAGGCTGGTACTCTTTATTCTTAAATCTTTTTCTTAGTGCCAAAATAATTTTATATCAATCTTTTGGTGTTCTTCACCGAAAGCAGCTGCCCAATTGTTGCGTCACGGCAAGCCGATGAAAACACAATGACCTCACGGATAGCGATGGCATGAACTAATGGCCGCGGGTATAGCACGTCCCTCAGTTGTCACAAACCTGGAGGAGATCGTCCCCACATAATTGGGCCTACAGAAAGCCTGAACACGACGCTGGCAGATACAATTTCCATTTGGGTGGATGCGGAACACAAAACATTGGGCAAAATACTCTAGTACGTTTCCTTCGCATTTAACCCCACAATTCAGGAAATGACCTGCTTTACCGCGTTCCGTATTGTCAACGGGAGAAAAGTGTGAATGATGCCGGACGAGGAGCTCTCGAGCGCGGATGACGACGACACCACCAGACGCGGGCACAACAGTTGCCCAAGCCGAACAAGTGCGTCCGCGGTCTCGCTTGCACATGAACAAGCCGCAAAAGATGGACTCCCGACGTTACAGCCTCTGTCAGAGAGGAGCTTCTATAGCCCAGGTGACCGTATATGCGTGTCGACCCCTGTCCGCCGAAAAGGGTTACCTGAAGATGTCCTGCACCGATTATTCACACTGTAAGAATTCGTCGGCCGCGTCGACAACATGAATTATGAAGTCGTTCCTTGCGGAACTGTGGCTGTCAGGAAGCACGAATTAATATTGTGCATGTGGTCCACTTGATCACGCAACTCTCACGCGACTGCACACTTCCTAAGGCTGTTGACTAAATACCTCTCCTGCCTTCTGCGCGTTATTCTTACCTTTGTTTCTCTCAGCTTCTCATCCTTATGAAATATGTGTCTGCTTTATCCTCTAGCTTTCTTGTCTACATTTCATTTTTTTGTTTTTTTATTCTTTTGTAACTACTCCGTTCCGCATCGGGATGACGCTTTTCCTTCACGGGGGTAGACTAATGGCACGGGCCTGGGCCGTGCCACTTCCGCTCTGAGAAGCGAGGATGACGATGCGGGCACAATGGCATCAGGAGCGCGGGCTATCTAGGTTAGTGCGATTGAACTCGACCGCTCTGGGGTCTCCCACTACGTCTGCGGCCTCTCTCCTTCTTGTTCGTGACAGCAATTTTGCCCTCGCTTTTATATTCCCGTCTCAGAACGCGCTGGCTTCATTCCACAAGCCACTATGTTTTGAACGCATGGCCTTCTATGAAGGGCACGTTTCCACTATATACCTTCTCCTGTCCTTTGCAAAAGCAGCAGCTCAGAACGGCTGCCATAGGAAACAGGAACACGTGCGTCAACCAATACAGCGAAGGAAGGCATCTACACTGAAAGAAAGCATCTGCCGTCGTGAACACGTACCACTTGTTCCGCTACTATCCGTTTAGCAGAGAAGCAAGAGCTACAGCCCTCAATTACTTTCTCTTTGTGCCCGGCCAAGAAGTGTAATTGCGTAACACGGCAGGTGCTTAGCTTGGTAGCTAGAAAGCACCTAGGGATATGCGTACAACCAGCTAGGAACTTTTTCTGCAGAGGCTCGTCAGCTAAGATATGCTTCTAGGAATTGCGTTGCACGTATTAATCATACTTGATAACATTGCTGGACGCATTTCTTCTTTTATTTCGGAAACGCTTGAAAATGTTTCTTATGAGATAAATACTTTCTTATCCTCAGAAAATTAGCGCAGAATCGCAAGATATAAAATGATAAAACATCTTTGCGTTACGTCTTCAGGACATAGCGCCCTGCCAAGGGTTTGAAGTGAGTCATTAGGTAAAACGATTTGTACGTGCTACAAAAATAGAATAAGATTTATCAGCAGCAGCTATCAGGAGCGCTTGGAGAGCTCCTCCAATAGAAGCACGTGAAGCCTTGTGTATATATGTATGTAATGAAAAAAAGAAATGGTGCCAGTGAACTGATAACGTTTCTTACCTCACCGAGAAGAGTGCGAACTTGCAAACACAGACGAATGCTGGCTAAGGATCGGCGCATAAGCATCGAAAAGCGACTCTTCAAAGGCGGCTTTCCACATGTCAAATCTGCAATTTATGCTGCGTAGTTTCAATGCAGCGCACCTCTCCCTTCTGGACGAAGAGAACTTGTGGCGGCTGCCGCGGCTCCGGGAACTGCCGCCGTCCCACATTCACCATGCGTTTTGAGAACGTGTCCAATCTGCTGAGAGCGACGAATTCCGTCTCCGGCGGATAGCATGGCTGCGCGGCTGGATGGCGCATCGCCAGTGCATAGATGTGTGGCGGGTGCACTGCCTTGGGATTTCACCTGCTTACACTGAGTGTCCCGCACTGCTGATGCGCATTGCTGCTGCCTTGGGAATTGGCCAACGCGAAGCAACACTTGGCTGGACAGTGCACAGGACTGTGGTCACCGCCTGCTTTCTGACCGAAGAGCCGGAGAACCCGGCCCAGACACACAGTGCCGTGTATGTAGCTCTGTGGCCGGGGCAGCCCTTACTGGCCGTCGACTACTCCGGCAACAACATCCAGCAGCGAGTGATGGTAGCTCTGCGCACTGCAATAGGTTACACTCCTTGGATGTTGTTCTTCGTGCATAAGAACAACATCAAGAACGTATACCGCGTCGCCTACCGTGCCCTGCGCGAGTGCCTATCGCAACCAGGCATCGGCCTGCCACTTCAAGAACGGCGTAATTCAACGGTGGATTGCCGCACTGGTAATTCTGCAGCCTCTTCGGCTGATCAAGGCAAGTATACGCCACCATTCAGGATGTTTTTCTTCCAAATAATATTTATAGCTTTAAAATATATTTGTAAAATTGATATTGTGCTTGATATATTTGTATCAGCCTAACAATTACAATAGAAAGTCTATATACAAATTATGAGCTGCTTAGGGACGGTTCGCAGTAAATTATCGTGGAATATAAAAAAAAATGGAGGCGACACCAAAGCTACGACTTAAGGGTATGAACTGACAGCATAATGGGTTAAACGACGTATATTCAGGTCCTTCAAAAGTTTGCATTCATTGATCCCTGAGAGTCATCATACCCCTCCTGGAGAAGTGGTGCAGTGTTTAAGCGATGCGCCACGGCCCTTTCATGGCGATGCTCCAATCAATGGGCACTGTGCGAGTGAGGTTTTTCTTCTGCTGCTTCAATCTGCTGCTTCAGACCAAACCAAATGCAGAGACCTGCTTGTGAGGAATAGCACGCGCAGTGCGTAATAGATGTGGCAGGGAGTCATGTTAAAGCTGGAAGTTAACGAGAAAGTACAATGACGATCAGCCCCAAAAATAAACGGCTGCCAGGAGATTTGTTTAAAAAAATTACATTTACCTTTACATTTCCGACGGAGCTTAAACGCTTTCAATAGCTGTCACTATTTTTTATGTTCTGTGGTCTGAACATCGACCTTAATACTTGGTTCCCATTTCAAAAATAACGATGCCTGTAGGAACTGCAGGCCCTGCCGACTTATCTTCGTTGAACTTTTTCAGACTTTACATAAAATAACTAAATTTACTTTGCCATAAAAAGTCGATCACGGATTGATATTCACAAAACCATTATATTGTAATTCCTCAGTTAACAATTTTCCGAACGGCAACTTGCTTTGCAAATTTCAGAAGATCAAAAGAGCGCCTCTGCTTAGATATCTGCCGCTGTGATTGGGCGCACAAGCTTTGCCGGCCAGCGGTGTATAAATCATGGCACACAGAGATTGGTACAGGTTATGAACAGCAGGAACCGCAAAGCACCACAAATGCCACCGGGAAGTGCGCCACACCCGCCGCGGTGGCTCAGTTAGGGCGCTTGGCTACTGATTCGGTGTGCCTGTCTCCAAACCCGACCTCGGCGGCCGGGTTTTGATGGAGGCGAAACGCAAAAAGACGCCTATGTGTTATGCGATGTGAGTCGACGTAAAAGATCCCAAGACGGTCGAAATTATTCCGGAGCCTTCCACTGCGGTACCTTCCTTTATTCTTTCACCGATTTCTTGTTCTGTTCCTTCCCGCTGTGGTTCTCGTGTCAAAGGAGATACGCGGGATTTATTGCACCATTTCCTTTCCCCAAAACCAATTTTTTTTTTATCGGTGCCGCAAATCCACAGAATCCGTGGCTTTCTCTCCCGATTCAAGCTTTTAGTGAGGGGCGGAGCAAAAAAAAAGTGCGCACTAAAGAACAAGTTCTGATAGTTTCCGCGAACATATCTTTACGGAACGGCCCATTTATCACCCAGTCATGCTCCATGCGAAGTATAGGTGTGCTGTTGTTTGAATGTGGTGTGTGCTTGGTTATGGTACACACATTTTTGCATTTTATGTTTAACCTGCGCGTACTGATATGCGCCTTGTGTGCAAGACCCCTCCGTATTTTCCCCAACATTACGTAATAATCTACTGTTCGCTTCATCATTGTCCTACGACGGAGTCAATAGGCCAAAGGGGCCAGAGTTGCCTAGAGCGCGTAACGCACCGGCCAGGCTGGTAATCAAGTGCTAAGGTGTTCCTAACGCTGCTCGCATCCCCAATTCCTTTTATTACCTACCGCATTATTTTCCATATCCGGCACCGAAAGCTCGATATTACCGGATGCATTTCCTTGAGTTCATATAGTGAATAAATTTGTTATTTTCGTTTATATTCACGGTGAACACAAATGCAGGTTTGCCTAATCCGCTGCCGTAATCGTCTGAAAACGTACACGCGCTCTGCGTTTGCTCAGACACAACGGCGAAGTGGCAGAGGTGCGTCTTGAAAAAGACAGGCGCAAAGTCAACATAGAAGGCAGCTATATTACTCCTTTTCCATACCTTCCCTTTTTCATTAGTCCTTTTTCGCTGACGTTGTAGCGCGGGTGATCTCTGCCATTACGCACGGCGAAAAAACGTTTCCAGACTCCGGCGGATACAGATTTAATTCGTTTGATTGAGACTCTGCAGAACGTGAGTTGAACATTAAGAGACATGAAGATTGGTTGCAACTGCCCGAGTTACAGATGGTACCCAACCGCCGTGAGGGGAAAGTAGCAACACAATGAGGCCCTCTTAGCAGAAGTGAGCGCTCGGAAAATGCCAGCCGAATGTTGTAGCGCCCGATTTAGACCAACATGACGTGCTAGCTGGCGTGTCTCACAGTGCACAAAGCCCTCTGATATGAACGGTCTAAGAAAAAAAGCCTCTGTAATATAATAATAGGCACAAAGTTGACTGTGAAATTCGCCAGATATGATGCCCATGCTCCAAGTATTAAATGCCACGTGACTAGCCCTAAACGTGCCACACAATGCGATTGTTCAATAATGGATCTCGGGATGCGCCCAGCATAAGGAAGATGCTATGAGGCGACGGGCGCCCAGCCGTGTGCTTCGTTCGCATTCACCTACTCTCGCTGAGTTTGCCGATTCGCTCTATTGCAGAGCACTGGTGAAGCAAACAGTCGAAGCTCGAGTGATATTACTAAAGAACAGGAATCGCGTACAGCTTCTTGATCCCTGCAAACCGATGAAACACGAGATAGGTTTCCATTTCACCGTCTTCACCATTCACCGTTTACCGTGCGTGATCACTGTCACAGGAAAAAAAAATCACCGAGGCGCCCCATGAACAAGCATTTAGTAGCCCGACTTCACATTTGCGCGTGTCTAGTGAGCGGAACAGCGTATGGTATCAGCACTGAGGTGTAACTCGTGCTGTGGTAACTGGAATAGACTGGCACTTTGGTCACCTGTCTTCCGGCGCGACGAGTGCGCCCTGTGTCATCCCGTGCACCTACACCCCGAGCTTCTGCTGGTCTACTTTCTTTTCGCTAGCACTGCACTTCGCGCAACACACGAATAGCTTGACTAATCTTATGCCACAACTGGAACTGCTCGCCTGGAACGGTGTTCGCCACGCAAAAATTAACGGTGATTTAGCTTTGGTTAAACCGATTGAGGAGCGCTAATTTCACGACTGTTTAGCGTGGCAACGTCTTGTTGAGCTGTTTGTTGAGTTTTTCTTTGATATTTTCCAGGATAAACCATCGTGAAGCTAGCGCTTCTCACTCGGTTTAACCAAAGCTAAAGCACCGTTATTTTTTTATATACTCGCCTGAACGCGTGACGTTACAGCGTGAACAACACATGTGCACTTCGTGCAAGGCACGCCGGTGCTACTGCCGTTATGTACTTCTCCCGTACTCCCGTTACGTACTACATCTGGCGAGCAACCAGTCGGTCATGCGCTATTCCGCAGCCTGCACGCGCAGCTAGATGAGTGGAAGAAAGAGCGCGAAGTTTAAATTATAAAAAGGGTCCCGTATCGCCCTACAAGGTATACAGATGATTATGGCGTGTTAGCATTCTGGTGTGATAGCAAAATTGAAAGCAAGATAACGTATCGGCCACTGGTCTTGGAAATAATCCAGGCCTCCATGCGCTCCCTCACACGCTTTTAGGACGGCGGCCGTGCAGCGGCATTTTTTGGCACCTTTGTTACATTGGAGCGGCAAGCTAGGCTGGTTCATGTGTTTGGTTTTAAAATTGGGTTAATGCTTATGAAAACACGCAGAACAGAAACAGAAGTGCACAGCAGGCACACAGACTCACAACTGAATTTTATTGAACGAAAGATGACTTATATAGTGAACAAAAACCACAAACTCAGAGCTTTCCGTTCGCTACTGTCACAATCTCGCGTCCAGAAACAACTCACAATCAGTAAATACAACAAAAGGATCGCTTGCGTATACAGGTGTTTTTTTAATTGTTCTTTTTTTTGTAAATTGTTCTTTTTATGAGCAAAGGAGATGTCGCAGCATCTGTATCGCATAACTCGGTGGACACCTGAACCACGCCGTAGGGGAAGAGAGGAAGGTGGGAGTGCAAGAAGAAAGAGTGGAATAGGTGTCGTAGTGGGGGTCTCCGGAAAAATTTCGGCCATCTGGAGATCTTTAACCTATACTGACATCGCACAGCACACGGGCGTCTATTCTGTTTTACCTCCATCGAAACGTGGCCGCCGCAGTCGGGTTCGAACCCTGGTACTCCGGCTCAGTAGACGAGCTCCTTAACCACTGACCCACCGAGGTGGGTAATTTTTTTTTTCTTTATATTATACGCCTCGAAAAACGGCCTTGTACTACGGTCCCTATGCCTGCATAAAATTGGTAGTCTTGTCTAGAAGCGGAAAGCGCAGCAGCTTCTTTTTTTTCCACAGGCACTGCAAATGTATTGTAACTTGAGATACTCATTGCAAGAGAGATTAGTGAAATGTTCCATTATCATCTTTCATCCAAAAAAATTCTGCGGTCAGTCTCCGCGCATCCTGTGCGCTCTGTTTCTGTTTTCAAGATGAACTACGCCTCCTGCTTTTTTATCTCATTGAAAGACCACTGTAGATTAACTATTATAAGAACTGAAGCATGACAAAATCTTCTTGCACTACGACATCTGCGTGTTTCTTGGTCTGCACGGTGCGTCATCAGCTGTATTTGGCGCTTTCTTTTTCAGCACGATGCAGCAGAATGTTGATAGCTAGCGCGGTGCACAGGACAGCATTTGTGCGATGTGTCGCGCAGCCACCTTTGTTACATTAACCGAAAGCTTCTGACGGTGTGGGATCCTACCGGGCGTTTTTTTTTAGAAGGTCCAAAATTTTTCAAGAAATATAAATTCCTTTAGATTTATTTTAGCCCTGGGGCTATGCTGAGGGCTGCGGCGGACGCCAGGTAAGAGGCAAACTACTTTAACTAGTTCGCTGATTAACTGAATACGTTAATTAACTTTCAAAATTTTTATTTTAGGGGATATGTTGTACTAGCAGAATTGGAGATCGTCTTCCAAAGAGTCCAGCCAAGAAAAAAAAATTTAATGAAACTTTTTTCCGCGCGTTGCGAAGCGAGAAAAAGTCACCTTGGTAGGCAGGTTCACACTGTAACACAGCGTCTGGGAGCGCCTGTGACGTAGCTCGCTCCGCCCTGCGCTTTGTGTCAGTGCGTTTTGGTTCCAACGCGGCATTCCGTGAGGCCGCGGAGCGAAGCGAAACAAGCAGCGATAGCGCAGGCCGCCCGTCCGGGCTTCAGGTGATATCAGCCGTGTGACGCAAAGTGCAGGGCGGAGCGAACTACGTCAGAGGCGCTCACCGCCGCTGAGTTACGGTGTGGAGATGCCTACCAGGGTGACTTTTTTGCGTCTCGTAATGTGCGTGAAAAATTTTTAATCAAAATTATTTTTTGTCAGTTGGACTGTTTGGAGGACGATCTCCACTTCTTAGAATACAACATAACCCCTAAAACAAAAGTTAGAAAAGTTCATTAATATATTTAGTTAATCAGTGAACTAATTAAAGCAGTTTTCCTCTTGTCTGGCGCCCGCCGTAGCCTCCAGTATAGCCCCAGTGCTGAAGTAAATCTAAAGCAATGTACCTTTTTTTTTAAATGTTGGACCTCCTAAAACAAAACACCAGGTATAGACGCTGGCGTTTCAGTCGGCAGGAACTGTTTATTTTTCGTTTTGTTTGATTTTCAGTACTTTCTCCAAAAGAGTGGATATCACATTTGGTATGCAGCTGGCTTTATTCGAATGCTTAGCATGTGCCTCAGAGCTGAACACCATGCACTAATGACAGGTTTTACTCAAGCAGCTTCAATACTGCTTCATCATGCCGCGTTGCAAAAGCTCACAACTCACATAGACAATAAGAATATAAAGTTTTGTTCTGACGTCCTATAGCTTTGAAAATAACAACGTAGATGTATGCGCAAGATAAATGATTTCAGAAAGGGTAAAGTTTAGTATCGAAGCGTTTGTAATGTCACGCGCACCTACTCTGTTTCGTGCATAGTTTTCTACATACGCTGTTTATTTCATGTAGTGCAGCGTACCGCTACACCGTCCCAATAAAAACGAGCTGTAATGTTTTCGTAACTTCCCCTTCCTAGATGCAAGAAAGAACAGGTGGTCGAATAACTCTGCATCCTTCAACTAAAGCGCCTGTCCCTCACCATGTTTAACTCCCTCCTCCTTATTTACGTAAAACCGGAGCTGAGGTATACACACCCAGTGAGGCTAATCCTCCACTTCCTTTTGTTGTTGTTTTTTCCATAGGGAACTGCTGCTAGCCGTCACTGCAAAATAATGGAAGCGTAGCTGCATAGAGTAGCTTGCTTTCGTCAAAGCAAATTCGTCGCAGGTTGGCAAAGCTAGGCCCCTCAGTTCTAAGCCCACAGTTGTGTGCAACCGTATGCAACATATTTTTATTTTTTGTCGTCGTAGATTCCTCTTTCGTGTATCGTGACTTTTAAAATGAATTATTTGGCGTTTCAAAAGTTCTGTTTCATGCGTAAAAAATTAAACCATAAGCAGACACAGTGAGAAGTTAATTGTCACAGAACATGCCTCATTAAATAAGCTGAAATAATAAACTTGCTCTTTTTTGCAATCTGCGAGCATATGCACATCTCAAAACTATAGGTGGTGAAATTCTTGGAGTGCGTCATTATTATAGAATTTTATCCGTGGGGCTGTCTTCCCCACACCCTTCTACAAATATCTGCGTCAATTCATTCTACTCTTGCCTCCATGACAATGAAGATTGGCCCTCAACACGTCCCCGGTATACAGTATAGCAGCCGCGTACCAGCCGCCGCGGTGGCTGAGGTTATTATGACGCTCGGCTCCTGACCCGAAAGACGCCTTTGGATCCCGGCTGCTGCAGTAGAATTTCGGTGGAGGCGAAATTCTAGAGGCACGTGTACTTTGCGACGTCAGCGCACGTTAAACAACTGTGGTGGTCGAAATTTCCGGAGCCATTCATTACGGCGTCCCCCATAGCCCGAGTCGTTCTGGGACGTAAAATCCCCATATGCAAAACCGTATTTTTGCACGGTGATGTAAGGGCCCGCCCATACCGAGTGGAATATTTTCGAGACGCGCTCGCTCAGCTATCGCTCTTGCCGGAAGTGGTCGCCCTAGGGGCGTATCGCATGAATCATGTCTGGGCAGTGACTTTCAAAGACGATGAAACGCTGAAGAAGATTGTCAGCGCCGGGGAGTTGAAAATGAAAAGTGCCCGCTGTCTTGTAATCGACCCCGCTAACATGGACGTACGAATGAAGCTGCACTGCTGCTTCACAGCGTTCCGGACGAAGATGTGCAGCTTGCCTTCGCACCATTTGGAAAGGCGACGGACGTGTCGAGGGAGCGGTGGCGCGTACAGGGAGTGTCTGACAAGGGCTCAACGACGAGGCTCGTGACTTTGAAGTTGAACGCCGGCGTGAAGCTGGACGACCTGCCGCATCAAGTGAGCGTCTCTGGCGAGCTGGCGCTCGTGTCCGTCCCAGGCAGGGCTCCACTCTGCCTTCGATGCCGTGGCACAGGACATATCCGCCGGGAGTGCCGGATCCCGCGGTGCGGTTCCTGCCGTCGGTACGGGCATGAGAAGGTGCAGTGTGCTCGTACTTACGCCAACGTCACCGGACGGGTGAGCAACGTGGACTGCTCGGTGCTGCTAATGGACGAAGCCGACGCGGAGGAGGCATCGAAAGCGGCAAGTGAGCCAGCGGCGCAAGAACCCAGGTTGACGCCTCCCCAGACGGATCAGAGGGGCTACCCAACGTCACTGCAGCACCTAGAAAGCTGCTAGGAGCTCCCGTAGCTCCTGCACCAGTCCCCGCCACGCCGAAGGGTGGGACAGAAACATACGTGGACTCTTTGGAGCGTGGCACCCAACCTTCGGTGGAGCCCATGGACGCTCTCTCGGCCGCAACCGGGAAACGCACGCATGATGAAGCCGGTTGTAGTGCGTCTCAACTGGACGCCAGCGGTAGCGACGAGCCTCCGTCCAAAGCGCCAGGTACGAGGCGTTCGACTTTAAAGCGGCGGCCAAACGTGCCGGCCGACTCACGGCAGGCGGGTAAACCACCTCCTTAGGTTTTGTTTTGCTGCTGAGCTTCCTTCGGGTTGTGGGGGGGTGAGAGATGTGTGTCACGAAGGTAGATACCACATAATAAGGCGTCCTTTGTTTTCGACATGGCAGCTAACCTACGCGAAGTGCTATGTGTAGCCACTTTAAACGTTAGAGGCCTCGGAGCGGGAAGGCGGCAATGTCAGCTAAGTCGGCTTCTTCTTGAGAGCGACCTTCACGTAGTTGCAATCCAGGAAACAAAAATCGAAAGCCAAGAAGCGACAGATAGAATGGTGTCTACCTTTCGTACGCACTTTGATGTGTGTGTGTGTCATTCTGTCGGTGCGTTAGGCGGCTGTGTTCTCGGTGCGTCAGGCGGCTGTGTGTCGGTGCGTCAGGCGGCCGTTTAATTGGGCTTTATGGAAACTCAGTGTAAAGTTATTGGAGCAAGAACGCTTTGTCAGTACAATAGGAAAAGAGGTAGAAAAGCTGCTCATGGACCAACCGTCAAGTTACGCTGTTCAGTCAGAAGAATTTAAGCAGTTCGTCAAAATGAGGGCAATTGAAACAAGCAGTGTTATAAGATTTGAAGAAAAGCAGAAGGAAATCCAGCTCCGTGAGCAGCTTGCGCTGCTCATTAATGTAGAAAGCACTCAGCCAGGAACTTGTTTTAAAGAAATAAGAAATACAAAACTGCAGTTGGAAAAATAGACACAGATAAGTACAGAGCAGCGGTGGTGCGCGCACGCGCCGAGAAGCTGTGGGCAGGGGAGTCGCCAACAAAACGAGCATTAGGCGATGAAAAAAGATACGCTTGTCAAAAAGAAGTACGTCAGGTACAAAACGGCGACGAGGTATCGGCCGATAGAGTCATTATCAAGGGCGTAATCAGAGACCATTTCAGTGACTTGCTGGATCACACGCGAAGGGCGGAGGGCAGTTTCCATAATGATTTTCTACCGTTCTTGCCAAGGCTCGACAATGAAGTCAGAATTCGTCTTGAACAGCCAATAACCGTTAAAGAGCTAGAGGAAGCAATAGATCAACTGCCATTGGGTAAAGCACGCGGTCCTGATGGTTTAGGAGCCACCTTTTGCAAATATTTGAAGTCAGAAATCGCCGAAATTCTGCTGAAAGTTATTGTCGAAGCTTACGAGAAAAAGCGGACGCCATTGTCATTCACAACATCGCACACTGTACTCATACCGAAGTTTGCCGAGCCAGAAAAACGTCTGTTGGTGGTGTGTTATCGACCGATAAGCCTCACCAACGTAGATTATAAGATATTCATGAAGATTCTGGCGAAGCGAATTGAGGGCGTCATAACCATGCTAGTGGGGAGTCATCAAACTTGCGGTGTCAAGGGTCGGAGCATCGCCACTAATATACACATAGCGCGAAGTGCGCTTGAATGCTGCGATGCACTAGGCGACAGGGTGGAAATGATGCAGCTAGATCTCGCAAAAGGCCTTTTACCGTGTATATCATGAGGTTCAGTTCAGCTTGCTAGATAAGGCTAATGTGGGCTGTGTAATAACAGAGGGCGTACGAATGGCGTACGCGAACTGCACAACGCGCGGCATTGTTAAAGGGGTAGAGACATCAAATTCCAAGGTTGTACAAAAGACTGCCATACGTTTCCTTTGTATGTGAGGACCATAAGAGCGAAGTATTAAATTTAAGGGAGGTCTAGAACATATTTTAATTTCATTTTAAAGTTTGTGAAAATGCTCACTCTTGAAGTCTGAGCCATCGCTAGTGCATCAATGTGACGTAGGAACAGAGAAGAAAACACAAGCAAGTATTTCCTACGTCACTACACAGTTTTCTGACGTACGGGACCAAGTTTTGCGGTTTCGCGGCCTAGCAACCTTGGTTACGAGTGCTCACGGGTTTTTTCTGCACGCTCGCGAGTGCGATGGTGCTTTACGCCCGGCGTTGCCGCAGGCGATGTCGTTGCCGAAAGATCCACTTTTGCAGAGTCATATTGCTCTAATGTAGGAAGCAATTCTCTAGTATCATGGATGTTATGTATTTTCTTGTGCGAACGTGAAGTACGTCGAGCATGCCGGCCGGCCGGCCAGCCTGGATCCCGTCTGCCGGCGTCATAAAAAGGAGCTAAAGTGTGTTCTTGACGTAAATAATAAACCCTGGGATAAGAAATGTGAAAAATGTGTCATTTTTGAGGATCGCTGACGAATACTGAGCTGCTGGCAAAGGTAACGACTGTGATACGAGCAAACTTTTTGCCACAACCGCCTCGCAGCTGCCGCTGGCCCGACGTTGCGGTCTGGCTCGCCTGGCGCCCGCTCGCTTCGCTGCTGAAGACGTCGTGGAGATTTACCATACTATTATTTTATTGTGAGATGATGCTGTTGACAGTAAAGCGATGTGTAGAGTAGGCCTTTTATTATAGCGCAGGCGACTTCCGAAGCGCCGGCCGCTGCGACTTCCGAAGCGCCGGCCGCTGCGACTTCGATGCGGAAGAGGCTATAGGCCTAGCGACGACCACGGCAACCAGGCAGCAGAAGAGCTCGTCGCCCGGAGCGCCCGCGAGCGATGTCGTTGCCGAAAGCTCGAAACATAAGCAGGCATGCTTTGTCGCTGCTCGAGCAGTCTTTCTGAGGTACTGCTGTACGGCGGCGAAGTGCGACACCGGTTGCGGGCGGAGCTTGGGTAGAGCGGCGCAGCGATGCTCACCGCTCCGTGTCCCTGCTTGCAGTGGGGCGGCAGTTCGCAAGCGACGATCAGTGCGGCGCGTCGGCCAAGTGGCCATATGGCTTGATGAATGTTGCTGCGCGTGCATTATTTGTCTAAATAATGATTGCACTTCGCGCTCGGAGCTCGCTACTTGTTTGTTTTTGGTCGGCGAATGTTTTCGCTCGGCCACCGATATGCCCAAGGCACGTCGGCCAGCGGGTCTCGTTTTGGTCGGCGGCGTTCTCACACTAGGACGACGCTTGGTCGTTGGGGCGTCGTCGTCGTCGTCGGTGCAGTGTGACTGGCTAGTCGGGGAACGACCAGGTTGTCCGACGCGACCGTCGGCGTCGCTGTCGCGTCGACCTCGGGGTCCCGTCGGCCTAGTGTGAACGCGCCTGAACTGCGCGCTGGTCCCAGGCTGCCCTAGTCGTCGCTAGGCCTAGGTGGTCTCGCTTCCGCAGTTGACGGCGCTTTGGAAGTCGACTGTGCTATAATGAAAGGCCTACTATTCACATCGCTTTAGTGCGAACTCGTCCCATAATAGAAGATAAGTTCGATTTCCACGACGCCTTCATCAACGGAGCTAGCAGACGAGCAGCGCGCACGAAGAAGCAGCGTCGAGCTGTCGGGATGGGACAACGTCGGCGTGAGGTCGGCGCTGTTGTCGGCAGAGTGTGACACACGGGTCGGCCGACGGCTGCTATCTCGGCGACGCGACGGCGATGCGCTCGTCAGGCGACGACCGGTGCTCGGTCGGCGTCTGCGCAGTGTGACAGACGCGCCGACGGCACGAAAATCGCTGCCGCCGACCATCGCCAGACTGAAATCGGCCGATCGTCGGCGTAGTGTGAACGCGCCTTTACCATTTGACGTTGCCTACACGCTCGGCGTTCGCTGGCACAATCTGAGCTGCGTCGGGCCTGACGCCTGCCTCCTCTTCGGAATCGCTGGCCAGCGGATCAAAACGAAGTGGTTGTCGGGGTTCGAACCGCGGCGTCTTCTTCCTCGTCTGCGTCATCCCACGATTCCTCATAATCGGTGTCTTCGCCGAAATAAAACTCTTCTTTCCGACTCGGAGCTGTACGACTTGCCCTCCGCCCGGCTCTCCGTGTTTACGCGCACCGCGTGCGTGTCAAGCAGACGACATGCCTACACGACGTCACGGCTTTCCGGACCCACGTGACAACGCATTGTCTGGTTTTTGTGGTCATGAAAGAGCCTGGCAAAACCTGGCAACTACGAACTGAAACCGAAACTGCTGGGTACAAATAATACGATTATTAATTATATAATGCGAGTTCATGCTTCTAAGATGGTGTTCCATGCTCACTGAATCGCTACGCATTATTTACAACCCAGAGATACAACACAAAAATTTGGTGTCTCTACCCCTTTAATGGGGACCTGACTGAAAGCATACACGTACGATTTTCAGTGAGGCAGGGATGTCCTTTGTCACTCCTCTTGTTCGCAACCTATCTTGAGCCCCTTTGTCTTTCTATACTAAACTCTTAGTGTATAACTGGCTTCAGGTTACTGTCAGCGCATGTAAAAATCTTAGCTTATGCTGACCACATCGCCGTGCTCTGCTCAAGTAAACAGAGTATCGTTGAAGCCACGGCTGTTGTTGAGAAGTTTTGCAAATGCACCGGGGCGCAAATAAATTGGGAGAAGAGTTATGGATTCTGGCATGGTGACTGGGAGGAAACGCCAGACTATTACTCCCGACTTCGGTGGGCCACAACTCCGACGACGTATCTTGGAGTACCGCTGAACTCTTATAGCAACCCCGAACCATACTGGAATGAACAGGTGGCAATGGCAAAGGAAAAGGCCAGTGGGTGGCAGGGACGACCACTGTCAATGTTCTCGCGCGCCACTGTGTGTAACCTGTTCCTTGTCTCCAGGATATGGTATGTCATGAATGTGTTGAGCGCCTCGCGGATCAATATTGAAAGGATTCATCGGGTTTTCGCTGTATTTATTTGGGCGTCGACATGGGAAAGAACTAGTGTAACAAACTTATACTTGCCCGTGAAGAGAGGAGGTCTCGGTCTTGTTCAATTATTTGTACGACAAATCGTGTCCCGCTTTATGTTTCTTCGCGACCAGAACGATATTTTTCTTCGCACAGTTATGCAAGTTCGGTTATGTCGATTGCTACCAGGAGTTGTAGTATGCTGTGTTGAAAACATGCGTGGTACAGTGAGAGGTTATCTGCGTGAGGTTGTGCTTGCGTGCAGAATGTTACAAGTGCGATTTTCAATGCAGTACCTCTCCAATGTCACTAAAAAAATCTGTATAAAGATTTAATTGAATCAATGCTCCCTGTACCCATTTACCGATTGTCAAACTGCGGAGGCCCAGAAGCAGATGTGCTCAAAAGGGTTAAAAGAATGCCAGTTTACCCATCTTTGAAAACTTTCTTCTTCAAACTTCACACCGGAGCACTGTCGGTCAAAACATGGATGCATGACAAAGGACTCTTGGTCCCTTGGTCAACAGATTGTTTTCTATGTAAAAAACCTGAAACAATAGATGAAGTGTTTTTAGATTGTTGGGATGCGTTTTTCTTCTGGGATGTGCTTCAAAGAACCTTAAAGAAAGATTTACCGCTACACCCGCATGGCACCAGGTTCTTACCGATAGGAAAACAGGACATCCCTTATGACACTATTAAGCTCCTTGGCCTCCATAGTTTATGAAAAACAAAGACACAATTCAATCATGCAGAAGTAGTTGTGAGATCTCCACGCGAGCATTTCATTGAAGGTGTCATACGTCTGAGGGAAGTGTATCAGGCACTGCCTGATCAGCCAACCTGGTTAAATGTATTGGATGACTTGGTTGAACAGAAAAAATTTTAACCTGCCGTGTCAGTGCAAGTGTTGCTGACATGTTTTACTTCTTTGTACCCGTTAGAAAATGCAATAAAGAAAAAAAAGCAAAACCAGCTACCTGATGCGCTCCATCCGCAAACGGTGTTAGCCGCCACCTGGAGCTCATATTTCCTTTCCCTTTCTGCTTGATCGCATGACAAGTCCGATAAATTTAATGAAACGAAGGCAATCCTCAGGGAAGAGCTGCGTTAAACATAACAGCAGTTTTACGCAGATCGTTACCGCTTGAAAAAGTCACTACAAAGAAAAGTTCCGAATTTTTTATTTTTGATCAGCCTCTGAAAGACGTTAACACACAGCACCCTCGCTGTATTGGCTACCTAGCGATTTGAAATAAACGTGCGATCTGCTGGAGCGTAGTCTGCCTTCAGCCACCCACTACTACCATTCTAAAGCCGAGGTGAAGCGGCACTAACACATCTAGATTGTCATCTTCAAAGATTGCTATGACAGAATGTTTGTTACTTTATCTCTGAAGGTTTCTTTTTGTTGTTCCTTTTCTAATTGCAGCGGGTGCTGTTCAACGCGTGCGGTTTACCTGTGACAAGTGCGGGGGTAGCTTCCCTTCCAGGGAGCATCGGGAGTGGCACTGGTGGAACCAGCACCCTGATTAACCTGTGATGCAGCAATGCAACGCGGATCAGAAACATGGATTCCTGTAGCGCAACACTCTGGAAAAGGACCTACAACATTAGTAGTGATGCTAGTATTATTTTAGCTTGACCTGCTCTGCCACCAGTGTTGCTTTCTGGTGAGGTGATGAAGAAGTTCATGAAATAAATGTGTTTTTTTCTTTATTTGTTCCTCGGACAGTGTTTAAGAGAATACTAAGGCTAAAGGCCAAGAGCGGGACGAGGCCTTGGCTCCTTGTACAGGTTCTTGCATCAATGGACAAAACTGCAGAGATAACACTTCGGTCAGTAGTACGGATACAATGTAAACAACTCCTTAAAAAGCAGGATTGCACCGTCTTGTACAACAATCTGAAGCGATCAAACGTTGTAATCGCACTAAAGAAACCGCAGCTTCTGTTAGCACCTCCAGGTTTGTATACAAAGGGCACAGGCAAAAGGAAACAAACTGCGAAACCGGCACTACGAACATCAAAACCAGTACACGAGGAAAGCAAAACTACCACACCTGAACAATTTTGCCCCGAATGGCAAGCATTACATACATTTTCCATGTGTAAACAACGGAAGTCGGATGCACAATTCAACCGATTTGGTAACAGTGCATATTGCAACCGCGCAAAACGACTAGGGACGAAGCAAGGAAAGCACAGGACAAAACTCGTTTTGAACTGTGCTTTCCTCTCCTCGCCCCTCGTCGTTTTGCGCGGTTGCAATATACACTCCATTGTCAACCACCAACAGCCCGCCTTCGCCTGTTACTTGATAACAGTCTAGTTACGAAACATCACTGAGTCGTGTATGAAATTACTGATTTAAACAATAAGTGTCTGCATTCATAAATAAAAATGTTAGATTTGTTGAAATCAATGCCCATTCAAGAAGTATTCAACAGTTTTCTAGGCTGAGAAGTTAGCACGTGGCGACCATGATTAACACGTTTTGGCGGGCTAGTTGGTTGAGCATCTTGAGCGCTGTGTCGTCCATTTTCTTGTCTTTTGTGCTCGTCTTCGTTCGCGCTGTTTATTCAAGACCATGATTAGTTCGTACCATAGGCGCTCTCCGTTTAGCATCACGGATCAGGTATGTACTGATATGTTCTCTCGGATCAATAAGCAGTTTGCTTTTCCTGGTTTGCTTTTAGCATGCTGTTTTGAAGCGAGAAGCTTCACTACGAGGGTTGGAAGCGAGCTTCGCGTATGCCGTGAAACCGAGTGACGCCATGCGCGGCGCAGGTGGCCGCAGCCGTCGCCGCCGACTCGTCACTACTTAAAAAAAAGAAACTCCGTCGAGACTGGGAATCGAGCCAGCGCATTTGGCAGTTGAGGCGGAGACGCTACCACTCCGCCACAAAGGCTCAAACTTTGAGCATGAATAAAGGCACATCTAGCGAATGCATGGGTTCAATAAATGAAATAAAATGAATGAAAAAATCAAAATAAGTAAAAAATTAAAAAGCATTAAAAAAGAGGCAAAAGAAATCAAACTGAAAGATGTTTAATGGGAAGCAAAAAAACGAATAAACAAAAAAAGAAAATGAAAAATCTATGAACAATGAAAAAAATCAATAAATATTAAGAAAAACTACACAAAAACAATAAAAATACGCAAAACAAACAAACATTATGAATGAAATGAAAGAAATATTATATATAAAAATAGAGCACAGAGTGCCAGGAAATGCTTTCGCCTTGCAGCACTTCAGAGAGCCAAAGTGCCCCCTGAATTTTAACCGCGCCGACTTCCGTCTCCTCCTCCGCCTCCTAACAGGCAGTGTGTGGATGGTCGAACGCCTCCACCGTTATTGTGGTGCCCCCAGTGCATTGTGCGCGAACTGCGACTGTCATGACGTCAAAGCAAGCGTAACTGAAGCTTTTCGCTTGTATATCCAGGCTTAACCACAACTACGCCACTGCCTAATTTTTTTAATGAAGAGTGGCCCGGTCCGTAAGTTGCGTTTATCGCCTTTATAGTTCTCACACAAGCGTAGCACGTTTTTTGTGCGAAAATTATTTTTATAGTTATAGGCTGTCATCGTTCCGCAAATTAATATTTCATAACTTAACCTAGAGCAAAGAAAATAATCATAAATACATGTTTCATAGCGCTGGGTATCAGATTCGTGATTTTGTAGATGCTCCCAGTTATTAGCGCTAAATCAGGTTTTAAATTATTAACATGCGTAGTCCATGAAAGCTCTTCGCTGAACTATACGCCGTAAAATCTTCGTTCTTTTACCTGTTCTATGAGAATTTCATTACAGGTTATGTTTTTGGTTTTATAGTCATGCCATTTTAGAGCTGCAACATTATGCACTTTGTTTACTTGTATTTAACCTCAAGTTGCACACATTGTGTCAGGGACGCCTGACGTTACATCATCAACATCAGATTCAGCTCCATGCACAATTTCAAATTGTCGTCTCGGGTGCAGATATTCACTTACCCAGGCAATTTGCGGCAATCAATATTATAAGAGTACAATTTCTCTATAAGCAAATCATGTGGAACGGTGTCAAAAGCTTTACGTAAGTCTAAAAAAATACAGTCGACAGTAGTGCTGGCCTCTAAGGCTTTGGCAATGTCATGGGCGAATTCGTTCAACTGCGTGACGCACGACAATAGTTTTCTAAAACCGTGCTGGTAGGGGTTTAACAAGCCATGGGTCTCAAGGTGTTTTATATATCACAAGGTGTTTTTTTGTGATGCTAAGCTGTGACGTGAGATATCGGGCTTCTTGCTAGTGAAGGCATGCCTTTTTCGATTCTCTCTTATCATTTACGCAAGGCAGAATGGTCGCAATGTTCAGTTTAAGAATACCTTAGACATTGGTGCAAGGCACCCTGGTGGGAATTAATGAAAACGTGCGCATCCTGTATCTGAAGGGGTATGACCTTCTCATCACGGATAAAATGCAGTGGTGTTCCTGCCAGCTCATCTTTCAATGTGGCTATGAGAGCCATCCTGGCTCTCCTCAAATGATGTATGTGGGTGCATTACATATGTGAGCACGGATGTATTTATTCTACCGTCGAACAGTTACAAACAAAAGGCTTCAAATACAGACGGCAGCGTCTCCGCTCGCGGCTGAAGGCTCTCTCCCCGACTCGGCACTCCGAGAGGGAACGCGCGGAGACAGTCAGGGTTGCCAGGCCACTTATGAGTTTGGCTGTTCTAGGCGGTGAGTGGCTTGCACCTCACACATATAATGTGTTCATTTCTTCTGTCATGGGTTACCTGATCGCTTTTTATTTTCTTATATTAATTCCTACTTTTAGTTTCTAAAGCAGTAGTCAATTTCTTTTCTCGTCATTCAATACATTGTTACCGGAACTGACAGCTATTGGTCTGTATGTATTTATTTCCAGTTGCCAGCCGGGAGCATCTGCAGGGTCATGTGGTGCTCCCTGCCTTCAGTTTTGCCATCCCTCCTCAGCCGTTCATGGTAGTTATCTTTTTTTTTTAATGATGCTTATTTTACCTGCCTGTTTAGAGAAATATTCTCAACATAGGCTCACTGTCATGTTTAGAAAAGCATGCAGAACACTACGTGCGACTTTACAGCTGTACCTGAGCTTATAATTACATTACTATAAATTTGTACAAAATATTGTCACGGGCGCCGGTAGAACGTTCTGTCCCTGGCGAGCACACTGAGCGGAGCGCAGTCGGCCGACCCTAGCACCGAGCAGAAGAGGACGAAGTCCGGCGCGCGACAAAGGTCGAAGACAGACCGCACGGGGGCGCTGGTAGAGTGTGGCATTGCCCCTCCCCTCTGGAAAGGCATCGACTCGATGGCTGAGATTGAGGGGGAGCCACGTGTGTGCGTGAATCGAGTCCCGGGCGCGGAACGTGGTGAGAGTTGTTCTAGCGGGCATGGTATGGCTTGAGTCTTGCGACGTGCACAATTTCGGATGTCGGCGGGCGTCTTGAAGAACGAACACTCCCTTGCGGGAGCACTTCATACGTAACGTCGCTGAGTTTGCGGAGTACCTCGTAGGGACCGAAGTAACGGCGCAAAAGCTTCTCGGAGCGACCGCGCTGACGGATGGGGCTCCAAACCCACACTTGATCTCCAGGCTGGAAAATGACTTCGCGATGACGAAGGTTATAGCGGTGAGCATCGACTTCCTGCCGCACGCGGGTTCGTTGCCGAGCCAGCCGGCGGGCAGCTTCTGCATGGCGAACGAATGCATCAGCGTCGGCAACGGATGGGTGCGCAATATCGGGCAACAACATCGTGTCCAACATAGTCACGACTTCACGACCGTGTACCAAACGAAATGGCGTGAACCCCGTCGTCTCTTGAAGGGCAGTGTTGTAGGCAAACGTGACGTACGGAAGTATTGCGTCCCAGTTCTTGTGGTCATCGTCGACGTACATAGAAATCATATCAGCGATAGTCTTATTGAGGCGCTCGGTTAGGCCGTTGGTTTGAGGATGGTAAGCTGTGGTCTTACGATGACTTGTGCCACTGAGCCGCATAACTTCCTGAGTAAGGGTGGACGTGAACGCTGTGCCTCGGTCAGTTAAAACAACAGAAGGGGCGCCATGGCGGAGGACTATGCTGATGATGAAAAAGTCAGCAATTTCAGCAGCAGTACCGCGGGGAAGGGCTTTCGTCTCACAATACCGGGTGAGGTAGTCGGTGGCAACCACAATATACCGGTTACCCAATGATGACGTGGGAAATGGGCCCAGTAAGTCCATACCGACTTGGTGGAAAGGAATTCTCGGCGGAGCAATGGGTTGGAGCAAGCCAGCCGGCTTGAAAGGTGGTTTCTTCCGACGTTGACACTCGCGGCAAGTGCGCACATAACGCTTGACAGCCGCAGAAAGCCTGGGCCAGTAATAACGGTGACGAACTCGTGCCATCGTTCGAGAAAATCCGAGGTGGCCGGAAGGAAGCTCGTCGTGGCACGCCTGCAAAACGTCAGTGCGGAGCGCCGTTGGAACCACGAGCAGGTAACCAGAGTCCGTCGGGCCGTAATTTCGTTTGTAGAGGACGCTATCTCGCAAGCAAAACGACGACAAGCCACGCGCGAATAGACGAGGTGGTAACGAGGCGGTTCCCTCGAGATAATCGATGAGTGGGCGCAATTCCGTGTCGTCTCTCTGTTGTTGAGCGAGGGCGGACGTGGTCAGAGCACCAATAAATAGAGGGTCATCTTCGAGGTCATCAGAGCTGGACGGAATAGGAGCACGGGACAAGCAGTCTGCATCGCTGTGTTTGTTGCCCGACTTGTAGACAACTGTAACGTCAAATTCTTGCAAGCGAAGGCTCCAACGAGCTAGCCAGCCCGAGGGGTCTTTTAAGATTCGCGAGCCAACACAGTGAGTGGTGGTCACTCACGACCCGAAACGGGCGACCATACAAGTAGGGCCGGAACTTCGTTATCGCCCACACAACAGCTAGGCACTCCTTTTCAGTGGTTGAGTAATTTGCCTCGGACCGTGACAGCGTGCGGCTGCCGTACGCAATCACGCGTTCAACACCATCTTGCCACTGGACGAGGACTGCACCGAGGCCAATGTTGCTGGCATCGGTGTGAAGTTCCGTGTCCGCCTCCTCGTCAAAATGGGCAAGAATGGGCGTTGTTTGTAGGCGTTCGCGGAGCTTTTCGAAGGCGTCCTGCTGTTCCTGTGCCCAGACGAAAGGCTGATCGTCTTTTGTCAGCCGTGTGAGAGGCTCAGCCAGCCTGGAGAAGTCTTGCACGAAGCGTCTGTAATATGCGCAGAGGCCAAGAAACCGGCGCACAGCTCGCTTATCAGTGGGAGTCGGGAACGCAGCTACAGCGGCCGTCTTGTCAGGGTCGGGGCTGACGCCCTCAGGTGTCACAACATGGCCCAAAAACTTCAGCCGTTGGTACGCGAAGTGGCATTTTTCGGGTTTTAGAGACAGACCGGCTGATCGGATTGCCGTTAATACTGCACTCAAGCGTTTTAAATGTTCTTCGTAGGTCGCAGCGAAAATAACCACATCATCAAGATAGACGAGACACGACTGCCATTTGAGGCCAACCAGGACAGTGTCCATCATTCTTTGAAAGGTGGCAGGAGCGGTACACAGGCCAAAGGGGAGCACCTTGAACTCGTACAAACCATCGGGGGTTATGAACGCGGTCTTTTCACGGTCACGTTCATCGACTTCGATCTGCCAGTACCCACTGCGTAGATCAAGAGAGGAAAAGTAGCGGGCATGACGCAGGCGATCGAATGAGTCATCAATTCGGGGCAACGGATAAACGTCCTTTTTAGTAATCTTGTTGAGGCGACGATAGTCGACACAGAATCGGAGAGTGCCATCCTTCTTGGCGACCAGCACAACGGGCGAAGCCCACGGGCTTGTTGACGGCTGGATAACCTCGTCGCGGAGCATTTCCTCAACCTGCCTCCGAATCACCTCCCTTTCTTTCGCAGACACTCGATAGGGGTGGTGTTGTATAGGCCTCTCGCCGTCATCAACTACAATGCGGTGTTTAGCGACCGATGTTTGCCGAACTTTAGAAGTGGTCGCAAAGCAGTCACGAAAAGAGTCGAGGATCATGTGGAGGCGGTGTTTCTGATCGGCGGTTAGGTCGGGGTTCACGTCAGTCAGAACGGGGGCGTCAGACGTCGATTCATGGGTATCGTTGAGGGTCAAGGCGCAGTGGGAGACTGAGTCACTAATTTCATCGAAAAAGGCTATGGCTGTTGCTTGCGGCAAGTGGCGGTATTCGGCGCTAAAGTTGGTAACAAAAAGCTGCGTTCGCATTCCGCGGAGGGAAGCAACACCACGCGCAACGCAGACTTGTTGACTCAACAGTAACGACAGGTTACCTTCCGCAATCCCGTGAGGCGTGCGTGGGTTGGAGCATTCCACCGTAATAAACAAACTGGAGCGTGGTGGTAGCGTGACATTGTCATCACACACGCGAAAAACAGGCCTGTCGGGCTCGCTTCTTCCGGCTGTGGCACACTGAGGTGAGAACGTCACGACAAGTTCGCGGAGGTTGATTATCGCACCGTGTTCTCGAAGAAAATCAAACCCGAGGATGAGGTCCTTCGAGCAATGAGCCAACACAGCGAAGCAGGCAATGAAGGTTACACCGCGAATCTCCATTCTAGCGGTGCAGACACCTAGCGGTGTCACCAGATGGCCTCCAGCTGTCCGGATGTGCGTTCCAGGCCAAGGTGTCAGGACTTTCCTCAGGACAGTCGCCAGACCACGACTCATGACGGAGAAGTCGGCGCCGGTATCTACGAGAGCAGTCACGCGGCGGCCATCAACGATGATCGGGATTTCAGCCGAAGCTTGGTCACCTTCGGAAAAACGCTGTGTGGGGGTGGTCGGACTTGGGGATCGTTCTCGCGGTCGAGTTGGTGCGTCAAGCGGAGACGTCTCTATTCGTCGAAAAGTCGTCGGACGTAAGGGTCGTTCACATTGTCCAATTGAAGCGTCAAGCGAAGGCGTCTCTGGGCGTCGAAAGGTCGTAGCGGCGTGAGGTCGGAGGTCGGGTCGCATGCTAACGTCGGTGAGCGGAGGATGTTCGTCATTATGTCCAGTGACGGCGGCCCTACCTCCGGGGGTCGCCGTACTCAGTTTTCCCGGCGCGGGCTGGAGGACTGCCGGACGTAGGACTGGCGGGCTGGTGAAGACAACCGTCGAGGTGACGGTGACCTGGACTGACGTTGGGCAGTGGGTGCAGGTGGGAGGTTGGCCGCTAGGTACTGATCGATCTCGCGGGGTCGTTCACCATAGCGTGGCAGGGGTGCGTCTGGCGAAAAGCCGCGCAAGCCAATCCGGCGGTACGGGCAGTGACGACGGATGTGGCCTGCTTCGCCGCAGTGGAAGCACAAGGGCCTGTTGTTCGGCGTGCGCCACATGTTTGCCTTCGTGACGGGTGGGCGGTCGTCTGGCAGCGCTGCCGTATACGGGAATCGGCGGGACGGCGCGGTAGGGGCAGGAGAGTAGAACGCCGGCGGTGGTGGCGCAGTACTTCGCAATGCCTCGCTGTATGTCATCACATAGGGCGCTGGCGGTTGGGGAGGCGGAATGGGCTGCACCGTGCGGCGTATCTCGTCACGGACAGCATCCGAGATGGCGGTCACATTAGGAGGCTGCTCCACAGAGCGAAGCTTCTGCAGCTCTTCGCGCACGATGCTCCTGATGAGCTCTCGGAGGGAGGTGTTCTCATCCCCGGGCTTCGGAATGTGGCACTCCACAGCAGTGATGTTTGATGGACGGCCGTAGTGCGCAAACCGCTGTTGCAGGGCGCGCTCCATGCCTGCCGCTTCCTTCGCAAAATCGGCGACTGTAGCCGGAGGATCGCGCACGAGCCCAACGAACAATTGCTCCTTCACTCCCCGCATCAAATGGCGCACCTTCTTGGCTTCAGACATCGAAGGATCAGCGCGGTTGAAGAGCCGGGTCATGTCCTCCACGAACATCGCCACGCTCTCGTTTGGCTGCTGCGCCCTCGATTGCAAGGCCAATTCAGCACGCTCCCTCCGTTCGTTGCTGCTGAAGGTATGCAGCAACTGCCGCCGGAAGTCTTGCCAGGTGTGGATGGCGGACTCGTGGTTTTCGAACCACGTCTTGGCGGCGTCCTGGAGGGCAAAGTAAACGTTCCGAAGCTTGCGGTCTTCGTCCCACAGATTAAATTCAGCAACACTGTCATACCTGTCCAACCAGTCCTCCACATCCTCAAACTTGTCACCATGAAACGACGCAGGCGTGCGAGGCGTATGAAGAAGTAGCGGTGGCGAACTCACAGATGGCTGGAAGGTCTGGCTGGCCACCGTAGAGGTCATCGTGCGGGATGGCGCGGTGAGGGGTTTGTACTCGGGAGCTAAGCCTTTCAAGCGGCGGCTTGACTTGTGGACAGGTGTCGTGTCCAGGGGGTGTGGCGGAGCGCTGGAGGTTCCTGGGACCTCTTCGTACATGGATCGTACCCCGCAGCTGCACCAAAATGTCACGGGCGCCGGTAGAACGTTCTGTCCCTGGCGAGCACACTGGGCGGAGCGCAGTCGGCCGACCCTAGCACCGAGCAGAAGAGGACGAAGTCCGGCGCGCGACAAAGGTCGAAGACAGACCGCACGGGGGCGCTGGTAGAGTGTGGCAATATAGTCGCTCGCGTAGCTCTTGACACAGTGCTGTTAACGAAAATAGTTGAGCCTGCTTCAGGTGCAGTTATTATTGCACACCTGTTGCCTGTTATGCATATGGGTCCTCTAAAAGTACCAAAATGTTTGTTTACACCTCTAAAAATGTTGTGGTCTACAACAATACTTTAATGGTGTTTCAGGCACGTTCACCAAAATGTCACTCGGTATGTAACATTGCACGATGACACCAATTCTTGTATGGCATAGCATCTTTGCAGTGTACTCGGCAAGCTGCTGCCAGCACAGATGTATTGCGGGTTTATTGCCACGGCATGTGGTTATACTGTACAGTTTGTACCTCTACGTTCTGAAAACTGTATCCTTGAAAATTTTAAAATTGGTTAAAGTCACTCTATTAAAAAAGCACCGGAATAAGCTGACGCGATAAAACGGTGGTTCGCCGAGGTTTTGAGGCTCCAAGGTGAATTTATAAAAACACCCGCATTTCACTCGCGGAAAAAAGATTGTCTTTCTTTCTAGATGTGTTTGACCTAGCCCTGGTTTTGCAAACGTGTTACATGCCCTGCCTTTTCCGTGAACTTCCCTTTTCTTGCATCGTTTTAGCTTTTAGACTTCATTCTAGTTGCTGAATTTCATTCTTTGATATCTCTCGGTTTTACTGTACATCGTCTTCCACTGTTAGTCGTGTTACTTGTTCGCTTCACCTTTGTTGCTCAATTCTCGTTTGCTAACCCAATCGCCATTTTGTTTGTACCGCAAGTTTTTATTGCTATTTCACCTTTCTTTTTTCACTACGCTTGATCTGTGTTTGCTTGTATGGTTTTTAATCCTTTTTTATCGGACCAGTTCTTAAATATTCTTTCGGTCAAACCTATCCACTGTTTGACGTGTTGGCGGTCTTTTAAAAATGACTTAATTAAAATTTTTCTGTCACTTTGTCCGGGTTTTATGCTTCTTTGCTCTATCGTCTGGTTTTCGTTTGTAGTTCTTGTTGTTTTGCCACCGCTTGTCATATCACTTCTTGTTGCCACGAGCAAATAAAATCGCTGCCTGTTGGCACCTGTGTTTTCGGTATATATGCTGTGTGTCAGAGGTTCTGGAACAAAGTTGAAGTTCATCGCCTGTGCAGTCGCCTTTTCAGTTTCTGTCCCTTGTCTGTGTGTCTGAGCGCTGTCAACCACAATCGATGCATTGGGCTGACTGCTCTGCAGCTTGATTGCTTAAAATTTGCCGCTCCTTTTATGTTTTTCAGGAAAGCATTTGGCATTTAAAAGGCTAGGTGTGTGCTCTGAAAATCTAAAAAATTATGTCCTTGTGGCCTTTCGTGAAATTTCACCTCACCTCACTTTCTAGCTTGTCAGCATGAGATCCGAGCTGTTACCCAAAGTTTGCTTTTTTGCTCTTTTATTGATGGCCACCATGTGTGAGAGACAGTGTCATAGGGCTTGGGAGACAATCTGACTTCTGCGCTGGCCTGAAGCACAAGCTTTTGGATGGCGGGGGGGGGGGGGGGGGGGGCAGGTTTAGGGTGCAAACTTGTTGGCTGTAACTGCGGTTTGGCCATGATGTTTAGTCCATTTTTACTGTGACGCAGTGTCATTTACCTAATACATAAGTTGATGATGCAAGGACTGTTGCACGTAAAAAATGAGCGTTCATTATAACTACTGCCCTTATAAATGTGCTTCACTAAAATGGGTGTCTGCCAGCATTCAGTATTACAATAATTTGTTTTTTTTTCAGCAAAGACACGACCACTTTACGTGGCTCATAGGAGATGCAGCTAGGAATCTGATGCAAGGAGAGCACTGGAGAGCGTGCGTGAGGAAGTTTAAAAAAGCATATAACAATAAATAAATTTATCATTTTCCTTTCAACTAAGCTATGTGATTTCTGCGTAATTACTCTGGAATGCACAAAGATTGTGGTAATTGAGAGGTGTCTCTTAACAAGCTTTGCATCCTTGTGCATGACTTCAGAATAGACAAAGCCTGTGTTAACTGACAGGTGATGGTTAACACAAGAACTGCGCAGTAACGACCTTGGCACAGCGTACGAGGAATTGCAAAACATAGCAAGATTTAATTCACGACGTTTCGGCTGGAGAACCAGCCTTTTACGAGTGTACGTGCGTGCGTGCGTGCGTGCGTGCGTGCGTGCGTGCGTGCGTGCGTGCGTGCGTGTGTGTGTGTGTGTGTGTGTGTGTGTGTGTGTGTGTGTGTGTGTGTGTGTGTGTGTGTGTGTGTGTGTGTGTGTGTGTGTGTGTGTGTGTGTGTGTGTGTGTGTGTGTGTGTGTGTGTGTGTGTGTGTGTGTGTGTGTGTGTGTGTGTGTGTGTGTGTGTGTGTGTGTGTGTGTGTGTGTGTGTGTGTGTGTGTGTGTGTGTGTGTGTGTGTGTGTGTGTGTGTGTGTGTGTGTGTGTGTGTGTGTGTGTGTGTGTGTGTGTGTGTGTGTGTGTGTGTGTGTGTGTGTGTGTGTGTGTGTGTGTGTGTGTGTGTGTGTGTGTGTGTGTGTGTGTGTGTGTGTGTGTGTGTGTGTGTGTGTGTGTGTGTGTGTGTGTGTGTGTGTGTGTGTGTGTGTGTGTGTGTGTGTGTGTGTGTGTGTGTGTGTGTGTGTGTGTGTGTGTGTGTGTGTGTGTGTGTGTGTGTGTGTGTGTGTGTGTGTGTGTGTGTGTGTGTGTGTGTGTGTGTGTGTGTGTGTGTGTGTGTGTGTGTGTGTGTGTGTGTGTGTGTGTGTGTGTGTGTGTGTGTGTGTGTGTGTGTGTGTGTGTGTGTGTGTGTGTGTGTGTGTGTGTGTGTGTGTGTGTGTGTGTGTGTGTGTGTGTGTGTGTGTGTGTGTGTGTGTGTGTGTGTGTGTGTGTGTGTGTGTGTGTGTGTGTGTGTGTGTGTGTGTGTGTGTGTGTGTGTGTGTGTGTGTGTGTGTGTGTGTGTGTGTGTGTGTGTGTGTGTGTGTGTGTGTGTGTGTGTGTGTGTGTGTGTGTGTGTGTGTGTGTGTGTGTGTGTGTGTGTGTGTGTGTGTGTGTGTGTGTGTGTGTGTGTGTGTGTGTGTGTGTGTGTGTGTGTGTGTGTGTGTGTGTGTGTGTGTGTGTGTGTGTGTGTGTGTGTGTGTGTGTGTGTGTGTGTGTGTGTGTGTGTGTGTGTGTGTGTGTGTGTGTGTGTGTGTGTGTGTGTGTGTGTGTGTGTGTGTGTGTGTGTGTGTGTGTGTGTGTGTGTGTGTGTGTGTGTGTGTGTGTGTGTGTGTGTGTGTGTGTGTGTGTGTGTGTGTGTGTGTGTGTGTGTGTGTGTGTGTGTGTGTGTGTGTGTGTGTGTGTGTGTGTGTGTGTGTGTGTGTGTGTGTGTGTGTGTGTGTGTGTGTGTGTGTGTGTGTGTGTGTGTGTGTGTGTGTGTGTGTGTGTGTGTGTGTGTGTGTGTGTGTGTGTGTGTGTGTGTGTGTGTGTGTGTGTGTGTGTGTGTGTGTGTGTGTGTGTGTGTGTGTGTGTGTGTGTGTGTGTGTGTGTGTGTGTGTGTGTGTGTGTGTGTGTGTGTGTGTGTGTGTGTGTGTGTGTGTGTGTGTGTGTGTGTTATAGCTGCCATCCTCATCTTCACTTTATTCGAGGAGTTAGGCTAGTGGCATCGAATGCGATGAGACCTATCCCATAAGCCTACCGATACCTGCCCGTAGCGATCGACGAGCACTAATCACGAACCCCTAAGAGGTAATCTCAGAGGTAATTTTTCTTAAATATATCACAAGTGTTTACATTTTTTTAGCTAACCAGAAAGCATAGGTAAGCTGACAGCGTCTCAATAAATGATTTTAGTCACTAAGCCATGAAGTCTGCAATATATTTTTGGAGCAACTGCTAAATGCCTATCATGTGCGCGAATCACCAATGTGAATTAATTTTAATAACTCGTGAAAAAAAATTCTCACACTCTGTTTATATTTTTATAACCACCGATGGACAATTACAATAGGTCACATTGCCATCATGATGATGAAGAAGAATGATGCCTGAGATGAATACGTTTATGATACGAAAGCGTACTTGCCCTCTTTCACCGAAGAAGCCGCCGAAGTTCCAGCGTGAGAATCCGTCGCAAAATGCCTTGGCTCCTTGAAACGTCGTTCCAGTTCTCGTTGAGACAAGCGCTCGCTCTCGAGGCCGTCAATGGCGCGCAAAGTCTCGTCGATATTATCGAGATATACGTGGTCGACCTTCCGAGGCTCGTATCGCAAAACTTCATGCAGAGCGGCTAGCATTCGCTGACGAATACTGATCCCCTCGTACTGGACTGCGAGGAAATGCCGCGCCGGCCACAGGACTACGTACACGACGCTTTGATCCTGGGTCAGGTCATCTTGGTATTCGGTTAGTAAGCAGGCAATGAGTGCTCCTTTGTACACTCTCCAACCGAGCGTTGCTTCGTGGTCTCCAAGCCGAAGCGCAAATGCCATCAGCTCCAGCATCTCGAGACACTCGTCCCAGGACAGTGAAACAATGAGGGAGTGGATCCGCCACCCTGCGAGGCGGTGCAACGGTGACAGCCTGCAGCGCAGCCACGCTATGCGCCGGAGGCAGATTTCTTCTGTCTCAGCCCGTTGCACACTTAGACAGATGCAACTCAGGATGTCGTCTGGTGGTATTTGTTCCAGGCGCGGCAGCCACGACATATGCGCTGCGTCCAGGCTTTGCAGCTCGGCTGGTAGAAAATGGGTAAGCAGACGACGAAGACTGAGCGTATGTCTTGCCACTGCCGTAGATGCCATGGAGAAGCACAGATGGGACGATTTTCAACCAGCGGTCGTCGATGAGGTCGCAAATGTGAGCCGATCACGGCCGCTGCTGTTTTCTTTGCAGGCTGTTCTCCCGGAGGCTTCGGAGGTTTTATGCGAGAAAAGCTACCGCGCGCTGCTACCAAAACTGCTTCTTGCAGTTCCGCCGCATTTGGAAGCGGTGCAATTTCCAGACGCACTCGAACCCCTTTCCCGGGCCAACTATCCTAACATAATGGTGCAAACTCCCCTTGTCCTTCTTTTATAGATGAATCGGAAGTTATCTTTTGAAGGAAAGGAGCGTACTTATCTAAAGTGGAGCACTGCCCTAAACGGAGAAAATATAAAATGCACAGAGTATCGTTATCAAGCGTGATAAACATGCCTCGCTGATTTTTGTGAAGAACGTCAGAACTCAACAGGTCTCCTGTAACTAGTTCCTTGCGCGTTATGATGAAATTTTTTCGTGCATTCGTGCACCTGCGCTGTCGGGAATTACACTTGTTTTCCTGATAAGAATTAATCTTGCGTTACTTTGTTGGCAAGCGTGATACAGGAGGAATAGGCGTCATGTTTTCGGGAAGCGAAATTTTGGGCGTGAGCTGCAATATTACAAGAGCCAAAAGGGGAAGCGTTAATCTCACGCCCAAGCTTGGATGACGTCACTGCCCTTTGTTTAGGAGAAGACTGTTCTATAAATAATTTATGCCGCTTAAAGGGACACGGAACGAGTCAGACTCTTTTTTTTCCCATGTGCGAGTTCCTCCTAGCACATTTTTAACATTTATTTTGACTGTAACAGCGGCATGTTTTTTATTCATCTCCCAAAGAGATTTATTACTGCCTAGAATGCATGCATACGCAACGGATCTTGGTGGAAGGTTTCAAGCTAGAGCATTGTAAGCGGCGACAAACGTGATTATTTACTCCAATAATGGGCAAAAATGGCGAGTTGCTCTTGTGTGTGCAGAAAGCATTCAGGGAATCAAGCTTCCTATCATGAACACTGCATGAAGTCCCTAATAAGTATCATGAAATGTGTTATTGGCGGACGACCTTCCTTACCGGTACTTCATCGATTCCTCTTTGAAGAATTATGTCACTGTGCTACCGTTTAGTTAAAAACAGTACATTTAAGTATGCCCCTTCTATACCCTCATAGTATAATGCATGCATGTGTGCCTAGGTTCGACGAGTCAAAGGCTTATTGAAAGTTATGAATGCTGCATATAAAGATAAGAGTGAAAACAGCGCGAAAGAAGCCCGAAGGCGAAACGAAGAAGGGAGAGGAAAGAGCTTTCGGGCTTCTTTCGCGCTGTTTTCACTCTTATCACAATGAACCAACTAGCCCAGCAAAAAGTTCTGTTAGACTGCATATAAAGGTTGGTTATGTTCTGCGGATTATTCTTTCACTTGAATTGCAAAATGAAAGCGATCTATTGTCGTGCATCTGTTACAAAGCCAGCCGGGTCTTTTCGTGGACTGAAGACTAAAATAGGGCTTATTCTGTAAGCAGTTGACTTAGTCCTAGTATACATATACTGGTATTAATACATACCAGTATTCATTGTGTCTTGCATTATGAAGAATGATACTTTCCCGTATATTTGCAAGGTCTGTTGAAAATGTAGTGTCGCTGTGTACTTGAAATTTATACAGCTTAATCACACGATACTGATGGATGACTATTGCATCCATATTGCGGTATTATAAAAATAAAGAGCTTGTAGGTGCTAAATTTTTAGTGGCATTTATTGCTCTCACTGTATGTTTTGTAATATTAAAGCCTAAATATTGGTTTGCGTCGTTGTACCGCGAAGCTAAGTGACAATAATTAACATAAAGTAAAACAGAGCATGGTAGATTACAAGTTTTCTCCTAGTGGGTAACGCGCTCTTTAACTTTCGTAGTATGCCGACAATGCGAGCTAGTTAACCCTCTTGTTGCTCAATGTGGTTATCCCATAACATGAATTCATTAAAGTAAGCACCAGGTATTTTTATATTAGTCATTTGTATTGTATAACCACCCGATTCTAAATTTGATGAACATTCCAGATAACATTTTCGGCTCTAAAAAAATGCCTGCGTTCTACGTGTGTTTATTAGTAAAGAATTTTTCTGAGACCACGAGTAAAGCTTACCGATCACGATGTTGGCTTTTCAGACTATATCATTTGAGGTGATATTTGACAGAAATAAATTTGTCTCATGAGTGTAAATAATATTGTGACGGACTAGAAGACGACGAAGAATGCTCACACTAGAGCACTGCACGGGCCTGAATTTGAGACCCGAGCCCGGCCCGGGCCCGCGACCTGAAGCCCGAGCCCGGCCCAGGCCCACGGCTTCAAGCCCGGGCCCGGCCCGGGCCCGCTAAATTATCGCTCTAGTGAGCCCGGCCCGGCCCGTGAATCCCGGAGTGAAGCCCAGCCCGGGCCCGGCCCGGCCCAGCCCGTTTCACATTAACTGAGCAAGTAGACTGCTACTACACCGATAAGGAACTGGCCGACAAAGGTACTGAAACCGCAGTTTGGCTTAAAGAAAGTTGGTTCTTTTTAACCCAGAAGGAAGTGATGAAGAGTAGTTCTCGCCAGGCCCGTCTTTTGGAGACTGATCTCGTGTAGGTGGGCAAAGATAAACTCGGAAGTTCCGAGAGCCAAATAAAAAGAGCTGCATACACGCGTATTAGTCTACTCTGCGCTCCCCCATGATTGTAATCAGTTATATTCTGCCGCCTGCGAAGTATAAATATTAAAGCTGCCTAGCAAGCAGTAGGATGACATTTTTTTTTTACTGAACGCGATCTCACAGGTTGAGCTCATAGCCGAACTGGTCACCTTTCAGCAGAAACGAACAGCTAAAGGCTTGAGTATTTCATGGCATGTGCTTGAAAACCATAAGCGTCCTAAACTAATATGTTCTTCCCTAATGCATTTCTAATAGTGTGTGAAGGACTGTGTACGGGAGGCCTAGACATGGCCCAAAAGAACTCTCTCCACCGACTAGCACCAGAGACACTGTGTCTGGCTTCAAAATTATCGCCCTGCCCCGTCAGCGAAGGCGGTTGTGTGGAATGCGGCGGGCGCAACAGAAAGACGTGCGAAGTAGCCAGAGGGCTAAAGAGGAGAGGCCGCGCGGGGAGCCCAGCGCAACCACACACATCCCTGCAGCCCGTTTTGCAGCGCGTCCCCAACTTCCCCCCCTTTGGCGCAGAGACAGGCACGTTTGTGCGTTTGGGTGTGCGCGCATGCACGCCTGCAGACGGCCTTGTTGCGAGGTACGGGCTGTGGACTCGGTGAAGGCTAGGAGTTGGGTCTCTATTAAGGGAATTTAACCCAAAAGAAAAGAGGGCCCCAGGCCCTTAGAAGATACAGACTGGCTCCCCGAGCGGCTGCTCTCTTCCGCTGCTAGAGGAGGACTTTCTTTGTCCGTTGACGGCCAAGTTTCCGAATGCCGTGGTCACGTGTCCAAGCCGCGGTTCTTGGAAGAGACCACCCCGGGTTCCGATGCGAGAAGAGAGAGGACAGCCGTGACCCTCATAAACATGTCAAGTTCGAGAGGAGTGCGTCTTCGGCTGAGCATGAGCCCCGCGTTCGCGAAGAGGCCGGCACCCTGCGGCGCTGATGGTAGGCCGGAACTAGAGGCCGGTAGGCCGCTGATGGTAGGCCGGAACTGTATATGCGGGAGCATATACAGGAACTCTAGCCGGAACGCTCGCGGCACAAACAGTTTCCCGGAGTTCGCGGGCCCACAGGCCAGCAGTCTTGCAGTGCAACGGCCTAACGGCTCGAGGTGGCGGGGGAGGCCGGCAAGCTAGCACCAGGAGGGCTCCCAGCAGAGGAGGCGAGAGGCTGGTTTAGGGGAACCGTTGCCCTCCGAGGGACACCTGATCCCCTTCGACACATCCCCAACGGGGCCGCCGGCCTTCGCGTCCTAACGGCCGCGACTTCGTGGAAAAATCGGCGGGTGCCCTTGGTCGGCTGCATGAGCAGCGTCGGCGAAAAACCGTTGGGCGAGGAGGACACCGAAGGAAAGAAAGAGAATCCTCAGAGAGACGCGTTGGAGACAGGAGAGAGAAAGGACAGAACGAGCAGAGACGGGCGAAGTGAACGGAAGCAGATCGCGCTGGTCTGTAGTCGGCGAGGCCGGCCCTGAGGGGATCTGCAGCAAACTGACCGCCAGCCGAGACGCCCAAGAAGCCTGAGGCCTCGACCCGTCATAGAACCGCTAGCCGAGACGCGTGGGAAGATTCGACAGTGTCATGATGGAAGCCCCCGTTAGCGGTCGCCGGGCCAGTTTGCCGAAACGTGGGATCGTCACCAGGCTGAGCGCCACCCCGCCAGAGCAACCGAGAGCGAGGCACCTGTTGGCCGGACTGCACCGACGCCTAATACAAGACAGCGGTGAGCGGAACCCCCAGTTTCTCCTTCAGGCAGAGAGTGAATAAATAAGGTTGACTCGGAGGCGTTGTGTGTTGGCTCAATTCTCCTCGCTTCAGCAGAACCCGTAGATAGCAACAAATACTGTGTTGCATTGTGACTGACCCTCGACAGGCGGGAACGTCACAAGTGTATAGGTATGTTTTGGGAACGCAAATGATCAATGACCAATTAAGGCTGGTTGAATTTTACTCTTACTGCACCGCGGCGTGGAAATAAGGAAATAAATAAGTCAATGAATAAAGCTTAGTTTTTTCTCAGCGCGTACTATAACTCACAGCTCATCCGTGTCGCTGCTTCAATGCCGCAGTTCTGCACTTCACTCTGCAATATTGAATGAAAAGTCGGACACCAGCCGTTTCTGTACTGACCGAAGCCTGGCTCGGGCCCGCAGCTTTAAGCCCGAGCCCGGCCCGGGCCCGCAACTTCAGGCCGGGGCCCGGCCCAGGCTCGGCAAAATAAATCATGTCCCGGCCCGGCCCGGCCCGCGGCCCGGGCGCGGGCTTTCAGGCTGGCCCGAGCCCGTGCAGTGCACTAGCTCACACAACTGGCGACGGGATTTGTAGGCGCGGGCTCCTTTTCGCAATCGTCTCACATCCCCGAGAGAGCCGAGCGCCTGGCCGGGGAGGCGTGTTCGCCAAATGCAGCCGGTACAGCCAGCGATGAATCCGCCGCCCACCGGCAGGTAGCAGCCACATTAAGGCTGGTTATAAATATTCATTCAGAAAGACGGCTTGACATCGCCGCTATGGCGCAGTGGATTAGAGGCACGTGTTGCGTATGGAAGGTCGGCCGTTCGACTCCGCTCTCGGTACTGTAATTTTATTGTTTTTTAATTTCATTTTTTTTTCAATTTTTTCCCTTTTAGGTCGCAAATCATGATGCTTAGTGGCATATAACGCCGTTTAAGAGGATTTATTATCCCTTTTAGGTAAGCCGTTGTGACAATCTTCAGTCACCGTGATCAATTCACCGTGGTTTCAAGCCTTGTGGCTGTACAGGCTGCAGTTGGCGAATACGCGGCCGGGAGAGACGCTGGTACCCATTTGAGAAAAAAAACCGACTGGGTGGGCCGGCGGCAGCGGGAGTCGAACCCGCAACCTCCCGCAGCCGAGGCGGACGCTCTACCTCAAGGCCACGGCTGCGGTAGAGGTGCTGGTGTGAGGTGCTGGTGTGCTTGGTGTGAGGCGCTGGGGTCCCTTCATCGCCATCCTGGTCACGGAGCTTCGGCGTCCTGGGCCTGCCGTGGACGTCGGCCGTGAGTACCTGGTCAGCTCCGCACGGCCGTGCCCCAGCCCGCCCGACCTGAACCGACCTCGACGCTCACCCCAGCCCCGTCCCCCGCCCGGACCACACGACACGACGACCCAAGACCCGGCGGACCCAAGACACGACGGACCCAAGACCCCACCGACCCAAGACCCCACTGACCCAAGACCCAAACGTGAAGACACCGTCCCCCTGCCTCTGCCGTTCGGTGCGTCCAGAGACCTCGGCCGTCAGCTCCTGGCACCCTACGGCCCGGATGCTTCGTGGACCGGGACTCATTCTCTCATCTTTCTCATCGTGGTGGCCAGCACTGCACCATCTTCGACATACTGTTCAACCCTCCACTCAGGACCATCGCCATTCCGCGCGTCTGTTCGTCACCGATCGGGACGATCGCTCGGAGGCCCCGGGTAGTGTGACGAAGACGAAATTGGCAGTGGCGCGGGACGGAGCGCTCGCGCTAGGCCAGCGGCCATTAAATCGTCTCTCGTTCATGGTTCACGACGCCTCATTCTTCGGCTGGCCGCCACGTTACAATATATTCTGTTTCAGAGTAAATTTGTATTAGACCTATAATATATACATTTTATAATAAGGGGCCAAGGATATTTCCGTGAGGTATACCATTTTACTATAAGTTGAACCAAGATTATCTATGAAAACATACTGATATTGGTCACTTAAATAGCTGGTTTGAAGTTTTGAGGTTCAAAAGAAAGTTTACCAACGAATCAAAACAAAGTTACGAGCGTATACAGCGAGAGGTGCCATAGTACAACACCCGGGTGTGCCGGACACCGTATGTAGAAAATTTAATAAGTAGAGTCTTCTGAATATTACTGCGAAATTTTTGAGAAAAATCTGTTTATATTCCGTTATTTACTTGTTTACAATTTATGTTAATGAAGAATATTTGTTTTTCCCCAAGAAAGCCATTTCAGTTGACGACTTGGGTCCAAATACAAACTGTTTCATTGTTATCACATTTCATTTGTCGAGAAAATCAGAAAGACAGAAATGCATCTTTTTGTCCAAACCCTTAGAAAAATAGGCAGCGCAGATACTGGCCTATAGCTAACGATATAGTTTTTTTAACCACCTTTATAGAGAACTACGACTTTCGCTACTTTCTTGTCTGAAGGGGAAATTCTGCAGTAAGATACGAGTTACAGATATAAGTAACAATTGGCAAATACTGCCTAAGGCGTACGTAACAGGTTCCATTTCCAGCCCAGACGCATCTTCACTGTTCGTAATGTTCATGGCTTCATATGTATAAATCACCCTATTTTCATCCCATGTTAGAAAAGTACCATTGCTTGTATGGTTAGTAATGTAATCCAGTGACATATTGTTGAATAATGGAATTGATTGGGAGAGTTGGTTTCCCATTTTGACAGTGAAAGCGTTCAAAAAGACAAGGACGACAGAAAAGGAGGGACTTACAAACCGCTTACTTTCAACTGATTTTATTTTATGTGGAAAACAATTTTATACTGTTGGTAATCACCTGCGCATGCTTATAAGACCATTACCAACGAGTGATAGCTGGCACGTTCTTTCAGACAACCGGCGTGCCCGATGTAAGATAGGACATCTCTTTTTCTGACAACAGTATTGAAGGAGCGCTTACGCAATCATCGCCCGCTCGTGCTATCTCAAGAGCCTCCACAATCTCCCGCGTTATTTGCCATTCACTGTTTAAAAGTACTTTACTCCTGTGAAAATCGGGACGGCAGCTTTCCTTGCTTTTCTTGCTTTTCTCCTTGCACTTCAGACGATGGATACTCAATTGCCCACCTCTTTCATTTTCACGTTGCAGTTACCCTCTCCTAAACCCTCATTTATGCATATTCCGGTCTGCCCGATGTAATATTTGCCACATGTCAAGGGCACCTTGCACACGACGCTTTCTACGCATCTTACAAACGGCATTTGGTGCCTGATTGTGCAAGCGGCCTTTCCCTGGTTAGAGCCCCCTGTGCAGGAAAAGAACTTCCAAAAACCAGGCCGCTTGCACATTCAGGCACCAGAAGCCCTTTGTAAGATTCGTAAAAGTACTTTTTAAAAGTGATTGTCAAATAACGCGAGAGATTGTGGTGGCTCTGGAGATAGCAAGAGCGGGCAATGATTGCGTAAGCGCTCCATTAATTTTGTTGTCAGAAAAAGAGATGTCTCATCTTACATCGGGCACGCCGGTTGTCTGAAAAAACGTGGCAGCTATCACTCGCTGGTAATGGTCTTGTAAGCATGCGCAGGCAGTTGCCAACAGTATAAAAGTGTTTTTCGCATAAAATAAAATCAGTTGAAAGTAAGCGCATTGTATGTCTCTCCTGTTCTATCGTCCTTGTCTTTTTGAGTGCTTTCGCTGTCAAAATGCCATATTGTTGTGTGCACTTTCAACAAGTGTAAATTCTCAAAGTACTCTCAAAAAGAGCATTGAGATTACGCCATAAACTATAAGATTTTTGTCCGCAATGGAAGGTTCGAAGGTACCATGTGATCTTTTAGTGCTCATGAGACTCTTTAGCCTGTGGAAAAGCCGCATGACAGATCACCACGCACAGCCGCCACGTTCAACGTAGACTCTGTACAGATTACAATGTGCTATAGTGAGGAGGAATATGCTGCCCTGAATCAACCTGTCGGGCTGTATTACTCTATGCATGTGTGTATCCCGGAATTTTGATGTGTGGGCAAGATGAGAGTAGGGTGCTTGTGTGGGTTTCTTTCTCTTTTTTCTATATATACAGTCTATAGATTATCGTTCGATCAACGTCGATAAGAATTTCAATTTATTTCGCCTATTCGAGGTCTAAATAGACTACATGCAGTAAACTCGTTGGTAGGAGGCCCACGTGGCGGGATCGCTGCTCATATCTTTTTCATCTGTTTACGTGAGCAGAGGGATAAGTGACTAGATTCATTGCAAATGGTTGCATTCCTGACGAAGCAGAAAGCGCACGCTTCTGAAGGCCACCTTTTCTGCAGGATGCGTGCGTTGTCTTTCCAAGCTTTTCAAACGCGTGTTTTTCAAGCTTTAAGCTTATGTCGAGGAATTGCAGTCTGCGATTGCTTGGAATTTCTGTTTTGAAATACTGTGGTTGTGAAACTGCATAAAATGCAGTTCTTCGACATATGCTTGAAGCTTGAAAAGACAAGCGTTTGCTGGGTGGATCGGTGCATTAAACACTGGTAAAAAGAGGCATTTATTTGAATGCCCTCCGCACTGTTCTCAACAAGTCGTGCCAGCACTGCATCACCAAAAGCCTGACTTTGCAAAACCTGCGCCTAGAGGACGCCGGGTTTCCTGAGGAAACCATAACATCTGTGGAAAAAAAGCTGCTGAAAAAGTAAGAGGTGGGCAGCTACAAAACAGCGAAGATCCACGCCGACGAACTCGACTTGCGGCCATGCCATATGTGCAGAATGTGTCGCACCGTCTAAAAAAGACGGCAAAAAAAAATTTGCAGTGGCTTAGCTCTGGTTAAGCCTGGATATACAAGCGAAAAGCTGCAGTTATGCTTTGTTTGACGTCATGGCTGTCGCAGTTCGCTCACGATGCACTGGGAGCAACACGATAGCGGTGTAGATTTTGAGCCAACTCCCTCGCTACCACTTCTGGGTCTTCTTTTCTTCCTTCCATGGCGAATGTCTGCGTCTCTTCTACGGCCGCCGCCGCCACTCACGCGTGCGTTCTCGCAACGCCTTGCGAAAGAATCTTCTCTTGGGACGGCGGCGGAGACGGCGCAGCAGCGGCAAGGGGTAAACCGGTGGCGAGGAGAAGTGGCGATGGAGCGCGCGCCGCGGTGCGCGGCCTCTTTTATGTCCGCCGCCGCCACTCGGGCGTTATCCCAACGCCTTGCGATAACGCGATAAGAACGCGATAAGAACCGCTAGCAGCGGCGAAGGGTAAACAGGTGGCGAGGAGGAAAACGGAGGGGGTGGCGAGGAGGAGGAAGGGCGCGCCGTGGCGGCGCCCGGGGGTGGCCCACGCGAAGCGCGGTGTTGACGAGCCTAGTGAAGATTTTCGCTTCAGATGTATGGCGTCGGTCTTGTACTGACTGCCCCAGGAAATCTTGTGCGCCTGTGCCCTCTCGTGAACGGCGCGGCAAGGCAGCCAAGTTGCCTCCCGAACCACCAAACGCAGTTCGTTCCTTGCAGAGTAGGTGTCGTGTACAGAATTCCGCTCACTTGTGGCGTCATTCATTGGGCAGTTTAGTCGATGCCTAAATGATCGGGTTAGAGAGAACCGCTTGGCAGCGGGATCCTTATCGGCAGGGGGGAATCTCGCTGATCACTGTAATCGGTGTGTTATCGAACGATATCCTGATGACCATGACCCTATGCCTTGCACTCCTATCTTGCACAAAACGAGCGGACTATCCAAGATTAATTCTCAAGTGCTATACAAAACAAATTGGCAGTCAGATGGGGACTTTTTTGAAGCCCTATGTATTGATATCGAAGGAACAAATTGCGTCTTCACTTTTTCTGTCAATAAGCAATGTCTTTGTTCAATAAATGGCCGCCATAGGCTAGCGTCTGTCGTGTGCGTATCTGTTAGTCTGCCCTCGTGTCAAAACCAGCGCTAGCAAACACAACTGTGTAAGAGTAGATGCGGCCCAATACTTCCGAAAGGAAAAAAATGGCCCGCCAGATATCTGAACTTACTGTGATTGAGGTTGTTAGTGGGAGCGCTGACACAGGGACCCTTCCTCTTCCTCACTGTCCTTGAATTATTCCAGAATTTACCTCGCCAGGCGCTCCCTATTCCCCTGCGATGGAGTTCTGGAACACAGGCACGGACGCGCATCAGACATGTGTATCCAGGTTTCTGCCAGTGAAGCCAGAATTTTAAACGTTTATCGAATGCTTCGAACGCGGATCGTCCATGCACCTGCTGGTTTCTAAGAAAGCCGTCTATACCGCAAGTATCAGGAATGTTAACTCAGAAATATTATCTCTCAATTTATTCGTTAACCGCCGCACGTCTCACGAAGAGACTGACGACATCGTTTGGGTCGTAGGACTTCTAAGAAAGCCGTTACGTCTGGTAGGGAGGCCTCTAGCACTTCTGCATCTTGACCGCCTCCTCAACCTGCCGTACTAAATCGAGGGAGCCACAACTGACGACGCCGGACTTACTGCCTCAACCGTTACCTGGCCGTCACTCCCGAATTCTTCCACATCCACTGGGTCAGGAAAGTCGGTGCTATCTCCAATTTCGGCGCCTACTGTTGATCCGGAGGAACGCCAAGGCCTCGGCCGTGGCAATGAACTACAGGCTATAACAATGCTGAAGTCCGTGCCATCCACGCTGTGCTGCGAGGCCTGCCCACGCCAGCAGCACAGAATGCGCTGCAAGTACCGGACGCGCTAACTCCAGTCCTAGCGGTGCTACAGTAGCAGGAACAATGGAATATTAAAAGTGTATTGGAATAAAATGACGACGCACTTAGAGACAAATTTATTACAGCGTTCAAAGAATATAAGAAAGCCGAGCATGGCGGCAACTGCCACCACCCCGTTTCAAAGGAGACGATCCGTACGTACGTCCGTCCGTCCACACACACACACACACACACGGGCGGACGCACAGGCATACATACATACATACATACATACATGCATGCATGCATACACACACACACACACATACATACATACATACATACATACATACATACATACATACATACATACATACATACATACATACATACATACATACATACACACACACACACACAAACATACATACACACACACACACACATACATACATACATACATACATACATACATACATACATACATACATACATACATACATACATACATACACACACACACACACATACATACATACATACATACATACATACATACATACATACATACGTCCGTCCAGAATGGAAACTACAATTAGCTGGTACCAAGATGCGCCGTCTATCAACTAATAATAGAAAAGATAATAAAAACCAAGACGACTCGGGGTTTTGCATCATCTGCTTCCATGGCGATGTACTTCAAATTGAAATGATGCTACTTGTAGAGTGTTGACAAAACTGATTCGGTCAGTTGTCTCCGCAGGCTATATGTATTTTTGATTCATGTGCAGAACTGAGAGCTTCTTCATAAGCTAGGGAACAGAAATAATCAATAAATGCCTGTTGTGAGCAAATGTTTTGCACCGAAAAGAGCTTTAACCAGGATATTAGTTTTACAAGACCTCTCAGATTGGATAACGACACCTTCCTTTGTACAACATTACCTACAGAATGCCGAGAATGTGCAAATCACTGCTAACATAGACTGTATTACTTACTGTGCGCAAATAAGTGCCGCAAGTGCGGTTCAAAGCTGAAACACTACAAAAACTATTGTGGCGTTTTTCCGATCTCTTATTCCGCGGCAGCGTCGACGCTTGTTTAGGCTTAATGCGCAGAAGTTCATACTTAAAACAGCTCAAAAGACGGGACAAAAGATGAAGACAACACAAGCGCTGACTGACAACTGGCGGATTTTTATGCCGAGAAGCACAGGAAATATGTAGGTTCAAAAAGATGAACAAAAACAGAATAAACACGGTTATAAGCAGGAATTGGTGCAGAACTCAGCATTACAAGGAAAAAAGGCGCGTGCCTGGTGGGGCTGCTAAGGCGGTCTCAAGTGAACAACCGGCAACTGCAAAATCTACAAAAAATTAACAACATAATAATAAACATTTCGCGATAAGTGAAGTGTATAAGTGAGCTAAAATCCAGCAGGAGGGCACGCGTCTAAAATCTAATGATCAAGAAATACTAGCTTTTTTGGAAACAAGGTGACAGCTCGTGTGCTGACGCAATGTTCTTCTTTCTTTTTGACCAAAAAAGTTTTTTATGTCTTGAGAAAAACAGCGCTTGCAGACAAAGGACCAGAACGAGAAGGACACACAACTGCGCTGCCGTCCTTCTCGTTCGGGTCCTTTGTCTGCAAGCGCTGTTTCTCTCAAGATGTACCCCAACGAACTCGCCAAGCAACACACCTTGCTCAAGTCCATTTTTATATCTCCCGCGTGCGCTGGTGACAGTATTTTTGGAGGACAGGCGTTTGATTTAAAACAGAGGAAAACAACCTTCGCAGTCGCGGCAGTGCAGTGCAAGGTTAGAACCTGTTGTCGAACCTAGTGAACTGGCGTGTTCTCGCAACCTGCCCTTAATACACCTTCTGGTTTCTACTATTTAAAACCTGCCGCATTAAAGCGGAATCTCATAAACAACGTTTGACTTGCAAGCAATAAATGGCTGCTTATGCTTCTTGTTGCACACCGTCTTCTGAGTCGCGGGAACCTGCTTACATAGGTTGGCTAGCTTGTTTGGCGCAGAAAACAGTACTCGTACGGCGACCTTTCCTGCTGTATTTTTTATTCTATGCGAAAGGCCATGCACATCAGGAATGATAGCGGTACGCGCTAGGTCAAACACTGGGCGTTTTTTGTTGGCGGTCGATCGAAACTCCCTTAACGATTTTTCCGCCAGACGCATAGGTCTTCTGGGAATCCAGCAGAAATGAGGGGGCTTACTTGTGAACTGAAGCTGGAATTCCCGTGATGCGATCATAATCTGCAAAGAGCATTATTCATGGCAGCACTGGTTGTACCCAGCTTAACCAGCTTCGAGGGGACAGATGTAACGTGGAGTAGGATTTTTTGCGACCGGGGAAGATATTTCCAACAGATGTGTTTTTTGCTTATCAGAAGCCTTAAATTTACTTATTGGGAGCAATGAAGCTGAAGTTTTCCGCAGCGACACTAGTCGAGCTTCCCTTTCTCCCAGTGCTGGAGTACTATCGGTGGGAAAGACCAAGGACTTAGAAACTTCCGATGCCCTCACTCTGCAATGACCCCTACACACACCGGGCCAAATGTGGTGGCTTGTTTAGTACTGCTTAGCAAACGTTTTGAGACTGCTCACCGGGCCGGCCATGCTTACTGCGAATACGAGTAGAACGATGACTTTAAGCGTTAAACCAATTCAATGACAGTGTTTTATGATAATATGGTTTTTGAGGTATGGGGAGTGCCAACGCTGCAGCGCCCGTGGCCTTGAAAAGCGCGCCTGGCATTCTACATCTTTATCAGGCGGCATTTTGAAGCAAATTGAGGCCCGTTGGTTTTTTTACTTCGGCACTAGAAAAGATTTGGTTTGTTTTAATAGGGTTTAACGTCCCAAAGCAACTCAGGCTATGAGAGACGCCGTAGTGAAGGGTTCCGGTAATTTCGACCACCTGAGGTTCTTTAACGTGCGCTGACATCGCACAATACACGGGCCTCTAGAATTTCGCCTCCATAGAAATTCAACCACCACGGCCGGGATTGAACCCGTGTCTTCCGGGTCAGCAGACGAGCACCATAACCACTGAGCCACCGCGGCGGCGGCACTAGGCAACGTTGAAATTGATGCAGTCGCTCCAACATTTGACAAGTTTCATGAAGCCGCCAGTTTACCCGATATTTATTTATTCAAATACCCTAAAAGCCCTCCGGGGAGGTTATTACATTGGGGCGACACACGAAGCACTTTGATGACAATTTGTTCAAAATCAGGTGGAGAAAAGAGAGAAAATTAAAATACTGACACCATTTTTGAACTACAGAAAAAACAAATTTAAAAACAAAAACCACAACAGCAATACAACGCAACAAAAACTAAAAAATGCAAACAGCTGAGATTAACAATATAAAAACAACGCAGAAAAAAATACTGTTAGAGCGCAGATTAAGAATACAAAAAAAAATCGGAAAGAAGGTAGTGGTTTTCGAGGGAGCAAAAAAAGAAGGATTATTAACTCTGTAAAGAGACAGTGGTGCACAGGGATACCTCATTCTTATGTGAGTAAGCAGCATTTTGTGAGATATGTCTGGGTGAACCTCGGTAGCAATATCTGATGGCAGGTTATTCCAGTCACTTATGGCTCTAGGTATGAATGATTGCGCGTAAAGAGATAACTGACACACTGGGCGATTTACTTTGTTGTGGTGATCACGGCGCGGGAAAATGAGGCAAGGTGGCTTAAAGAACTCCAATTTAAAACTGCGCGAACAAAACCAAGGACCGAGCAAGAATGCGCAGTTTTAAATATGAACGATTCAGACCAACTAGCCCGCCAGAAGATACTTTTAAAGAACTCGTCATGTAAAACGTCGTGGTGATAAAGCTTGTGAAACAGAGATAGGAGAAATATGATTGTCATTCTTCAGGTACGATGCATCTGTCATCAAAGAAGCAGATATTTCGAAATATGTTAGGTTTTAAGATTGGTGCACTAGCTTTTTCTTTTACATTTGCCTTCCTGAACTACCATCAATGAGCGTCAATGGCACACTACTAAGAGCACAGAAGCGAGTCGCACAGAAATACGATAACAATCGCAAACACCTGGGTCTCTTGCCAGCTGTCTTTCTTTAGGTTTATGCGGTATGTAAGGAGTTCAATTTTAATTGAGCATACTTTTTCTTTCATTATTTAAGAAATTAATTGCAGCTGTCAGCGTCCGCACAAGCATGAACCAAACTTTCACTGGCACTGCTGTTCTGAATCAAGAAAATAAAAAAAGTGTATGCGTTCTTCAGAGGGCATTTAATGAGCGGTGGCGCAGCAGTAAAATTAGACACCTCCGGATGGGTGCTCATAAAAGCTAAGAATGCTTTCGTGTCCATTTTTTTTCTTGTTTTACTACTTCTTGTTACGAAGGTGCTTCGGTGCTTTCAAGGATTCCCTTCTTCGATTTCGCGTTGGTCCCCTTACAAATTAGAGTTTAAAAACCGGGGACAGGTTAGTCACTAACATTTCTGGTTAGCCGACCAGTCGATCAGCCAATCAATCAGCGTCACAATTTCTTTTTAACTCTAATGTTTTCTTCGGCTGCCAAAGTTATAAATCTGTTACACTGTGGTAAGATCTTTTGTGTTCGGTTGTTTCTGTGGTGCCATCCACTGCACACTTTCCCGCTGCAATAATTCCTCTAGGCTATGGGCCAATTTCGAATAAAAAAATCGAACAACATAATAAACAATATAAAAGCACCGAACATTACCTTCACGACCTAAAACAGCTTATTTCAACGAAATGCTTGTTAGATGCTTCATTCTCACAACACTTGAAACCCCTGTTCGCCTGTGTCGTCTGCGTCGATGCCCAAAAATGCTGCAAGCGCTCTGTGCTTGCAGTGAAGCTATAGTTCGGCACAACTTTCGGTCACTCAGGACGACAAACTATTATTTATGATCGCACTTGCACACCGCACTGGCAACGCAGGCGTTCCCTGCGATCATTCGGCACTTGACATCGACGTTAAGCGAGTTGTCCGTCTGGACAGTTCCATCGCCATACTATCACGTCAGATTCAACGTCCACCGCCGCTCCACGCAAATGAATAAATGGCCGCCTGGAGAACATCCAGCGTTCCCTCACGCTACTCAGTATCGCGAATAGGCAGGTTTTCCTGCTGATTTGGCTTCTGCGACAGAAGTTGCTGTGGCTTCGCACCTGTCACGGCATTGTGTGCGTTCCGGTATTCGTCTTTTAAGAAGAATGACGCGAAAAAAACTCACCCGACGTGCCCAACTTTGGGTACTGACTAAAGGACTTCGCCTCTTCACGACTCAGAGTACACATCGCGCGAGAGAACGCAGTTAATGGCCCTTTAGGCCGCTAAGCCATCTATTAAGCTTTAGTGTTCGTTTCGTAAGGCAAGATGACGTACAAGACTATCCCCAAAGAGGCCTACGTGGCCTCTCACCAGGAAGTCAATCGCAGCTGCCCCTGCTCCCACTAGCTCTTTCGGTCTGCGAGTGCAGCTGCGCACTGGGGACGGCTTTCCGAGGAGCTTTGGTATGCAAAGGATACCTGTAACAGTGTTTGATACATCAAACGCACTCTCGGACTGAGCCAGTCTTAGAAGTACCGCGCTATTTTTGTGCAGAGAGCAAAACGCTTGTCTAGAACACGTTCTAGGCGGGTTTCGGGCTGAACACGCCACTTCTAGCCATAACATTTGGTTAAAGATGGTCTGGAGGTAAGCATGTGCAGTTAAGCTCATATAGGGTTTCTTTGTCATTTCTGCCTTCGTGCTCGCAGCGGCTTTGGTGCTGCGGAACACATAGTTAGGTCGTTCTAGACATGAGTTTTGCCCTCTCTACACCTCTTGCACAAAAGCCACGCATCTCAATTTTGAAATGCTTCTGCTTTGAAGCCAAACCACCAAGCTCTAAGAGAACACGTTATTGGGAGAGCCGGCCGTACATACTTAAGCAAGGGAACTGCTAAAAAAAACACGGACGAGTAGTGCACAAGGACGGGCGCATATTCACGACTTACTTTATTCAGAAAAGATATTTATACCCTGTTTCATGCCAAATCATTGCCTAAAGTGCTTATGACACCAACCTTTTTTTTCTTTTTTGTACAATTTTACTGAAGCATCTCTTACGCACTTAGCACCTTTACGATCAATGAAAAAACCCTTTGCCAGCTCACGTACCCTCTGGTCATGACTGCGCCTCAAGATTTTGGTTCTAGCCAGCAAAGGCAGGCATGGCGCAGACGAAGAGCGTGCGTCACAATGTAAGGAGAAACTGGACCCTTTCCCTTTTTTCATTGAAAGATGGTGCTCCTCCAGTCGTTGGTTTGTACAAAGGCCCGTTTGACCTTTGTACACTCTTCCGAATATCTTGGCGATTTCATAAACAACCCTCTTCGAACAGATGCCAAACTGTGTGGCGTGATGCTTCGTGCATTCTAGCACGGATATTTTCCCGGATACGATCCGCCGACACAAAAATTCCAACTTGTGCGGTGCCGAAAAAACCACCGGCACACCGTAGCGATTGGCTACATACTTCAGCTTGTGGAACTGGCACAAAATTCGGCCCACTTTTGAAAAAAAGAAACAGCAACGCGGGGAAGCGATCTAGCCAGCGCGCGTAGTCAGAACACGGGAAAAAGAAACCCGGAGAGCGCCTAGCCTTGCATGTGTTGCCACTCTCTACACCATCGCCTTGAGTGTGCTAAGCGAGGCCCTCTCCTTTTTCACTAGCGAGCCAGCAGCGGTGCCACATAAGAATGATCTCGAAGCATCTCGAAGCCAGTCTCCACCCCTGAACAATGGGGACTTGCGCCCGCCGGGAAAACGGGAAGGAAGTTTCATAGCTAATACTCTGTGTATGTGCGCGCCTGCCTTGGCGCGAAGAATAAATAGACGTGGAGCACGCCTATATATGAAGGGCGTTGACCGCTGTCTGGCAGCCCGAGCCGCCGTTGAAGCTTCTGCGAAGAGCGCCCGCTGGACTCTCGGGACACCACTCGCCCAGCCACTGTTCAATGAGACAGAACGCCAGACTGCGAGACGGCATCGTCGTGAGCCTCTGATCGTCGGAATGAGGCAGTGCCCATGAACAAATAGCGTTTTCAAATTCACAAATTGAACATTCACGCTTTTTTAAAACAAATTCAGGGGCACTTTGGCTCTGTAAAGTGCTGCAAGGCGAAATCGGTTCCTGACGCACTGCTGGTTTTTATTTATTTATTATATTTTATTATTTTTTTATTTTTGATGTTTTTGTTTATATTTCTCTTATTTCTCACTGGTTCTTTATTTTTAATTTTTTTCGCATTACTTTTTTATTCCTGTTTATTTTCTTCATTTTTGGTTTTTCTTTGTTTTATTTTTTTCTTTTGTTTTATTGTTTTTAATTTTTTTTCTTATTCTTATTTTTGTATTCCTCTAATTTCATTTATGAGAGCCATGCATTCACTAGAGGCGCCTTTGTTCGCTAAAAACCTTGAGCCTTTGTGGCGGAGTGGTAGCGTCTCCCAATCCCAGCCTCGACGCAGTTTCTGTTCAAGTAGCGCGCGGCTGCATCGAAAGGTCAGACGGTGGTGAGGAGGAGTAGCGCGCGTGGCGGTAGCGGCGGCGCACATGCGCAGTAGCGGGCGACTGCGGCGAAAGGTCAGACAACGGAGTCGGCGGCAGCGGCTGCGGCCACCTGCGCCGCGTATGTCGTCACTCGGTTTCGCGATACGCAGAACTGGAAAATCTGTGTACCGACTCACGCGAAGCTCGGCTCTGACCCTCGTAGTGAAGCTTCTCGCTTCAATACTGTGTTCTACTATATGACCTACTTATGTTGCTGGGTCTATATAATCTCTGGAAGAGCCGCATGACGGACCGCCCCGCCGAATCACCACGGTCGTCGAAATCTTTGTTTCGTGAACAATGCGCTTTGGTGCGAGGAGTATATGCTGCCCTGCAAGAGCCGCCTAGCTGGCTCCCTATCTGGATGCATGTGTGTGCCTCCCAGGCTTTTGATGTTCTTGAAGGTGGGGTCATGCAGGGGTATGGTGGCGTGGTGTTTTGTGGCGTAAGCATGCTTAGACTTTTCTCTTCGGCACTGTTTCTATGAAAGAAAAAAATTCATCCGTGGCCCAAGGGTTACGTGCCCGCCTGGCACGCAGAGGCCGTGAGGCCTTAGAACCATGCGGGATTTTTTCCTACTGACTCAGGACGGCGGCCGACACAGAGCTTTCAGCAGAACGAACTGCTTACGCCATCATTCATAATGTGTTGGCACATATTTCGGGCTGTGCTGGGAAAGTGCGTGCGAGGGCAGCGTCTCAGGCGTATGCTGCCTATCTTGGACACACTGTAGTTTTTTCGGCTGTCAACTACCGGCTACGTGCGGCGTCTCATGGGCGTTTCGAAGCGTTTGGTTCGCCTCAGGACAACGTCTCCTGTCCGATGAGGGCAAAGAAGGCACTAAAAGGGGCGTACGGTGCATGCAGGATGTTGCCCGGCAGCCTCCTTACACTCCCATCTCCAGACGACGAAGGCAACGCGAGCTCGTGCAGAGGGTGGTCAAGTGATCGTGGAACACAGCTACGCGTCGTGTGTCTTTGTGCGACGTGCGAATCATAGCAATGCTGTAAAAGCCATTACTTAATAATTGTTACCTACCTACCATGGCTTCAGATCCACTGCATGGGACTATCGCTCACACTTTGGCTGAAAAAAGTATAGTTTTGGCGATAACTTGCGGAAGCACACATATGGTTTTTGAAAGACAGGAAGAAGAAATTCGTTGTGCACATTCACAAGAGCTGTTCAGACGAAATTTCCATAAAGTATACAGAGTGCTACAGGGAAGGTTTTCCGGTAATTTTATAAATAGGGTTTTGGGGGTAAAATTGTATTTATTGCGCGAAGTGAGTTCCATGCGTTGTTTAGGGGAATAATTGACTAAAATTTGTTAATTCCCTTTTTAGTTACTGCAGATATGTGTCTAAATGTAATTAGGAAATTGTACAGGTTCATGAGTCAACCCGATATCCGTCGTTAGATTTACGAAAATGCAAATGTGCGCTGAACTGCAGCGCACAGAATCTCCGCTTTCCAGACGCGCGCATCGGGCTCCGTGCGGCAGCTGCGAGCCGCAAACTCACGCCCCTGTGATGACGTCACTCGCAGCTGAACATGTGACACGCACCTTGCGCTCTACCTGCGGTTCGAACAGCGGCTAGCGGCGCCGTGTTCATCATCCGCTGGAGTTTCCTCGCCTGCGCAAATGTGACTTGTCATCACTTGCGCCGAGTGCATCCGTGACCTGCGATCCGGCGAATGTCTTGCCCGTTGAGAAATAGTTTTGCTTTTTGATACCGCCGAGATCGCTTTTGAAAAACTTTTTACGGCTTCTTAGGCGTCGATCTCTCAAAACACAGCCAGACATACACTGTGGCTGCAGTCATAAAACATTTATTTATTTATAGGAACGCTGAGGGGCTCAGAGCAAAGGCTCAAAATGGTGTCCTTGTCGTCTATGCATAACTGCGCGCGATCGTTCACTGAACGCATAGAACGTTAGCCAGCGCTGCGGGGATTCTGCCCTTGAGGTCCTGGAGCCTTGCTGGAGGTGTTTGATGCACCTCGATTTTTACATGCCCTCAAAGAAAAAAAAGTCCAATGGGGTCATATCTGGTGACTTTGGTGGCCATGGAATGGACCCGCCGCGCCCAATTCATTGCGAAAGAAAGTTAACGTCAAGAAAACGCACAGCATAAGAAGAAGAATGTGGTGGCGCTCCATCGTGTTGGCAATGTTGGTACCACATCGAACGCACAACGCTGAATGGAAGGTCCGAAAAGAAGTGCGCAACCACATCCTTTAGAATGCAGTCTGTACAATGCTTGGCTGTCACGTTTCCTTCAATAAAATATGGCCTACAGATGCGGCTGCTAAAAATTCCACACCACACATTTGGAGAAAATTGCCAATGGTGCCTCTGTTCTCGCAGCCAGTGTGGGTTTCCTATTGACCAGTAGTACGCGTTGTGTAAGTTAGCTCCCCATCTCTATCGAAGTGCGCCTCGCCGGTCCAGTCCACAATATTCAGAAAATTTTCATCTTTGTCACACTGGAGATGTGCCGGTTGCAGAGGTTCAGCCTCCACTGGAAGTCGCTGTCCGTGAGTCACCGATGTAGAGGTGGGTGATACGGGTACAACTTATGTTTAGATAACACTCTCCAAACTGAAGCGGCATTGCTTTGACATGCATCAGCGACTTCTCTCGCACTCGTCTGTGGCTCAAAATCTTCGCTCAGGACATGGTGCCGTCTACTTCTTTGAGGACGCACCGCTCAGTTGGTGCCAAAACGGTTGAACACCATTTCGAACGGAGGATGTGATGGTACGCGAAGACCGGGGTAACGTGCAGTATGCAGCCGAGTGGCTAAAGTGAGGTTTCCATCCGCGTTTGCGTTTGCAATAACCATGTCTACTTTCTCAGCCGTCCAAAAATGGCCATACGCAGCTGCAGCCACGTTGAGTGGCGGAAAGGATAAAAGAGCTGATGCTAACGCGCTCCAAAAGAACTTGATATTGCTGGTTTCTGGGCTACACATTTCTCCCTTTTATCTTTTCGGAAGTCACGGCGGCGCGCGCTGGGATCGGGTAATTGCCTTTCACAGAACAAACACCACATGAACGTTCCGACGTAGAGTGGGACCGTGCGGTGGTCCAGGGACCCAAGGGGGGTCAACACAATTGCCATAATAAAGTTTTTCTCCCGCTCTCTCACATTTGGCGGGCAAGGAGCATGAACGCAGACGGTGGCTACGGCGAGCCACTTCCCGCTCGAGCCGCAGATCAAATGCGGCGTGTGTGTGACGTGCCCAGCTATGAGTTACGTCAACACGGGGGCGTTAAGGCGCGAATATAGTCCGACGTCGGCGCGCAGTTGCTGCACGCAGCCCGTTGCGCGCGTCTGGACAGCGGAGATTCTGAGCGCTGTAGTTCTGGGCGCAATTCCATTTTCGTAAATCTAACGTCGGATATCGGGTTCACTGATGATCCTCTACAATTTCCGTATTACAAACAGACAACTAAATACAAAAAATAAAAAGTTAATGAGCAAATATTAGTTATTTATTGCCTTAAACAGCATTTGGAACCTCTTTTATAGCGCCTGCTACGGCCCCTGATCACTGCGCGAAGGAAAAAAAAAACATTTTACCTCCGAAAGGCTGTTTTTTTAAATTACTTAAAATCTTCCAGTAACATGCTGTATGCTAAACGGCAATATTTCAGAAATGAAAGAAATGAAAAAATACAGGCATGGTGGTTGCAAACGTAGATACATCTTTTGTAACAGTTACTGAACAAAATATGTCCAGCATTAGGCATTTAATTTTGTTTAAAACACTGTAGTGCAACACTTTATTGGTCGCCTAAAATTGGCAGGCACTCCATATGTTTCAGAGAAATTTTAAAGAAAATCATGATTAAATTGTTCCACCGAACTACGAACTTGTCCGAAAGGATTGCGCCTCCCGCGGTGGTGGCGTGGCACTTACGATACAAAAGCGCATCCCATTTGTCATGCTTCCTGAAGTAACCGGCGCTGAAGCTGTTTTCTGCAAAGTTATTTGCAACAACATCAACATTATAATTGGCTGCTTCTACAGAAGCCCTTCTTCTGGACACGAATGCATATCGGTAATTCAAGATTTCCTCCAGCAATACTGTTGTAACTCACGAATCATTCTAATGGGCGATTTTAACCTACCAGATGTCGACTGGACTATCATGCATCACACTTCAATTATCTCCGACGCTGTAATTAATTTGATGATAAACTTTCACCTCCATCAAATCGTTTTCGACCCTACACGCGTACAAGGCTCAACAAAAATTCAGGGGGCACTTTGGCTGTCTAAAGTGCGTAGAGGCGAAAGCGTTTTCCGCACCATTTTGACTGCTTCTGTGGCACTGGTGGCGTCACATGTAATTGAGTACTAATTCCTAAGTGATGACAAATCACTAATTAATGGTTAATTACTGATTAATGCCTGAACACTAATTAACTTCTAATTAATTATGCTTAAGCTTCGCCTTTAGGAGTGGAATGCGACAGCGTGTTGTAGCGCTGGCAGGGAGTCCACGGAACGCCACCAGCCGTTCGGCGCGATGCCTTGCCGTTTGAACGCAACGCTTTCTGAGGAAAGGAAATGGCGCAGTAATTCTCTGTCATCTCGGTGGACACCTGAACCGCACCGTACAGGAAGGGAGGAAGTGGGAGTGAAATAAGGAAGACAAAGATGGCACGTAATGAAGAAAATGAAAATTGTATTTGAGGAAAGGAAATTACGCAGTAACTGTCTCACATATCTCGGTGGAAACCAGTCAAAATTCAGGGGGGCTGCACTTTTTTCACCTAAAGTGCGGTCACTGATGTGTGGTTAAGATGTTAAGCTTCGCCTCTGAGAGTGGAACGCGACAGCGTCTTGCAACGCTGCCAGGCTGTCCATAGAACGCCATCGCCCATTCGGTTCTACCCCAACCCAACCCGGGAGGACTGGGAGGCGACCCTGCTCGGCTGCTCTGACCTGCAGGCCCAACGGGCCTTGGTCGCGCGATCCTGGGCGGCGGCCGATGCCACTGGGGTCCCGAACTAGGGACCTCCACCTAGTATTTGTAAGGGCTGGCCCCCTCTGGGTCAGCTCATGCATAACCTCCTGTATTATACCTGTACATAAATGTTTTCCACCACCACCACCATTCGGTTCTACGCCTCGATCGTCGGTAAATTGGTTTTTGAGGAAAGGAAATGTATCTGTCTCTCATATCTCGGTGGACACCTAAACCTCTCCGGAAGGGAAGGAAGGAGGATGGCAGTGAGCGAAGACACGTATTCACTAGACGCGCCTTTGTTCATTCCAAACCATCGAGCTGGCATGGCGGAGTGGATAGCATGCTCGTCTAGCACTCCGAAGACCGGGGTACGATTCCCGAGCTCGACCAATTTCCTATTCGGTTTTATTTACTTATATGGCCTGACTAAGAAAGTTAATTAGGCTAATTGGGTAATTAAGCAATTAACTAAGCTCAGTCACACTTACTTGGAGCATCACTATATGATCCCTTCAATTGGTTGCATGGTTACTAGCCAAAGTACAATTGGCCCCGTTTGAAATTGGCGCACTGTGATGTCACGACCGTTTCGGCCAACTGAAAAGTGTGACATTTCTGTCGACAACTGCTGCTTATAACGATGAGACATTAAAGGCTTTCGCCTTAAAACACATTCTTGATTTGATTTTAATCAGTGAACATTTCCCCGTCCATCGTGTTGCAACCCACGTAATCGAAGGCATCTCAGACCATAAAATCCCAGTTTGTGAATTACCGCTACAATGCACCATGACATGCCACTGTCCAACCACCACCATAAAAAACTTTGCAAAGGCAGACGACGCAGCGATCCTAACTTATCTCGCCCATGAATTCGACAGCTTTGCCGAGAGCGCATCAGACAGATCTGCAAACATAGACGCGGCATGGCTTATCTTTAAACGCGCTGTACATTACTGTATGACTAACTTTGTCCCGCTGAAGATCAAACGCATCGCTAAAAATAACCCTTGGATCACTATATAGAGACGTCATTCACGCGCAGCGTCATGTAAACAGGTTACGCAAAGCTATCAAGACCAAAGGTGGTAGTCATTTGAGGAAATCTAAATTAAGCAGTGCCGTTGAAAAGCTCAAGCAGGTCACGAAACAAGCGAAAGACTACTACTTCAATGTAACTTTCCCAACTTTTTTGAGAAATAATCCACACAGGTTTTGGAGCCATTTTCGTGGCCGTAAAACGGCGCAGTCCGGTCTCTCTGTAGAAGATAAGGCCAATACTGCTAATATGTACAACGATTTCTTCTTTTCAGTCTTTACTAAAGATAACGGCATCATCCCCGACTCCTGCAATTTGTCCCTGCTAAATATTGAACCTCTCAGAATTACCGATGACGGGATTTTCAATCTTCTGCTGAACCTAGATCCAAAAAAATCAACAGGTCCGGATGATATTCCAAATGAGTTTTTAAAAAGATATGCCGAATGGTGTAGCAAGTACGCCCAGAGACTGGAAAATGGCAAAGATCATACCTATTCATAAATCAGGGGACACTACCTCACCCTCAAACTATAGGCCAATCTCTCTTACAAGTACATCACGTAAAATTTTGGGACACATAATTTCGAAGCACATAACCTTATTCCTGGAGCGCAATAGTATATTGACACCCCATCAGCATGGATTCCGACGCGGGTTATCAACCGTTACTCAACTAACAGAGGTTGTACACGATCTAGCACTTAATATTAATAACTGTAGCCAGACATACTTAATATTGCTCGATTTTTCAAAGGCATTCGACTCTGTATCACAGAATAAGCTGCTAGGAAAACTAAAAACTGCTATCGGGGAAGGCGAATTACTATCTTGGTTAGAAGATTTCTTTTGTCAAATCGGTCTCAGGTTGTGGTTTTTGAGTATGTTTCATCCAAAACAGTTCCAGTAACGTCGGGCGTTCCTCAGGGATCAGTCCTTGGTCCATTGTTATTTCTCCTCTTCATCAATGACATAACTAATGACATTGATTGCAGCATTAAGCTCTTCGCAGATGACTGAGTTCTTCACAAAACAATTAACAACCGCGAAGACCATCTGTCGTAAAACAGTTCTTTAAAAAAAATAACAGAATGGTGTAACACGTGGCAAATGGCAATAAACACTAAAAAATCCGTTTGTATGACAGTAACAAGAAAAAAATTCCCGTTTTGCTTTTCTTACTCTGTAAACGGCGTTCCATTAACCAAAAATTAAACACCATAAATATCTAGGTATTACGCTGTCTTCTGACCTGAGGTGGGACTCTCACATTGCTAATATCACGTCTACTGCTTTACGGAAACTTCTCTTTATCAGGAGACGCTTGCGGTCCGCACCAGTATCTTCTAAACTCCTGGCCTACAAAACCCTTGTAAGGCCAGTCTTAGAATACGCGAACACAGTCTGGTTCCCCCAATCAATAACTAAGATCACAAAACTTGAGGCTATACAACGCAAAGCCCTGCGAATAATTCACAATAAATACAAGCGCACAGATTCCCTAACATTCCTTGCAGCCGCCGCGGTGGCTCAGTGGCTTTGGTGCTCGGCTGCTGGCCCGAAAAACGCGGGTTCGATCCCGGCCGCGGCGGCTGAATTTCTTTGGAGGAGAAATTCGAGGCCCGTGTACTGTGCGATGTCAGTGCACGTTAAAGAACCCCAGGTTCCTTTCGCTATGGCCAATTCACTTTCCCTACCTTTGCTTTTATGCCATGTTTGCTGCCTTTGAATAATATGTTTATATTTGTTTCCTTTTTTGCACTGTACTAATTGCTCCTGCTATGGTCTTGCAATAAGACCAGCAGTATTGTAAATAAATAAATAAATAAACTAAAGGACGCTCTTGCTCTCAATGTTTCATGCAAGATGATACGGCGGAGACTGCACGAAGCAGGTCTCCAGAGCTGTGTGGCAGCCCAAAAGCCGCTCCTCAAAGAAAAACAGCGCAAAGAAAGGTTGACCGTTGCACAAGTCGTTGAGAAGTGGTCAGTGGAAAACTGGGGCGAAGTTGTCTTCTCAGACTAATCAACTTTCAGCACTCGCTGGGACCACCAACGGCGTGTGCGGCGACCACTCAGCTGCAGGTGAGCACGCTTAAGTCTACTGCAGAAATCGTGTGTTTATTTCTAAACGAAGCTTTTTCTGAATAGAAGGTGCCTCTCTAAACAAACGCTTATTTTGAAGGTTAAATCTCCTACCCTGTTCGGGGCTAAAATTTTAGATACGGTCATTCTGCTCTCCGGTGATCTTCAGCAAATTTCTAGAGTGACACCCTGAAAACTCTGCGTGTAATTCGTCTATTTCATATCGCTTTTTGTAAGGTATATGTAATTAGTTTTACTCTGCTTACCTCCCTTTGCGCAGAATTTTCGCCTTCGTTATGCCATGCCCAAATTATATGCATGTTTAAATAGAGAGACCTCGAACTCGGGCGAAGCTGCGTCTTCGTCGATAAAGTAGTAGCGCTGGCCTCCATACGATGTCGAAGCAATCTTCTTTTTGATTTCTATTTTAATATTATGTATAACTTTACTCTAAAAGACAAGGATTTGGTAGTATACCCATGCCGGTTGCACCCTGCATATTGGGTTATGGTAGGCGTCAGGGTAGGTTCGGCCACCTAGGCTTCTATAACGCGCGCTGGTGTTGTATGTAGTACGCCCGTGGTGAATTTTGTAAAGCAGAGTTAATTGTTTTGATTCAGTAAGTTGTGCTTTGGTTATTTTGTGTGTAATTATGTGAGCATGCTTGTTTGGTACTGGCAAAAATACGTTCCCTTCAGTACGCCTCAGTATAGTCAGTCCCTGCATGTGTCGTGTCTACGCCACTCCTCCTTTTCCTGTCGAATGTTCCTTTTAATGATTTCACACGCTATTTCCTCTCTTTGAGTGCAACATGCATTGCTTACTAATATAAAACATCGTTCTTATTTCTCTACTTTTAAGTACCTCCCGGTATACACCCAAAGCATTTTTTGCAGCGGGAGGTGCACTGTAAACGTGTGGGGGGCGGGGCGATCAGCAAAGGATGGGCTCGGCCCGCTTGTCCGCATCGAAGGGCCATTTACGTCAGAAGAGTACTGCAACATTATCACTCACCACCTGTTGCCATTTGTTCTTGACGGCCCTTTCCCTGATGGTGTCTTTCAGATCCAACAGGACAGAAGTCCAGTTCACACTACCCGTAAAGTGACAGCTACGTAGTGCGCCAGCTACACTGGCCCCCCAAAGTAGCTGACCTCAACCCAATAGAAAATGTACGGGGCCTAATCAAACGACCACCCAGCACCCGCCTTGATATTCCCACTACGGCCGACTCCTTATGCGATGCAGTGAAGGATGAATGGGAGGTGTTTACGTAGACGGCCAGAAGGGATTACATTGCTCTACAACTCAATGCCACGGCGGATAGTGCAAGTGATCGCCTTGCACGAACATTCCACTAGTCACGAGTTGAATAAAAGTGTTCCAAATCCATTTTATTTCTGATTCCTTCAAGTTACTGCATATAGCACTCGTAGTCCAAACACATATTTTTCCCGTGTATTTAAGACACGCCACTAACGTTAATGATGACCACCAAACGCACAGCACCTTAAACAGTTGGGCAACACGTGTTCGCGCTAGCGATATCTCATGCACGAATTGACTGTTTGATAGCCCACTCAGAAGTGAGTTACGGCCGCGCAGCTTGTTGCCTATATCACCCGATAGCTTGTTCCGCTGAAAACCTGGTGTCGTCGGCCGTTGCCGTGTGTCAGTCGGAAAGAGTACTAGAAGTTTCAAACGAAACTGAAAAAAGAAATCATCTGGCACCGGGGGTCGAACCTGCTCCGTTTATGAACTTGTAAGGTGCATTGGAGATGTGTAGTGGTCGTATAGTCATTAGTAATTAAAGCTCAATATGAGCAGCGAAATGAAAAAGGCGGTGTTACGGGCCTTCATTGCACGGAAACAAATCGTGCGCACGTCAGTAGGTAACGTAATATGTTGAAATGGGTAACCTAGATAGTGATTGGCAATCGGTGCTTTGTAATAAATAAACGAGAAAGAAAGATAAAGGAGGGCAAGGCGCTATTGCATCTACTCTTAAGGCGAAGCGTAAGGGTCCTTCTAAAATCTTTTTTCCCCACTCATTGCTCGCTCCAAGTTAAAAGCGTCTTCTCTGACCATTCTACTGTATACGGAGCCAGCAGCGCACGACTGGCGCTCTAAATGCGCTGTTTGCGGCTTTGTAATCACTTCTTTATTGCTTTATTATGGCCGAAAATTGGCGAACACAAGTGGCGAGCGTTATCATAGGCGTGTGCAAGCGAATGGGCTAGCGAGCGACAGGCAGGTTCGCCGTTGGACATATTTCAAAAAGCCATAACTGAAGCTAAAACTAGCCAAAAGTAGCCACGCCATCTGATCTTGGCGCCAAATTCGTGGCTAAGTAGAAAAGAACCATTATTATAAGCAACTTTTATTAATGAACAATAAATATCATTTTGAATCAACACAAAAACACAGAGCAAATAAAGAGCACGGAAGTTTGGGTCTCTTGCTTGGCCTTCAAGCCTCAGGTAGTTGCAAATAAATAAAAATTCAGTCCGCGTAGTTTATCTAGAGTAGATAGTGTTCTTGCCAGAGTACTTTCGGCACATTCTATTCAAAAACTCAGCACGAACGTTAAACGATGATGCTGTTCTTTCTTGGAGTCGTAGCGCAAATTTGATTCGCAGAATCGCCATAAGCAAGTCCAGGTTCATTTTGTTACGGATATCTTTTTGTCAAGTTCACGGAAGACGACACGCGCTCTGCATCAGCATTAGAAATTAGAAGGGTCAAAATTTTCCGTGCTCCTTGCGCCAGGTGTTGAAAAGGGCATTCGCCACAAGTGTCCTTGTACGATGCCGCTGGGTGCCAGAAATCAAACATGATGCGCGATCAAGTGCACCGCTAAGTCTCTGCAGCTGGCGTATTTCAGACTTCAGTTCGATAGAGGAACATCCAAAAAAATACAGCGGTAGCTTCATTATGCATTCACGGCTCTTAGCACTTTCTATGCCATCTGGATTTATGGCACACGGTGTCCGAAGTGCAGAGAAGGCATTTGGAAGTCGCTGCTGCAGTCCCATCGCCATTTGCTTCAAGAATTGCAAACAACGTCTCCTCATGGCTCCTTCATCTTCAATAGGGACTAGTGAAATCTTCTGTCTGAAGACGTCTCCTAGGTCCGCTACCTCTGGTTGCAGAGAAATTGACTTCAATTTCACCAGGTCTAGTGACAGCAGACTTGCCATTATGTTGTGTCTCAAAACTGATGTATTTGGAAATTCTTAGGCGGATTTTGAATCCAAGTTTTCGAGCTCTTGAAAGACAACCAGTGGGTCAATTGTGTTTGTTTGGAACATTTTGTTCATTCGCCTGACGTTACGAAGAACAGGCAAGAAACACAAGTTATGCATAATTTTTTCTGTGCCGATACATTTCTCACAAAATGCACACATTGTAGCTGCGATCTTCTGCTTTCTCAAACAACTCTTCAAGAGACTGGTACTGTGCCAAAATTCTTTCTATAGAGTCTGCAATGGCAAGCCATCTCAACTGCAAAATCGACAGAATTTTGGGCGGTGGTTTTGCACTTTCATCTTCCACTGTCATGCTGGCATACAGTCTCTTATAAGCATCTTGCCGGCAGCTGCAGCATGCAAGATTACAGGTTTTGCGCACCAAGCGCACAACCGCAGAGAGAATCGCCTCCATCGACTTGACGTCACAAGGTCCAGGCTATGGCAAGAGCATTTTACCAGAATCAAGTCTGTTGTCCTCAATAAGACGATTGAATTGAGAACTGCGCTCGCTTGCCGCACATCGCATTTGCACCATCGGTGCAGAGTCCGAGACAGTTCTTGATCGACAGGCCGTGCTTGTCCAACGTCTGCAATGCCCTGTCGTGAAGCGCTTCTGCCGTTCCATCAGACAGCTTTAGGAGATCAAGAAGGGTGGTTGCAATCTTGCTTTCTTCTAAACTCAGACACCGCACAACCATGCACATTTGCTTTGTCGTGGATACATCGGTTGATTCATCCATCATTAGGGAATAGCTAGAGCCATTCAGGTGTTTGTCCTTGTTTTCCGTGAGGTACGGGAAAAAGAACATTCGTAATTATAGCTGTGCACTTTGTTCTGTGCAGATCAAGATCATTGAATTCGGTATGCAGAATCTCACCAAGTTGGTCGACAGCATTTATGGACAGCAGTGTGCAAGGCGATCCTTAACTCTCGGCGAGCCTTTTCATAGTATCGAAGACGCTAGAAGCTGCGGCAGTTTTTGTTGCGAACTTGGGATTACTGCGCACTTGCGATGCTTTTTGGCTTCTGCGTGATACAACAGATCACTGTAGTGGGGTCGAATGTTGGAATCGCAGTACTTGCACTAAGCAGTCGTTCCGCTGACACATGACGAAATCCATCCCGAAACGCATGCTAATATGCATATTAGATGCTAAGCGACATGCGACTAAACGCCTGAAGAACAGTTTTTTTTTGCTTACCGCTCAGTTTCTAGTCATTTCTCCATTCTTGAAACGTGCGCTTTGCTCTTGCGTCTTTTCTTGTGGTAGACGCCGGTGTCGGCAAGCCGAAAGCACAAAACAGAAGCTTTGTCGCCTTGGGGTACAGAAGTGTTATTTGACTGGTACCGTGCTGCTCGTTCCTCTCCTGGTGTGATCCCGTTCACACGGCTGCACCTAAGGGCATGGTATCGGATGCATGTACTTTAGAAAGTACTTTAGATTAGCGTTATCTTCTCCAGATGGCGCGCAACGTCCGCGTGGGCTTTGCTTCGACGTGCGCCCATCACCCAGAGTCAGCACGTCTGCGCACCGCCGGCGCGAGCATGTTGTCACGGGTCGTTCAAACGAAGCGGGTCGTGGGCGCACAGGATGACCAGGACCACAGGAGAGCAGGCGCCAGATACAGTCCAAGCGGTCGCGGCCGGGCTTGATGATGATGATGATGATGTCCTCGGGCTGAATGGCACATACCCACGGCGGGGGATTGGCCAGGGTGCATAGCGGATACAAACGCACTCAAGTACAGGGAATGGAGTATAATTAAATCTAAAATTTGGGACACAGAGCTAGAATTTGTACAATACAAAAAATACGGAGAAAGAAAAGTTGTGAATTCACATTCTAGCAGAGGAATCTACCAGATGAAATTATATAATTGTGAATAGAATCGAACACTGGTTTCAGGGCATATCCCTTGGCGCTTGCCCCGAAGGATAAGAGAATTGGAATAGATAGAGGAAGCCCAAGCCGAGCGAGGGGGATCTCCAAGCAAATTCTACGGAGAGCAGCGAGCCGCCTGCAGGAGAGGAAAAAATGTTCTATAGACTCAATTTCGCCACAAGACTCACAAAGGTTGGATATCGAAAGCCCCGATCGGCATAAATAAAGATTTAGCCGCGGTATCCTGCAGCGCAAAAGGGTCATGGAAACCTCACATTGCCTCGAACTGCACATCCGCACACTCCAAGGAAATGCCAGGTGTTGAAAATCCGCTGCAGCGAGGAGAGGCTCATGGCTCAAGGTGTGGAAACGCTGGAATCGCTGAAAGCGTGCTAGAGTCAAGTAAATAGTATTTGGGACGAAAGGGACAATAGGACCATCAAGGGCAGACTTAGCTAAAAAATCAGCCCTCTCATTAGAAACAATGCCACAGTGCCCAGGGACCCAGTGAAAGCGAACTTCTGAAACATGTGGAGGAATAAAAAATTGAAGGGAACGGCTCATAGGAGTATCACTCGAGGTTTCGAGCGCTGCCAAAACAGAAAGGTTGTCTGAGAGTATAATAACCCGAGTGACACTGCAGGGAATCCTTATTAAGGCCAACTCAATGGCCAGAAACTCAGCTACAAAAATAGGGGTATAGTCAGGGGCCCGAAATGAGTAACTCCAATGAAGAGCCCTTGAGTAAATACCAATAGCGGCCTTTTCATTTTGCTGGGAGGCATCTGTATAGACGGCAATATGGTTAGGAAAATTGTCTAGGTACTCCTCTATGAGCCCGTTTAACATATTGGCGGGCAGGTTCTTAGCATTCCTTGGGAGGGTGTTGTCAAAGAAGACCGCCGTGTCAGCCCGCCTGTGGTTGACCAGTACTAAAGATCTCACTGATACAGAAATATTTGACAGCAGGGAGTTAGTGAACACCACCTGAGGGAGCTTATACCGAGGCCAGGGAGTACCAAAGAAGAGAGTTGGGTTCGTTGTAAATATAGGGTTAGCCAATCCAGGAACAGGCTCCAAAGACCTTAAAAATGTCCGCACAGTGATTAGCTCAAACCGGGAATTGAGATCAGGTATCCGCGCCTCCAAGTACAGCACAGCATTAGCTACTGATTTAGGCAGACCTAAGCAAAGGCGCAGAGCGCGTCGCTCCATAACAAACAGGGGTTCACGCTTGTACTTTGGGCACCCAGAAAAGAGAACGGAACCGAATTCAAGGATTGGCCGTACATAGGTCTTATAAAGAAGTAGTAGAGTGTCTCGTCGCATACCGAATTTTTTGTTGCTGATCCTCACCAACCGGCCGAGGGCACGCTCACCCTTAAGCGCAATGCTTCTAATGTGTGGCCGCCAGTCTAAATGCGGGTCATATATTATACCCAAGTATTTTGTTGAATCAACTTGCGGGATGAGGATAGAGTAATACGACAGAGAGATGTAAAGAGGGGTTGCTTGTGGGAAAACAAGGACGGCACACTTGTTCACATTTAAAGTTAACTTTATGCTGTCTAGCCAAACTTCCAGAGCATTTAAATACTCTTGCAGTAATTGGTACAGGATATGAATGTCTTTGGCAGAAGCGAAAAAAGCAATATCATCCGCATACACATAAACTTTGACGGCAGGGTGAATAGGGATATCACGCATTATTATGTTAAACAATAACGTTGAAAGAACGGAGCCTTGTGGGACACCTCTAGACTGGGCGTATGCGTAGAGGACGCGTGCGGACATCAAGGCGACCAGGGCAGCCATGAGGACAGCAAAGCTTGGAAATAATTGTTCTTTGTTCTTGCTTGCTATTGTGTATGCAATTACAAAAAAATGGCTAGTAAACGTGCCAAAATAGAAGTTCAGAGTAGCCAGAAAGTAGCCAAGGAGCCAACGTGAAATTTTCATCGCTAGACGGGCTCCAAAAGTAGCCAATTTGGCGCAAAGTAGCCACCAACGGCAACCCTGGCCCAACACGCGCCTGACAGCGTCGAGTCAGAAGCGTGCCACTGCGGCAACGGCGCCTAGCGGCGCGCCCCGACGTTCGACAAGCGGCGGCTCCCAGCGAGTAAATCGGCATGCTCGCATGTAAGGAAGAATGCGCATGCGCGCAGCGTCGGTCTTGTCACCAGGCGCGTCACCTCGAGAGCGCGCGGCGATGCCCTCCACGCAGCTCCGGCGACCGTGCGGGGCGGTCCGCAGTCTCGTCCCCGATGTACTTCGATCAACTCTGTTTATTCCCAGTTCGTGATGGATATATATATACACCATTTTACGAGGAGCGGGCAAGAGAGGGAGAAATACTCTCAAACACGTGCGACGAAAATAGAGAAAATAGAGAAAAATAGAGTCGACGAAAATAGAGAAAAAACTATATTCTAGGCACTATAAAAAAACAAACGCCGCCAGTATGTACGCGCACCATGTTATGCGAAGGTCTCAGCACGTCTGCGGTGTCCATTTATTTACCGCTTTTCCGCCGGTCCCGAGTTGCATTGACAATGGGCGTAGTTGTGGAACAAAAAATACTTGCGCCAACAAAAAGCTTAAACGTTAGCGCACCTTTTGAACGGAATGCAGACAGAAACAAACCCACTGCCTGTGCGTAATATCCCGCGCGTAACGAAGCACAGCGCCTGGGTTACCAAACTATAATCTGTGCATAATTTTAAGAGACCAAGTATTTGGACGGCCTTGGCAGAGCTCTTTTAATTCAGCAGTACACTGTGTGAGGACTTCACAAATTTGGCCACAACTTCGTTTCGCCGCCCCACATGATCGTCAATATCGGGAGGGTGTGGGGATCGCCACCTGAAAAAAATAAACATGTCGTTAGTGCAAAAATACTCATTTAATTTGCACAGCATGGCATGATTAGAAGCGGTGACATGATCTTTTACCCAACTGCAAAGTGAGGAAAAATGCAGCCATGGCAACGTAAGATGAAAAAATACACGGCATGCACAGGGCGGTAAACACTGCCATGCATTGTATTAAATTATTCGACTGAAATCGCATCGAATGCACTGTAAAAAAATCCACACTATGCATAACCGTGCCAGAGATACAACAAACGCAGCGACTTGAGCTGTGCCCTGACCCGATTGAGATTGGAATTCTCAACACAGGTGCGGCGATTCTGCCTGTCAGTAAGTGGTAATAGCGTTCCATTAGCGTACCAACCTATTAGATCGTGTAATTGCGCATTTTCTGGTATTTGTGCACCAGTGAGTACCGGCGGGAGCGGAGAAGGCGAGAATGCGAATCGCTTTCAGTCAACTGGCTTTATCGCTCGTAGTACGAACAGCCCTACGCAAGCGGCAGGTGGTGGTGGTGGTGGTGAAAAACTTTAATTTGCAAAGAGAGTTTGAGGGTAAAGAAACCGTGCTACATGGTCGGTATCCTTAGTCCGTGACACCGCACGACGAGGCCCCGTCTCGCGCCCGCTTGACCAGAGCCCTTTGAGACTCCAGCGTGGAGCAGTTGAGGAGGGCAGTCTCCCATGCCTCTCGGGTGGGGGTGGAGGAAGGTGAGGATTCCGAGTGCATGCCCACACCATGTGAAAGATATCGCAGATCTCTCCACAGTGCGGGCAGCGCCCATCTGTGTTCGGATCGAAGTGTTTTACTATGGCAGGACAGAGAAGAGTTCCTGTCTGCAGGCGCCGCAGAGTTTGCTCCTCCGCCTTACTCAGGCCCTTGGCAGGTACTGGGATTCGTTTCGGTCATGTACTCGCTGTTTCCAAAATGTTCAGTTTGTAAACGGAGTACTCTGTCGCAAGCTCAGCATCTAGACTGTCACACTCGCCATATCCAAGCAGGCAGCGAAAGCGTTCATGAAAAACTGTGCTCCACGAAAAACTAGATTCATTGCTCTCCGCGATCTTGTGTTTCAACACATTTTGCTTTCGTTTTTCTAACATGCAACATCGTGCCGCATTTGCCCTACAGGCAACCGGCGACAAAAACTGCAGGCGAGAACTGCGAGCACGGCACTCACCGATGCTGATCGCTGCGTCGAGGAATGGTCGCTTGTTCCCAGTTGGTTATTGCAGGAGCTAATGGCATAGCACACACGAGGATGGACACGAGGCGAATGCCCACCCAAATTTTCTAGGCTTGGCAGGAATAAAACGGGCGAATGACACTTTCAGAGGTCGCACGCTGCTTCGGCTGCAGCCCACGGGCTGCAAATTATCAGCCCACGATGGCGTCGACGGTAGGCGGCGCTCGAGTAAAACAAACATGGCGGCGCCCAGGTATCGAAACTAAAATCGTATATACAAATGCATGTGTCAGCTGATATGATAAGGCGCCAACTATGTTAGACAGAGCTGCTCAATAACACATTATTCCCCTCTAAAAAGAGTCACTTAGTATCTAACAACTGAAAAACACAATAAGAACTCAATGTCTTTGATAGTCTTTAAATCACAATGGTAGTCTTTGCCTTGTCGAATGCCTCAGCTCTGGAATGTCCCTTCCAACTGGTGTCCGAACAGATGGTTGCTGAGGTGGGTCTGGTGTTACTGCTTCATGCGAACAACTTTTCGCAACGGCAGGTGGTGTAACTGGTCGGAGGCAGGGTACCAGCCAGTTCCGATTCCATGTGCGGCCATCATTAAGTTTGTAAGTGTCTTGACCATATTAGTCAACAATGGTGAACGGACTTGAGGAGCTCAAAGCGCCCTTAGGCACGTGACCTGGCAACTTGACTTGCACCGGTTGACCTGTTGTTAATGGAGAATGCTTTCGCAGCTGGTCGACGGTCAGTGTAAGTCTTACTTGCTTGTTGCTTTTGTGCTACTCTCCTGCCGATGGACTTCATCGCTGCCAGCGGATCTTGGAAAAACTTTACCTGGCGCTCCTACAAGGTCAAGTTTTGTTCTGGGATGACGGCCGGGAAGAAGGACGGAAGGCTCCACTCCTGTGTTGGCATTCGGTGTGAAACGACAGCTTTCTTCAAAGGCCAACGTTCTTGTGTGCAGACTTGAACGTACTCTTTGAGTACCCGATTAAACCTCTCTACCTGCCCGTTAGTTTGCGGATGGTAGACTGCCGAATACGCATGAGCGATGCCACGTTCCATGAGAAAACTGTCAAACTCCAAGGCTGTAAACTGGGCACCATGTTCACTCACTCTCTCGTCTTGATATCCTTCCCTGCTGAAGATACTTCGCAGAAAGAAAATTATTGTTGCAGTAGTCACTTTCGCTGAGAAATGAATCTTGGGCCACTTGCTGTAGTAATCGATGGCCGTGATGGCAGAACGGCAATCTGCAGGCACCTGGGAAAAAGGGCCCACAATATCGATTAGCTTCTGCCGTGGTGCTGATGGGAATGCAACTGGCTGCAGAAGTGGTGTCACAGGTTTTGCAGACTTGTCAACAGATTGGCAGGATGCAGTCAATTGTTCTACTTGCTTGCACATAGCAGGCCACCAGTATCTCACGTAGTCGCTGCTTTGTCCTTGTTATCATCGGATTGGACTCGTGGGCTGCGTCAAGAAGCCGTGCTACGAGGGACGAAGGTACTACAAATTTGTCTCCACAAAGCAGGAGGTCTCCAGCGACTGAGAGCTCAGACTGCACCTGCCATAAGGGAACTGCCTCGGCAGGCAACAGCTTCACTGCAGGCCATGCTGAAGTCAGCCACTTTATAACCCGCTGCAGCAGCGGGTCCTAGATCGTTTGAACGACAAACTGTGCATGAGTAAGGCATCTTGAGAGGACACAAACGGTCTCTTCTTTCTCTTCCTCCACGTGACCCGGGAGGGGCATCCTTGAAAGAGCATCAGCAACAGTATTCTTGTCACCTTTCTGGAATTAAATCTTAAAGCTGTATGCCAACAGCCTGGCGTGCCATCTCGCAATCCGGCACGGTCGGCGACCTACTCCCGTTGTACTAAGGAGTGTAACTAGAGCCTGCACTGTAAGAAAAAATCCCGCATAAGTACGTAACATGTGGGCGCTAACCTTGTTGCTGCAACATGTGCTGTACCACTCCGTTGTGCACGTGCCCCGTGGTGAAGTAGTGCGGTGCATTGAACGGCAACAAGGTTAACGCGCACATGCTATGTACTCTGTTATGACGCCAAATGTTCTGTATACCACAGTGTATGTGCTGTTTTTATGCTGACGTTACATCAACAGTCATAATAATGTACAGCATATGTGCTGCAACTGAATTAACATGACATGATCTGTTTATACTACTACACCCCATGTTCTGTTCTTATGCTGCACTGTACATTACACAGCAAAGGTGCTAACATATGCATGTTCCGTAGCATTTACGAGCAGCCCATGGCCAGTTTTGAAAGTTGACTGAACACATGCTGTTCAATGCTTTACGGCACATAATACGCAATGTTACACTCCCGTATTTTTTTATCGGGGCCAGGCCCACGTTCAGGTCAGAGGCATGCTACGCATGGTAAATATGTCATGTCTGTATCCTGTCACTGGTAGTCGATGCAATAACACATCTCTGCGTACAAAGCTAGAAAATCCACAAAAAAAATTTTACATATACATGTGTCTATATGCAGTACTTTTTTGCATCTGCTTCAAAAATTTTCGGGTAGAGACGCAATCTAGGAATAAATATTGCATAGAAATGAAATAGTTTTAGAAAGTTTTAATTAAGAACACAGAGGTACAAAAAATAGCAAACGCAAGCTATACAGAGAATCTACATTGAATGATATAAATAAAAGTTATTTGCAAAAGCTACTAAATAAAATATCTAATCTGATATCAGAGTTCATGAACACACTAAATTTGCGCTACACAATAATCCAATATCTAAGCTCTGATATCAGAGTTAATAAGCACACTAAATCTGAGCCATGCAATCCTGCCACTTTTTTTGAACTTTTCAAGCTGCTGAAGGGCACTGTGCAATTTTGGGTGGACTGAGGTTATCCTCCGGGACAACTGCCGGCTCCTTTCCTCTGGGTTCATCCACACCAATTGCCTGAAAAGAAAAGACACATTTAGAAGCTAGATCATCCTGCTTAGACCTGCAGAATTTTAAGGCTAGTCTAAATGCATAGCTGCCTCTGTTAGTACTGCCGTTAGGTTGAGTTTGATTCCCAACATTCCAATGCTCTCTTAGCGCCACTTCTGTGGAAATAACGGTACATATTAACATCATTTACATGGTTATACTAGCTTTTCAAGCAAAACAAAGCAACACAAAGCAATAAAAGCACACAGAGTAAGGCATGCTGTGATGCCAAGAGAGCAAATGACTCCAGTACGTATTAGGCAGGCAACAGTAACTTGTTCCAGACACTGCAGTTACTCAGTGCATTCTGATTTGGAATTCTTTATACAACCTCCCCGCAGGGGGGGCGTCTACAGCATGTGTACGTTGGTGAGTGGCGACACCACGGGCTATCCCGAGCATCCGCAGGGACATCCCCGCAGGGGGATGATGGTGAGCATGCGTCACCATGGACCCGAGCATCCGCGCTTAGCCGTGCGTGGCATCGCCGTGTCCGGGGAAAAGGGGATCCTGGTGGTTGAGCCGATGCCGAGCGTTTGGACCCTTAAGGCCCCTCGGCGGAGGCAACACACCACTTTGGCCCCAGCTTCCTGTAGACGGCACCTCCGGCCTGACCCGACCGGGGGAAATCGGCAGTCGCCTTTTCCTGTCCTCCCCTCCATCTTCCACTTTTCTATCTCTTTCTTACAGCTCTCCTGTCTCCTCTTTACTTCTTAGATCTTCCTTTTTTCCTGGCGGCTAGGGTTAACCTTGTGTGGCCAACTAACCTGAGTTGCGTCATATTGGGTTATAGTTGAGGTGTACAGCTGGCGTGGGCAGGACTTGCTCGCAAGTTCCTGTCCCGTCCCCTCGTTGGGCTCCATGGTGGGTGGCTGGCACCACGGCCGAACAACACATATTTTTCATGGCTCCCCCTTTTCCAAACCAGATCGCGCTCATAAAAGAGGGCGGAACGAGGCAACTGCAGAGTTTTTCGAAAAACCGAAACCATTTCCAAAATTTCACGTTCTTCATAGTGAAGAAACTGAAAAAACCGCAAGAACCATGTCCCTATTCTTAGTTGCAAAAAGTCTAACTGAGGCCTTGGGTCCCGGGTACAAACTGTCTAAAATGCCTAGTGGTGACCTGCTCCTTGAACTCAGAGACACTGCCCAATACTCAAAACTTTCCAGCCTAGTGTCCATCGGGGAAATCCCTGTATCAGTTACAGCACACCGATCTCTGAATACCGTCCGTGGTGTGATATCCGAAGCAGATTTCATTCACCTCACCGAGGAAGAGATGCTTGAAGGCCTCGGAGAACAGAATGTCATAAGTGTGTATCGTATCAAAATAAGAAAAGACAACAAAGAGATACCTACAAAGCACATAGTACTGACTTTCAACTCAAGCACACTCCCCAAATCAATAGAAGCTGGCTACAAGTGTCAGGCATTACCTACATCCCAAATCCACGCAGGTGCTTCAAATGTCAAAGGTACGGTCATGGGTCTCAAAGCTGCCGTGGCCGCGAAACTTGCGCTAAATGTGCATCAAAAGAACACGCTTCCGACAACTGTGAAGGAGCAGCACCTCGCTGCGCAAACTGTGAAGGCGATCATCCCGCCTATTCGAGGTCATGTCCCTCGTGGAAAAATGAGAAAGAAATCGTTACAATGAAAAAAAAAACAGAATATCACATTTAAGGAAGCGCGACGACTGTTTTACGCAAAGAACAGCTTCAACTTTTCCACAAAAACAAACTTTGCTGATGTGGTGCGCAGGGGCGGCGCACCACACAGCACTCCGGCATCTGCCCAGGCCACTTCCACCGAGCCTATGGCAGGGCCATCCGCGCCCCAGGCAGGGACAGCGAACGCTGCTCTGCCATCTCCAAAGCAGGGAGCGCCGGCTCACGGGTCGTCACCCCGCAGGACTTCCCCCCGTCGGGGGAGGCCCGACACCAACACATCCGCGGCTTCACGGTCCTCCAGCACCTCTGGTGAGGTGATGGATACAACTCCCACTCCGCCCGCTTTGCAGCGGCGGACCGGCTCTCTCGAGCGAAGAAAAGATAGAACCCCGGTAACGGGCCCACAACAGTAAATTTCTTCCGTTCCATTCCCACCCAAAAAAACAAACATGACATTTGTGGTTCAATGGAACTGTAGAGGAATGTTGTGGAACTACAGTGATATAACACATGATCTAGGGTCAGTGATGCCTCTAGCTCTATGTCTCCAGGAGACCAGTCTTGGTCCACAACATTCAAATATCTTAAAACATTATACAACTTTTAGGCGTGATCGCGAACATGCAAATAGACTCTCGGGAGGCGTCGCAATCATCATCCAAAGCGGTGTCCTGGCTCAAGAAATCAAACTGAAAACAAAACTTGAGGCGGTTGTGGTTAGCGTTATCAGCTACAAAACCATAACAATATGTTAACATTAACATGCCAAGATCTAGAAGGCCTAATCGATGAACTGCCGGAGCCATTTCTGGTAGTTGGCGATTTTAACGCTCAGTCTCCGTTTTGGGGAAGCGAAAGCTGTGACTCTAGAGGCCAAACAATAGAAGATTTTATACTTTCGAATAATGTCTGTCTTTTAAATACGGGAAAAGCCACATATTGCTGTCCAAGCTCAGCAAAAATGAGCTCTCTCGATTTAGCTTTCGCATCACCATTACTTTTTAACGATTTTAAATGGGATGTTTTAAATGACCCCATGGGCAGCGATCACTTACCTACCGTCATCAGGCTCTCATCGTCCACTCTAATCATCCCCACAAGGCCACGGCGCTGGAAAATTCAGCTTGCCGACTGGTCACTTTTTACAAAAAGTACCACTCTGGAAAAGGAATTTTGTGACCACCTTAGCACAGATGAAATTAATGAGAAGTTTACTTAATGCATAATATTAGCCGCAACACTCGCTATACCACAAATAACAGGACTTGCACAAAAGAAACACAAAGTGTGGTGGCCAAAAGAATGCACATTAACAAAAAACAACAAAACAAAGCCTGGAGCGCTCTGCGTCGATATCCCACTGCAGAGAACTTACTTACCTTTAAGAAGGCAAAAGCCAGAGCGCAGTATGTGCGAAGAAATGCAGAAAAAACCTCTTGGCAGAACTATGTCTCCTCAATAAACAGCTCAAAAACATCAACGAAAATGTGGGAAAAAGTTCGTAAATTTACTGGTGACCATACCCCTTTCACACTTCCTCTCTTGACACCACCCGGGACACAAACATCTTTAGAAAAACAGGCCAACATATTGGGCGAGCATTCTGCTGAGATCTCAAGCTCATCCAACTACACAAACACATTTCAGAAACACAAAGCAATAGCTGACAAACAAAAGTTCCCATCCGGAGCAGGTATACATGAGGATTACAACCAGCCTCTCACACTACAAGAATTAAATAAGGTATTATATTCTGGAAAAAAGACAGCACCAGGACCAGACAACGTGCATTATGCTATGCTTGCACATCTCTCCGAGGCTGCTGTAGAGGCACTGTTAAAATTCTCTAATAAAATCTGGAGAACTGGAAATATACCTGACGAGTGGAAAAAAGCAGTCATAATACCTTTTCTCAAACCCGGAAAACCACCAAGTCCTAGCAGTTACAGACCAATAGCCCTCACCAGCTGCATTGCTAAATCTTTCGAAAGTGTAATAAACATTAGATTGACCTTCATACTTGAATCTCGGCAACTATTAGATACACACCAATGTGGGTTTAAGAAAGCATGCTCGACCACAGATCACCTTGTCCGCCTAGAAAACACCATCCTGGAAGCGTCCATCCACAAGCAGCACTGTATTGGGGTCTTCTTCGACTTGGAGAAGGCCTACGATACCACGTGGAAGTTCGGCATCTTCCGTGACCTAGCGGAGCTAGGTATCCGCGGCAGGATGTTGAACTGCTTGAATGACTTCCTGGCTAACCGCACATTCCGAGTCCGCCTAGGAGCAACTCTCTCCATGACTTTCACCCAAGAGAACGGCGTACCCCAGGGGTGTATTCTAAGCACGACCAAGGGCGTCCGCAGAACTTTTTCCAGGGGGGTGCACCCGATGTCTGGGGGTGGGGGAGGCGGTAGGTTTGTAGTTGTTTTCTACTAGGGCATAAATATCCGTAATTCCAAGGGGGGGCAAGCGCCCCCCCTTGCCCCCCCTTCCGGACGCCCATGAGCACGACACTCTTCATAGAAAAAATGAATTCCTTAGCTAAAGCAATACCCAAGTCCATAATGTTTATGTAGATGACCTACAAATAGCATGCACATCCTCCAGCATATCAACCTGTGAGAGACAAATACAAATCACACTAAATAAACTGGGTGCTTGGGCAGACAGAAATGGATTTAAATTTTCTCCTCAAAAAACAGTAGCTGTTCTTTTTTCATTGCGACGAGGCCTACAGGTCGATCCCAATCTATACCTGAATCACACTGCGCTCCCAATTAAACAAGAACACAAATTTTTAGGCCTAACTTTCGACAAGAAACTCACATTTCTACCACACATTAACAACCTTAAAAAGAAAGCTTCTCAAGCCCTCAATGTCTTAAAAGTGCTCTCACGGAAGCGGTGGGGGTCCGATAGAGCAAGCCTTTTACAAATATATCGCTCTCTGGTGCGCTCCAAGCTGGACTACGGGTGCATAGTATATGGTTCGGCAAGAGCATCCTACTTAAAAAGATTAGACCCCATTCATAATCTTGGTCTGCGCCTATCATCTGGAGCATACAGAACATCACCAGTAGTTAGCCTTTACGTTGAAACTAATGAAGGCGCTCTTGAGGATCGAAGAATCGCCCTTACATGCACATATTGACGCCAGCGCTCGTGCAGATAGAAGCGCCTCAAGAAGAAGAGGAAGTGTGTGTGTGTGTGCGTGCGTGCGTGCGTGCGCGCGTGTGTGTGTGTGTATGTGTGTGTGTGTGTGTGTGTGTGTGTGTGTGTGTGTGTGTGTGTGTGTGTGTGTGTGTGTGTGTGTGTGTGTGTGTGTGTGTGTGTGTGTGTGTGTGTGTGTGTGTGTGTGTGTGTGTGTAAGTGATCTGGAAGCGCACGTCTCCCCGCTGTGGACCCGCTGTGTTGACCCGCTGTGGACCCTCAGCCGCTGCTTACCAACGTGACATCTGGTGGAGGTGCTGGGTACGTCGTTAATGCACCGTACGCCCCCTTCAAGCCGCAATTCGAGCCCCGCACAAATACCGAAGGTAGACACGCCAGTCCACCAGGGCAGTCGCCGATTACAGGGCTTACCTCCCGAATTTGGACTGCTCCCTATTTCCCATTGTTCACGGAGGGCAGGTCCTACAACGATGAATCCTCCAGCTACAGTGTTGCCGGTCCTGCTCCACCCCCAGCGAGAGCCACCCCATTTTCGCGGTCAACCACACGAGGACGCCGAAGACTGGCTGGACCAGTATGACCGGGTGGCCATCTACAATGGTTGGGGCGCTGACTGTAAGATGCGGCATGTTTATTTCGCCCTTGAAGACTACGCGAGGACCTGGTTTCTGAACAATGAATCTGGCCTTGGAACGTGGGATACGTTCAAGACAGAGTTCCTCCAAACCTTCAAGGACAGCACGTCACGCAGGGAGAAGGCCGACCAGGCGTGCAAACAGCTGGCCAGCGCCTGGCGCCTTGTGGCGGCCTTGGGGCAATCTGTGCATGCGAAGTGGCTCTCCACAGAAGAGAGAGAGAGAAAAACTTTTATTGTCAGCCAAGGTTGGAGCAAGGCCCCCAGAGGTTGAGCCCTTAGTCCAGGGCTCCATTTGCTGTAGCTACCTAGGTCATAAGAGTTCCTTACTATTTATTAACTATAGGGAAAGCTGGCAGCTGTGCACTTCATCCACCAAGGTCGCGCGAGGCATGCTGGGAAGATAGAGGCTTCGGATTGACATCTGGTGGCTTGTTGACTGTGCTACGGATTGGTTTTCTTGGTTGTTCAGTTCCATTTTCTTTGATGTTTTGTGCGCTTTGTTGTTGTGTAGTTATTCAGCGACACACTTAGTTCATTTGAGGTACAAAGCATCCAAAGGCGCTTGACTTGAAGTGAGTTGAGCATAGTGTCTGGTGCCTGCTAGACCTGAAGTCCGTTTGCCCCATTGCTTGGAGCCATTTACACAGCAAGCTGGGTTTGCTCAGCAGAAACCTGTGCTGCCTGTCCATTGAAAGGTGAAAGGAGAGAAGTCTGCTACCGTGGTCACTCTGCACATTTCTCGTAGGAGTCTCGGAGACGCATCTTTTAAAAGTGCAAATTGCTTTGACAGGCGCACCTTATGTTAACCATGCTCATCGAGGGTTGCAGTTGCTTCATTTCGAAGTCTGGCGGTGGCCATGCATTCCATGCAAGAATGACTTTCACTTCGTGAGTTAATTCACGCAAATACCCACACATTCACTTGTCAGCACAAACGTGACCATCACTTAAGGGTAGGAGAGGTGTCCACTTCCTAATTCATGTTTTTCTTAGCAAAATATTTAAGCACTGTGCCAGGACTTGGTAAGAGCCAGCACTTAGCTTGTGGAAACTTTTTTTATTCCTGCATGGGCTGTTGCTATGCTAGGTTTGGCCGAGGTCACTCTCCCATTGGCTAGAGCTGGCGCGACACTCCTCCGAACTTACCCGAGTTACTCTGAGGCTTCACAAAAGATTCTTGGTTGGGATCGTGTTGAGTGGTGCTTTCGCACTAAAAATAAATGTTGCGCTGCCTCACGACCAAGTAGCCTGGTATTACCAGTGGACGGGGTATGCACATTCTCTCATACCTTTCGCTATTACAGGCGATTGGCTTTCATGATTGTGCCGAAATAGTTTTTGTTTTTGCGGACACTCGCTTATCGTTCACTTCTGCTGCAAATAGTACATTGGCACTCATGTAAGTAATGTGACCATGAGGTTTGCATGTCCTGTGGCATGTACGATTCGAACCTGCTAAATGTGCAGGAAAAATTATACGAGGTGATCATTTTAGGGACCTCTAATCAATGTATGCTTGCAAGGTATGATGCACGTACATGCACTAAATGCGTCAGGTACTGGGAGCATTATACCCGTGCCACACGTGCACAAGAAATGGCAGTAAATGCCTAAGGCCTTATGTTTCCTGATGTCATTATTTTCATAGTTGGTGCTAGGCGTCCATGTTTAATGTAATTATACGAGAGTCACAGTGACTATAATGCCTGCAAGGCAGTCAAAAATTCACCCGGATATAAACGGTGCCCATCAGCACACAAAGTCCTTCAAATGTAATATAAACATTATTTTGCAGAAAATCCTTCTGTTCTTGCTTGACAAGTTGAAAAAGTAGCCATAAACTCGCATGTCAGCACTTAAGCCAAGAGTATCTGTCAGAAGTGCTGGTAAAAATTACACCCTTCACACTGAAAATGCCGTAGAGATGTCTCATCTGACTGAAAGTTAGGAATAAACCGTTTGCTACTGGACAAGGAAGTTGTTACTAACAAACTTGCATGTTTTCTGCGTGTGCAATGCGGACAAGAGTATGCATTGCTTGGGCGAATGAGGTATGGGGAAACTCAGTAGGTCGCGAATGGCGGTAAGGCTAATGCCATCCTGCTATCACCTTTAGTGGAAAAGAATCATTGTCCATAGCAATCTTCAGAAGAAAGGTCAACATGTATTTGTTGCCACTATAGAAAGACTTTATTTCGTTATCACATTCTGCCTTCAGTGCCTGTGTATTATCCATCGCTTTTAACCTCTGTTTCAGTGTATTCCAATACACGATGTTTTTTTTCTTACACTGTATGCTTGGGTGTTGTGTGTTTAAGAAAAGGAGACACACTTGTCAGGCATCCATGCCTTTTTGTCAGCCTCCTAGACAGACTATTTTGTTTGTATCTTGTCTGGCTGAATAAACTTTCATACATTTAATTTAATGCGTATGGCACCGTGCGAATGCAGGACATTTGAAAGGGGAAATGATGGGGAATTGGGAGACTTTTTCTATGAATAATATGGGAGCAAAAAAAAATTCTTCTACCATTTTGCTTTCGTTAGGAGAAGTGCGGCTGTAGCAGTGAGCTTATTCCAGCCGTTACTGCGCCACTGCCATCAGCACTGCCACGCAGCATGGGCACGCTCTGGAGCCACGCTTCTACGGCTGATTTTCACACGTCCCCATTCTAGCCACCATAGCCTGGGCGATCAAGTCACGGTGGTCGTCGAAAACTGATTGTACTGTGCTAAATCTCTATAATAAGCTGCCACAGCCGCTCTGCTCCTTATAGAATTCACTAAACAAGCGCTGTCGCACAATCACAATCAGACGTATGGAGATGGGTGCCCCTTTCCGCTGCCTGATGTGGAACGATGTGTACGCCTTGGACCAAGTGCTTAAAACCAAGAGCTGCGCAACAATGCAATCACAATTAAGAGCAGCAGTTGGAAAGGCCCCACGGATATGTCGGCACCGAATGTAGGTTGGCTTCCCCAATTTCCGGGGCCATTTTTGTAGAAAGTCGGAACAGCTTCAATGTATTCTTTTTTTTTCATGTAATGGCCTTGTGTGTTTGAAAAGTACGATTTTGAAAATGCCTGTTGTGCCGTTCAACCTTTCTTTGTGTGCCAGAACCAGAAGTATTCGAAATATTCACTTAAAAATTATTTGACGAAAATTACTATTCGTTTCGAACCAAAAAAATGCTATTCACACATGCCTAAATATTTCTAGATTTCAGCAAAGCTTTTGATAGAGTTCCAAGTGACGAACATACTAAAACACAGACGAACATACTAAAACACAGGCTGCCTATGCTCGACAACCCAGATGTCGGTCATCATAAATCTGTCCCTCCCTTCGCTGAATGTGTTAAAGGGATACTGAACAAAAATCTGAAAATATTGAGGGCACCACCATTTCATTTGCAAGATTTGAGCATGTTGCTTTATTTTTAAGGCGAAAGCCTTTATAGGCTCATGACTCGCCAGCATGTCCGTCCGTGAGAACTTTTCAATGAAACGTATGACGACATGTCAAGCCAACTGATCGGTGTAATACGGGGCCTCGACTCGCCAGTGTCTGTCCGTCCTGTGCGAGCTGTCAATCAAACCTAGAAAAACAGCGCGCCCTGCATATGGTTGCGTTCCCATATATACTCGTGTGTGAGGAGTTCAAGTGGGACCAGTGGGTGGTACCATTGGTACACAGATTGTGGACCACCTAATTGGTGTGGAATGTTCGCAGTGGCATCAAACGATTCAGCGCATAACGGAGCATAAGATTACTAGTCGAATCAAAGCATAGCATATAATAGGGACTTGCATCAACGACCTTTGGTTCTCTAAACCACGACTTCTCGAAACTTCCATTTGATGTAGGACATTCGAAGTGGTGTCAAAGATTTCTCAAAAACGTAGATGTCCGGATATAACGAAACATTTGTACTGGATATAGCGAAGATGGCTAATGAATTAATACTGAACTGTACAATGGTGTATGTCGTTACTCGAATTCGATTATAACAAACACACCGGATACAACGAATGTGTAATATGATTTAACTCAAAATCGGTTATAACGAGCATAACACCAAGCAAATGCACACAATGATTGGAAGCGTTTTAGAGCTCAGCATAATGGCACAAAGGCTTTCGACTTGCTGCACGTAAGGAGACTTAAGTGCTCCCCCTGAATTTTTGATGCTTTGCTAGCAGCTTGCTCCTGAGCAGTGCCGTTTGCAAGCTGGCTGTCACTGCGTAGTTGGGGATTCCCCATCTCGTGCCGTGCTTACGAACATACCATCTCTGCGAAATGCACCTTCTTGGTTCGCTGAATCAGGCATGTGGTCAAACGAAGTCGACAACCACGAGACGCAGGCAGAGAAGCTCCAAGCATAGACACGTGGGTGCCAAACAAAATGCACTGTACAATGAAGTAAAAGCACATCAAATACATCCTCGCGATTGCTTGCTAAAGGGTGGAGTTGATGTCACATCCTGTATTGTGTCACATTTGGCACAGAAATCTCTGTGCCAAATGTTTGCTACCCCTTAAGTGCCCCTATTTCAGGACTTCACTGGCTTCTGCAAGCCTGTTGGCTCCTCTGACCAGTAGCAGAATCTGGTCCCCACTGGTCTCTGCTTAGATTGGTTATGAGAGGTTCTATGCTGTGTGATGTACACTCCCATGTTCTGTGGCACAGGGTTGGTGTTGACCCGCACCATGGATGTGTTGAGGGTCCAGTAGTTCATGGCGGGCTGCTCTATCCGTATATATTTTGATTCCTTGTACTCATGTCCCAGTACCCAAGTTACCCATCCTGTGCGGTCTTCTTTTTGGTCAGGATTTGGTGTGTGTTCTCCCTCTTTGTTAAAGATTGTAAGCGGTGCAGAATGTTGTTGTGGAGTATTCAACCAATGTGGCAGCTCAAGCAGAAAGGGAATCCTTTAGAGCTTTTTGCCAGCTTGTGACTGCCTCTAATATTAACGTATGCCACCAGAGCCAGCACCCATGGCCCTGCTGGCAAGCTGCTAAGCTAGTCTGTAATAAGGGAGTAATTACTCATTGACGTCCACCCAAGCGCAGCCATACGGCTACAAAAGAAAGCTATACAGCTTTCTCAGAAACTTCACAAATAAAGAAAAATTCGTCCTGGTCCGGGGTTCGAACCCGGGACCACCGCTCGCTTCACCGGAGCAGTCGCTCTACCAATTGAGCTAACTGGGACGGCAAGGAGGGCGAGAGCGAGTTGATCATTAACTCGATGTGGGAACAGTGTCCTCTCTATATAGACTAGCTTGGAACAATCAGACTCAGCAGCACGTTTTTTTGTTGTTCCAGGCTAACTTGCCAAGGCCCCATCTGCTGTCACAGAATCATTACCATCGGAGGACATCCAAGGAGCTGGGCCATCATCTGCCCTAGCAGAAGATGAGGATGATGTGACAAAGATGCAGGAGAGGTTCAGCTGCTATATTGTAAACCAAGCATGATCAGAACTGCCAGGCTATAGTGACAAAATGTTCCTTGTTTTTGCTTGCTGGCAGTGCACTAAACCTAAACCTGTGCAGCTTTAGTATACCCCTCCGGCAGTGCAGGCAGCCTAAAGCAAACAGCAGCCTGCATCTGCTCGAGTACACCATTATTGCATTTCGCCTACATTGATTGGATAAGTGTGGACTTCAATTTAAGCTGCTAGTAGCTGTCATACAAAGCATGCTATGCTGCTCACATTCTCACAAGGTGCGTTAGACTGTTAAACATTAAGTTGAGCAAATTAAGTGCATGTTGCACTGCAGTGGACTAAGATTAGGGGCTTGTGTCATTGCACTGTTTGTACAGTTAATCTTGCACAGACCACATTTGCAGTGTAACAGTAACACAGAACTTGAAAAAGCAGCCATGGAGGACTGGTGCACTTGCAGTGGAACAGTAACACAGAACTTGAAAAAGCAGCCATGGAGGACTGCTGCACTTGCAGTGGAACAGTAACACAGAACTTGAAAATGCAGCCATGGAGGACTGTTGCACTTGCAGTGGAAGAGTAACACAGAATTTGAAAAAGCAGCCATGGAGGACTGCTGCACTTGCAGTGGAAAGTAACACAGAACTTGAAAAAGCAGCCATGGAGGACTGCTGCACTTGCAGTGGAACAGTAACACAGAATTTGAAAAAGCAGCCATGGAGGACTGCTGCACTTGCAGTGGAACAGTAACACAGAACTTGAAAAAGTAGCCATGGAGGACTGCTGCACTTGCAGTGGAACAGTAACACAGAACTTGAAAAAGCAGCCATGGAGGACTGCTGCACTTGCAGTGGAACAGTAACACAGAATTTGAAAAAGCAGCCATGGAGGACTGCTGCACTTGCAGTGGAACAGTAACACAGAACTTGAAAAAGCAGCCATGGAGGACTGCTGCACTTGCAGTGGAACAGTAACACAGAACTTGAAAAAGCAGCCATGGAGGACTGCTGCACTTGCAGTGGAACAGTAACACAGAATTTGAAAAAGCAGCCATGGAGGACTGCTGCACTTGCAGTGGAACAGTAACACAGAACTTGAAAAAGCAGCCATGGAGGACTGCTGCACTTGCAGTGGAACAGTAACACAGAACTTGAGAAAGCAGCCATGGAGGACTGCTGCACTTGCAGTGGAACAGTAACACAAAACTTGAAAAAGCAGCCATGGAGGACTGCTGCACTTGCAGTGGAACAGTAACACAGAACTTGAAAAAGCAGCCATGGAGGACTGCTGCACTTGCAGTGGAACAGTAACACAGAATTTGAAAAAGCAGCCATGGAGGACTGGTGCAGAGACAAGTGCTCCACACTTTACCAAAATGGCAGCTGCGAGCAAAGTGTGCAGCTTTTCTCCTGCTGCACCGTGTGGAATATATTTATTATGGCAAGCTTTTTGCCCAATTGGTGCAGAGTTATGCACAGCTAAATAAACTGCCTTCAATTCATGCTACCAGTTCAGTGTTTTGGTCAGCTGCATCTGCCATGCCACAGTAGACTACCTGCACAGAGGGTAGGAAGACATTCGAAAGCACAGGAACGCTGTTTACTGGCAGTTCACTCCATAACAAAATGTGTGGAACATCCTGCTAAAGCATAAGCACACTGAAAACATGGTGACAACAATGAAAAATGAAGATGCATGCACAAACTTAACACTTTATTAAAACTTTTTCATAACTTAAGTTAAATACACAAGCATTTTATTTACTAGCACTTTTCTTCAAATTTGCTGCTCTCTTTTTCTGTCCTTTTTGGGCTCCTTTGTGTGCTGCTGCAAGCAGTCTCTTGAATGCCGCAGGCTTCCTGTTGTGTATCGTGGTGCTGCCGCTCCAACTGTGTATCGCACTACTGCCGCTCCAAGCGCCGCTTCCCGTATAGTACCTTCTGTCTGGCCTGAGCATCGTATTTCGCTCAACACCTCATCCCCGCGTCTCCGCAGCTCTTCAGTCCTGGCACGTACCATATGCATGTACGAAGCTACACGCGGACACTGAACTCTCTGCACTCTCTCTCTCTATCCCGACTGTCTGCCCCGCTTGTACGCTTTCTCTGAATAAACAGTTTTGCCTCAGACTCCGACTGGAGAACACATCACTGGCAACGAGGACGGGATCGCCGTGATCCCCAGCGCGCAATTGCAGTCAATACTGACCGCCTCAGGCAAAGCTCCTGGATCCGCTCCAGCCCTGCACGTCCGTCAACATGGCAGCACTTCTGCCTTCGGCCACGATTGGAGAATTCTCGCCCGCCGAGCCTTCCTCCTGGCCAGTCTACTTAGAACGCCTCGAGTTCTACTTTCAAGCCCACGACATCCAGTCCGATGAGAAGAAAAGGGCTTTCCTCTGCAGCGTATGCGGCGTCGACGCGTATACACTGCTGCGCTCGCTCTGCGCACCCAAGGCACCTTCGGAGGTTTCCTTCTCAGAAATCGTTTCCTTGCTCGACACCCACTTCATCGGGAAACCTTCCGTCACCATGGAACGATTCCGCTTCAACAATCAAGACCAGCAACCTGGTGAATCGGTGCCGGAATATCTCGCCGCTCTTCGACTGTTAGCTCGCCACTGCGAGTTCGGGGATTGGCTGGACCGTCTTCTTTGCGACCGCCTAGTCTGTGGCCTGCGTGAAGAGCCTATCCAAAGACGTCTCCTGGCTGAACCGGACCTCAAGCTGTTGAAGGCCATCCTACTGGCACATGCTGCGGAAGAAGCAGCAGCCAAGACAGAAGAGGTTCGCCACTCAAGGGTCCCCTCAGAAACGCATCAATTGCAACGGAACCCCAAGCTCCCGGACGTCAAGCCCGCCAACCATCCTCCGAGTCATCAATGTTGGCGTTGCACCGGCGAGCATGACGCTCGTACTTGCTCCAATCATTCCGCCATCTGTCGCTATTGTGGCAACAAAGGTCACCTGGAGAAGGCCTGCAGGAAGAAGGCAGCAAAAGAAAAAACTTCCAAGCCTGGTCAACACCGAAAGGAGTTTTCTCGCAAAAACAAGTACTCTCGTGGACGCAACCATCAGATTTTGCAATCAGCTGATCCAGCTCAAGACGTAAACTCTACGGCATCAGTCAGCTTTCATCGGGAATTTCAAGACCGCAAGTCTACGAGTGGTGCCAACACCATCACTTCTCCGGCAGTCTGCGTGGACGTCCTGATAAACAGTAGGCCTCTAACCATGGAGGTTGACTCCGGGGCCGCCTGCACCATCATCAGCGAGAGGACCATGGAGAAACTTCAGCTGTCAAAGCAAGACCTAAGGCCATCCTCTCTACAGCTGCGCTCCTATACAAGGGAAAGCTTGGAGATTCTGGGATCATTGGAAGTTGCCGTCTCATACAAAACGAAGAGCACTCGCCTTCAACTTCTCGTTGTCCAAGGAAATGGCACCAGCCTGTTGGGGAGAGACTGGTTTTCGGCGTTGGGAATATCGCTCTGCGGAATAAACCACGCATCTCAAATTGAAGTTCCGCTAACCTTGCTGAACGCCGTCTCTGAATACCCAGAAGTCTTCGTTGAAGGACTAGGGAAGAGCAAGGGACCATCCGTTCATATCGAGCTCAAGGCTGAAATCGCTCCCATCTTCAGGAAAGCACGTCAAGTTCCGGTGGCTCTACTGCCCAAGGTAGACGAAGCCATCGACATTCTTGTACAGGAAGGCGTCTACCAGCCCGTGCGATCCTCCCGATGGACGACACCGGTAGTCTGCGTCGTTAAGAAGAACGGCAAGATCAGGCTGTGTGGTGATTACAAAAGCACCGTTAACCAAGCAATCAAGATGGAAACATATCCTCTTCCAACCATCGATCAGCTTTTTTCAAACCTTGCGGGGTGCACTGTATTCTCACAACTAGACCTCAATCAAGCCTACCAGCAGCTTGCCGTGGACAGTGACACAGCCGATCTGCTAACAGTCAATACGCACCGGGGACTGTTCAAAGTTACTCGCCTGCCGTTCGGAGTGTCGTCCGCCGTAGCCATATTTCAGCGCTACATGGAAGAGCTCCTCTTGGGACTACCTGGGGTCCACGCGTACCTGGACGATATTATAGTGGGAGGTCAAGATGCCTACGAGCATAACAAACACCTGCGAGATGTGCTGAAACGCATAAGTGACGACAACATTCGTCTGAGCCGAGAGAAATGCACCTTCGGCATGCCGGAAGCAACCTTCCTTGGATACCGCATTGATGCTGCCGGTATTCATCCGACCGAAGAAAAGGTCGAAGCCCTTAAAGAAGCTCCCAGTCCAAGGAACAAGCAGCAACTTCAGTCTTTTCTCGGACTGCTCAACTTCTACAACAGATACTTGCACGGTGCAGCTCACGCCCTCGAGCCTCTATACCGTCTGCTTGCAAAGGATCAGACGTGGAGATGGCGCAAAGAAGAAGCCGACGCTTTCAAGCACGCCAAGGAACTTATACAGACATCCGATGTCTTAGTCCACTACGACGTGCACAAGCCGCTCACGCTTGCCTGCGATGCGTCTGCCTACGGCACAGGATTTGTCCTTAGTCACGAAGACTCTACCGGACAAGAATCTCCAATTGCATTCGGTTCCCTTACTTTGAGCTCGACCGAAAGGAACTACTCTCAGACAGACCGAGAAGCTATGGTTGTCATTTCCGGTGTCAAGAAGTTCCACCAATATCTGTATGGCAGACACTTCAAGGTCTATACTGACCACAAGCCGTTGCTGGGCCTGCTGCATCACAGTCGTCCAATACCTAGCGTACTTTCACCGAGGATGCTTCGATGGAATTTACTCCTCGCACAGTACGACTATGAGCTCATCTACCGACCAGGACGTCAAATGGGCAATGCTGATTCACTCAGCCGCCTGCCGCTGCCCTCCACAAATGCCAAAAGTCCCATCATGACAGATGTCCTGCTGCTCGAAAACCCCCCAGAAGCCTTTGCAGATGCATCCAAGATTTCTCAGCTGACAAGGAAGGACCGTTTGTTGTCGCGAGTACTCAAGTGGATTCGTACCGGATGGCCAGCAAAGGTAGAGGACCAGTTCCAACCTTACTTCGTGCGCCGCGACGAACTCTCCGCTTATCGTGATTGCATTCTGTGGGGCTCCCGAGTCGTGATTCCACCGCAACTCCACATGGAAGTGCTTGAGCAACTTCACTCATCACACCCAGGAATTGTTCACATGAAGGGACTCGCGCGAGGTTACGTCTGGTGGCCGAAACTCGACAGCGATGTGGAGAACACCGTCCGTGCGTGTGAGACCTGCCAAGAATCCAGGAATGCTCCACCCCGCGCTGCAGTCCATCCCTGGGAGCAGACTACGAGACCGTGGTCTAGGCTGCACGTGGACTTCGCTGGACCAGTCCAAGGCAAGACATTTCTTATCGTCGTGGACTCGTTGTCAAAATGGCTAGAGGTCGTTGTGGTGAGGACAACTTCAGCTGCACTTGTTGTCCGAGAACTCAGACGGCTGTTCGCCACACACGGACTTCCCGACGTCGTCGTATCTGACAACGGTTCTGCATTCACATCAGCTGAATTCTGGCAGTTCCTCGCCAGGAACAACGTTCGTCAAGCTTTAGTCGCACCCTACCACCCGTCTTCTAACGGACAGACCGAACGCTTCGTTCAGGAAACGAAGAAAGCTCTTAAGCGACTGAAAGGGGGCGACATCGAACTTCAGCTCAGTCGTTTCCTGTTCCAGTAGCACTTGCTGCCCTGCACGACTACAGGAAGAAGCCCGGCGGAGCTACTGTTCTCGCGTCAGCTAAAGGTTGCCCTAGACTACTTGCACCCTGATTCTCAGGAAGGCAACTTGAGACGCGACCAGTTGTCGCAGAAACTCCGCGCTGCACCAACCCGCAAGTTTGAGCCTGGTGACTCAGTCTTTGCTAGGAATTTTTCGCCACATGGGTCTCGGTGGCTTCCCGCGATCATCCGCTCCTGCAAAGGACCTGTGTCCTATGAAGTCAAACTCCTGGACAGTACGTCCTGGCGTAGGCACGTCGACCACCTTAGAAAGAGGGATTATAACCTACCCGATCTTTCTCACCGTGCACCTGAACTCAAAATGCCTGAGCCGCATTCAGAGTCAGAAGACCAGGACGAAGAACCCACTAGCACTTCGGCCGAGCCAGACGCCGACTCACCAGAACCCGGGCACAGCCGCTCCAACTCGGAGAACACGGACACCTCCGACAGAATTCCTCCGGCGACCGGCACCGTTCCTCGATGCTCCGCCCGAGAGAGGAAGTTTCCTTCTCACCTCCGAGACTACTACGTCTAAGGGGAGAGGAGTGTTGTGTATCGTGGTGCTGCCGCTCCAACTGTGTATCGCACTACTGCCGCTCGAAGCGCCGCTTCCCGTATAGTACCTTCTGTCTGGCCTGAGCATCGTATTTCGCTCAACACCTCATCCCCGCGTCTCCGCAGCTCTTCGGTCCTGGCACGTACCATATGCATGTACGAAGCTACACGCGGACACTGAACTCTCTGCACTCTCTCTCTCTATCCCGACTGTCTGCCCCGCTTGTAAGCTTTCTCTGAATAAACAGTTTTGCCTCAGACTCCGACTGGAGAACACATCACTTCCTTTTGAACCTGGAACCAAATCCAAAACGCAAACAAAAAGACTTTAGTAATGCATATGAGCACCAATTTTATAGCAAGCACAATGCAATGCTGACTGCGTCAAATCTCTTCAGGCACACTGGCAGGGTACTTCGGAACTGCAAGTGCCAAATTTTAATAGACATTTTACTTGTAACAATGCTGGAAGAATGACAACCTGTTTGTAACCTACCGTTTGTTGAGTGACGTCCTGCTCAATGGCACGTAAGTGTAAGGCTCCAATCTGCCCTTCCTGGCATCACCATCGGATGCCTGCGCATAAAAGTGATAAGTCAACTGTAAAGGCGTCTTTACTGCAATCTAGTACAAACAAGGGAATTATTACAATTAGCATCCACATCAGCACAACTGCAGACTAATTCCCCCCCCCCTTTTTTTGTAGGCATATTTGAATAGTGAATTTTTAATCTGAAGGGAATAGTGTTCAAAGCAAAGATTAGATTACATAGGAATAGCACATGACGAAAGAATGGGTTGGTAGAATTCACTACGCAACTGAAATGAAAACTTTAAAAAGCCTTAAAAGCCGCATCAAAAGAGTCTATATTCTTCAATCATCAGTCTCAAGCCATGCTATTTGTTACCTACTGCGTGTACCAATCAGAAGACACGGGACTTCTGGGTTGGGTCCTTGCATGGACCAACCTCGTAACGTTGCATACTTCAGTGCTCCAGACAAGAGACTGGTCAGCATGGGCCAGCACGAGGAGACCAGAGGATGCTCTCTTCCCCGTGCAGAGAGGCGTGGGGTGCACCTTTCCTTTGTAGAGAGCATGTTTAAAGTATTCTTCTGAGGCGAGTACTTTCATCCTAATATGCGAAAAGGGTGCGGAGAAGCACCGCGACGGCGCACCCTTGTGCAAAAATCACGAGTACAAGAAAATGGCTGAGCTCTTCTAAGCGAAGACTGTGCACCTGCGTCAAAACGCTTCAAGGTCTTATCGCAGCACCTATAGTAACTGGCATTTCACCTCCGATTTCAACCTTTGAAGGATGTAAACAATGTATCGCTGGCTTATGTTGGTGTCTTGGAACACCACAAAATATGGAAGCTAACGGTGACAGAGTGCCTGCCTCTGAAATGTTGTACTATTTCCGCATTCATATCTTTTTCATCTTCATCTTTCAGGCCATCCGTACAGCAGATGCAGCACAGTTCCCACCACAGCATGTTCGCTTTCGCAATTGGACTTTGTTCCGCCGCGCCGTATGCAAGACACATGCAGACATCCAGACTGGTATGATCACGTTCAAGGGTCAGGGCATGCATAGGACCATCGACTGCTTCTTTCAACAGCTTATAGTCCTGAATTCTCAAACTTCAAAAATATCCCAAGTTTTCGAATATCACATCACTTCAAATACCAAATTCGAATATTCGCACAACCCTACACAAGAGGTGGGGAAGCACACGTGCATGCTTTATACAGGCTCCTTACTTTGTCTGTTTTCTTCTTCTTGGAGGGTCCACCACCTACGTAACAACGAACAGGAGGATATATATAGTAGGTATTAGTCCACTGGCACAGCGCACCGGCAAAAATTGAATAAACATACCACTTCCTGTTCCCGATGTCTTGGCACGATCACCTGTATCCAGTGGCATCTTCCGCTTCTTGGCCTAGAACGTATGTTAACCTAGGATTATTAATGCTAGCCCAGAATTTACTTATTTGTCTGGACATTTCTGAAAGACTAACAGGCATGCTCATTCTTCCCAGAGTAACTCAAGACAAACAATATAAACAGTGTACGAGCACTAATAACTCTCAAGCACAACAGGAAATGTGCAGAAGAGGTTTAAGACAGGCAACGCTATATGACTGACATGGCTTGGATGATCTTGTCTTATACTGACAGCTTTGAAAGGGACACTGAGGACAATTGTATCTTTTATAGCAAAATTATCGGTGGCATTTCGTAGCTTTGTTGCTGCCTATCCAGCAGCAAATGACTTATTGTTAAAAGATTTGGATTCGAAGTTGAAAAAATTCAGCACACACACACACACACTCAAGACTGCTCACGCGAGGGAATGGGAAAGCACTGATGGTTCACTGTTCAGGCACGAACACACAACCGGCCGCAATGGATCCAGGGGCAAAATGTGACTTACAACACCACTCTGAACACTGTACAGCAAACGGTTGCAACACAATTCTGATTACGAAGCCTGGGAAGGTGCATATGTCATTGGTTCGAATCCCTGTCGCAAGCTAGCCTCCAACTTGACAAGCACATGCAAGCTATATGCAAAGAGGCAATCAGAAATCTTATGACCACCTGGAACACTGCACGACAAATGACTTGCATCACAATTTTGTGATGCAATTTTGTGACTTGTGTACCAAAAAAACTCGTCCCACATCGAGGTCGACCTGTGGAGAGTATATATAGACAAACAACATGTACAGAATTGTCTGAAGTGGCGGTGCTCGGCTTGTGTGCATCATACAGCCGATTGATGATGTCACCCTATTTTTCTTGCCATCACTGGGATTTTCTGTACCATTTGCAAGTACACACACATGCGCCACTGGCTTTTCTCGTAATGGGACTAGTAGTAATGCTTTCACATTATAATTTTTCCCCGCCGCTCTGATGACAAAATAACTGAAAAGTGATGTAAACAGGGCCTCCATGATAGCTGGCTGAGAGCGGTGCAGCCTAGCAGCAGCCGAAATGAATATTGCTGGCCAGACATTGAAGATGTTTCTATCGGATGTCGCTACCGTCACTTCGTTTACTTTTGCACCAGCGACACGATGGATCCAGATCCCAGCAGCGAAGTTCTCGCAAGGAACTGTGGCCTACACTTCAGTCAACTCAACCCCATATAGTGAGCGCTGCTTTTGACGACTAAGGTGGCAGGTCTAGCAGGATAGTCCGAGCACCTAGGAGTCTGAAGCAAGCCAAGCTACTGGTCCGGCAGCAGTCACTGCCACGACTGACGAGTAGAGACTGGTACGTAAGGACATTTAGATTCTGCAATAATCTTCGCTGCGCTGGTTGTGCCACCCAGAGTCTTGGTACCCTGACGAAGCGAACATGCTGAGCAGTGCGTTTGCTGACGTGGAGGCTGGTGCAACATTAGCTAGACATGGTGCTTTCTTAGTCGCAGGTGTACGCCGCAGCATGAAATTCATCCGAGGAGTACTTAAGAAGGGCACTTGAAAGTTCCTCTGATCTGCACTTTTAAATCAAAGCGCAGAACCATGTGAGCATGGAAAGCGCATAGCCGTGAAGCACCAATACATACCGAAACTCAGCTGGCCGCCTGTTGCTCCGCCAAGTATCGGCTTTCTTTGGCTTCTAGTATTCAGGTTATCTTTTTTCAGTCTTTCTTTCTTCTGTGATAAAAGTGCACTATACTTCGTTTCATACATAGCAGGCAACGTTGCCAAAGCTAGCGTGCCTGCTCGTGCAGGCTAAGTCTGTGTCCAAAAAGTAGTTCGCCATGCAGCCGAATGTGCTTCAACATATATATATTTCATTGCGACAAACCTTAAGTGACACGACTGGCACCTCCTGGACTGTTTTGCCTCTTTCGACACTTTCGTGCCGAGACTTGTATAGAGATTTCAAGATGCAATAATTACACGTACGGTATGATATGCGGTTGGCAGGGTAAACTGCTCCTATTCAATCCGCATCCAAGTAGTTCACACTCAGTAAAAATTATAGCCACAGGACCTGAACATTAAGCGCCGCAACACGCTGACCGCGATTTTCAATGCTATCACATCTATTATATCACTCTTGTTTTTGTCCAAACATTCGCCAGAGTTTTGAGAACAGATGATATGTGGCGGAGTAAAATGATTTCGCGGACGCGCTACTTCCGCAGCCTCTGCAGCGTTGCCTGCTATGTATGACACTGAGTATAGTGGTTTCCAAACAAAACATATCCAAGCGCGTAACCTTCATGTACACTTGTCAGCCTCAGATTAGTACTGTTTTTGGCTATTCGTCATTACACTTGTACTTGCAAGACCTGCCTGTGGTGACGATGCCTGTACAGTCAAGCCCACTTATAACAATATTCAAGTGCCATGGAAATACCATTGTTATAACCATTAATTGTTATAACAGGGTTGTGCCAAAAAAAAAGAAAGATGACAAACTTCACAGCATTTATTGACAGTAAATACCCGGAGGGGTTTGATTGTTCTAATGCCTGTAAAATCTCGTTAATTTGAACCTCAGGGGTGGGATAAATATTCATCATTCACCAATGACCAAAGCACCGCTATCACTGCACTGGCGGGAGCTTCGCGCACCTCCACGTCACAGGAATCAAGCCGGCTTTCTAGAAGTGATTCTTACTGGAAATTCAAGAAGCATTCAGAGCCAAGGGTGCTGGGAGAGCTGACAAGAGAAAAACTGCTGGCTGTATGCACGCGCACTGCACTGACTGATTGGGAGTACGCATGGCGCGCATAGCCAATGCAGCAATGGAGCAGCTCGCCTGACACAATAACGCCTGCCACCCTGGGACACGTGAAATTTGAGAAGCGGGGACCACGGGAAAGTTAGCGAAGAATAGAGAAAGATGGGGTAACTCATGCGCTGCTGGTGCCAGCCGTAGCTTGGAGCGACGCACCTCTCAGAAACGTTAATAATGGACTGCTCCGCCAAAGCCCCCTACGATGCTCCCTACTTTCTTTCCTGCATGGGCCTTTTGCGCAGGGGAACGCATCCGTCGTTTCTCCTGCCTGTGTCATTGCAACACGAAGGCATCCTCGGCACGCCCGGTGGCAGCGTTTTCGAGTGCATGGTCACGGGTTCTTTTGCTTTCACGGCGTTGCTGTGCCGGCTCAGTCCGTTGGTTGACCCACACACGTGCGCTTGTGTTGAAAGCATGATTTTGCTGGTGTGGTTGTAGCATTTCCATGTTTTTTTTCTATAATGGTTGACACTCTGTTACCAGATTTAATTGTTATAACCAATAATATGCCTTGAAAGCATTGCTATAAGCAGTTTATTTTACCATAGAACATATGATAAAGCTGACAGTGCCGTGACTGAGCATTGTTATATCCAATATATTGTTATAACCAGTATTGTTATAAGTGGGCCTGACTGTATTTTAGTTCTTGTTCTTTTCTACTTTACAAAAGCTTTGTTTAAAAAAAAACTGGTCTCTTCATGGTTAGGAGCTGGTATATTCTATTGATACAAGCCAACTTCAATTTCTCCTCAGTGTCCCTTTAAACCTCTTTTTTAAGCAGTGTTCTCAGGATGCAACAATTCTGTTCCCACGATTCCAGGTAATTATATGGTTGACAGCCACTGACCTTGTAGTGAGAAAGTGCCTCCAGAAGATTGTTAGCTGCTTCTTCAGTGTCACTTGCTGGCTCTACAAAGAACAACATTTGATGGTATCAGTGAATTCACATAGTGCCCACAGTCTGAGCCAATGACAAACCACTCACCACCTTTCTTTTGAGCTTTTGCAGACTCTGGATCCACAATAAGCAGTCGCCCATCATTGGTAACTTCAAAGGGACATTTTTCCCTGCTTTTCGGCGCTGCCTTGGGGTCAGTAGCTGTATGTGATAAGCAACACGTAAATATTACGATGCCTAGAAGCTACTAAGGACTGCTATAGGAACTATGTAAACACTGCGCGAAAATAGGCATGTTTTTTAATCTTAAGGCAAACTAAAAATGCCCTGACATTCACGAACACATACACAGTATCTGTTTTCCAGCAGATGTGTCCAGGAAGTCGACAATGTCGTCTTCTCCCTGCTCCTCAATCCATGCACCTGCAGCCACTTTGGTCTTTCCGCTTCTGTTGCCAACTTCATCTGATTCATCTTCACTGCTGCTCTGCAAAATCTGCTCTATCCTAAGAGAAGATCAAAGGCAGCTTTCAATGATCTTGCACTTAACTTGCATGCTCTTGTACTTTCAGACAATACATGGAAGTAAACTTTTCTGTAAACTAGTGCAGTTTTTGTTTTACCTAATATCTACATTTTTTTTTCGAGTGAGGTATTAATATGCCACCCAGAAGTTCAAACAGCATAAACTTATTTTAATGTGGGCCTTCCACTAATCAGCCCAAATGCAGGACAAAGGCCTCACCCATTGTTCTCCACTTACCCTCCACCACCAGCTGTTGCCACCCTCACAATCTCATCTCTCTTTGCTGCTCCCGGCAACATTTACTTTTTCTCGGAATTGCTCCATTACCCACTCGACCATTGATTTATCTGTTCTTTACATTGAATGCTTCACCCATGTCTTCTTTATTTCAACTAGGATATCACCTATGCAGGTTTAATGCCTTATCCGCCTTGCTCTTCACTACCTCTAATTACATGCGACTGCATTTTGCATTCCTTTAAGCGGGGATGCGGGTCATGAGATCACAAAAAATATCCATCCTCAAAACTATCCCAAAGTGTAAAAAAAAATGAATATTTTCGAGAGTCACGCTACCAAAGAACGAAACGAGAGATTTGAAATGACGTTCCACTCCACGCGATCCCGAACAGCTCTTCAACCGCCGTTTTGCTTCCATTTAAAAGCTACTTACGCACCCTTACGTTTAGCACTTTCTAAAGATGGCATCACAGCAATGCAGCCAATGCTGAAGCCATTTTCCTATGACTCAATCAGTGCACATAGACTAAGTCTTCTTACCTCTGTTCGTGATTTTACAAATACTAGCTCTGCCTAACGGGCTTTTTCTCTGGTTTGCCCTGGGAAATTGAAATGAGCTTGGTATCAATTTATTTGAGAGGAGTACAACTGTGCAGTGACTCTATATTCACTAGCTTTTACATTTTATACCAATTTTGTAAATTCTATTCATAGGTTTTTTTTAGCAATATAGTTTTACTGAGGCAAATGTTAAAAACAGCACCACCACATAAAATGCACATTTGGTGATAAGATTCTGATATTTTTTATGTTAATGGCCTGTAATGAAAAGCCCAAATAAAACTCCTTAAAATCACATTCTCGGAGAGCTATTGAAAATCAATTTGATTATTCGGAATACATTATAAAGCCCTACTTTATGGTAATTATGATAACGATCATGCTGTAATGGTGTGGTGTCAATTGACACTGCAACACAAATATTCTGCTCGCACCTCTGTAACGGACGAATATGCTAATAATTTTTAACAGGACAGTTCTGGCAGAATCGCTGCTGCTACCAGCATCGCTGTTACGCATTTTATTCAGCTGCGGTGTCTAAGGAAGAAGACACAGCAGCATGATAGGCATGGGGTGAAGAAGCCAAGGCATAGCAAATTTGTACATATCTCACTAACCACTAATTCTATCCAAGCTCATATCCACGCCGTTAATATTCCTGAATGCGTAGAAGCTGCGTTGCAACATTTTTGACATGTGCAATTTTGACATCACCAGGGCTCAACGGTTGACAGTGGTGGCCGTTAAGTGGTTATAGGCAATCTTTCAGAGGAAGTTCAGCTAGCCTTTTTGCGGATACTCCAACAGTGATGAGCTTGTTGGACTGCTGACATGAATATTCCTCATAGCAAATAGACAAAATATTAAAATTTTCACTATCCTAGAAGGTGAGTGTTGGGATCGAGCCTGAAAATGACAATGCAGGCACCTCACACACTGCCGCTCATGCAGCAATGCAGCATGTTTGACTTTTCCTAGAAATTCTCTCTCATCCATCACCTGGAACGCAAGCCCGTCAGCAATAAGAACGAGAAAAAATGACATAACTCAAGGTTAACAGGAGAGAGCGGCGTGTTTTGTGGCAACTGCAAGATCAATCTATCCCTTACAAAGTAAAACAAACTTCTTTAGAGTTATCCGCACTGCTAAATAAAGAAATTTTTTCATTCACTTCTGTGTTATGAATTGTGGTAACCAATTTCATTTTATTTCCTTAAAGGCCCCATGCCTGGGGTATTACATAAGGGGTGGTAACATAACAATGCGGCCCCTTTCGCATTTTGAACCAACCGAGCCCTAATGTCCTATAGTGACATACCTGTAAATAAATACTTGCACCACGAGCTTTAAATTTTTACTATGTTGTTATGGAACCTTACACACTGTAAAAACAGAGCAAAAAATCTGACCAAAATAAAAAGGCCAAAAAAGGCCAAAAAGGCCAAAAAAAGCATTCTTTCCTGTGCAGCCGATTTTCCTAATTTCAATCGGATTAAACGTCCCGGCTCCCGTCTTTTTTTGAACTCATCGCTGACGGTAGGAGGAGTCAACCAACGCGTGGAATGCCTTAACACCAGTCCCGTGTCAGCTTGCTGCTCTGCCATCGGCAGAGTGATAGATGGAGATCGCCGAAACCAGAGAGTCCACGCGCATTTTTATTTCCGTGGGCCTAATTTGCAGCTATGCTGTCTGACTGCACCTATTTATTCATGGAAACCTAAAAAACCAAATAAAAGCGAAAGCAAAGCCACCACGCGACTGCCTGAAAGGCACTCCATGCATTCGTTGACTCCTCCTACCGTTAGCAGTGAATTAAAAAGGCGGGAGCCAGGACATTTAATCAAATCGGCCGTACAGGACAATAATTCAATGTTTCTAAGAATGCTCGGACCATGTAGATCGAGTTCCCATGATAAAAGGATGAGTTCAGATTCCTCTTTAGTGCACCTTTAAATTGCCTATTACACCCAAAATGAGGTGGCATTTCTATGTGCACCACCAAATGGCACAGTGAGCTGTACAGAGGCTCAGTGCGCAAGGAGCAATTTCATTACAATGCGAGAGTGTGGGAAATGTCCTCTTATGTGTGGGCTCTGGGAAGATGCCCGACTATAATGGCGCAGCACAGCAAAACAAAAGTTTTCCTGTAAATAAGAAATGACATACTGCCAAGAATACAAACCAACTGTGTAATGGAACACCTTGGAGAGTTGCATTATGGTCAAAAAATTTTATTACAGAGGGTACACTTTCCTTTCAATGGTAGTTTGCTTAGCTGGTACGAGTTTGTGCTTTCAGACAAAGCATAGCCTTTCGTTTCTATTAATAAAAGCATCACAGACAAGCATTTCACTTGCCAGTACTACATGGAAGAGAACCCGGAGAGTTGCAACATGTTCCTAAGCTTGGCCAGGCCTCAGCTAGTAATCGTACTGTGATCACAGCAAAGATCTAGAGGCTGCATGGGCTAACTTTGTCAAGCCGCTTAAATTGCAAAGCACTTCGCAGCACAAAATCAATAAACGCAGCAACTTACCCTTCAGCACTGGCTTTCCCAGGTACTGCCGAGTTCGCCACATCATCTTCCCGTAGCTCTCTGGCCTTCTTCTTTCGCTTCTTGCGCTGCTCTAACTTGCGGATCCTCACAGCCAGCTTTCGGTACGATCCAGGCAGCAGTCCCACAATGTTTTCATACCTGGCAATCAAAACGGGTGCTGTTAGGGGAGCCCCATGCAACCTGCTCACAGGAATGAATCCACAACCATGGAATCCATTACAACTGCTGCACCATTAGGGAAGAACACAGGTGCAGAAAGTCGTACAGCATGCCAAATTAATGCTGTGAACATACATTGACTACATGGGGTTCTTCATAGGTGTTCATAGGTGCAATGGTGCCCTGGGCCTTTGTCAAGCTGTGTTCACAGCTTTTAGCCCAGGCCGACCAACCAGATTTTTCTGGTGAATAAACTGCTTCGATTGATTGTCACTCCTTTGCAGCTGACAGATGCTCCCATTGCAAACCCTTGTGCACATACGGCATACAGCTGTGCTATGCCAATAACCTTAGCTGCCTATAAGCCAGCTGAAAATACAGCAGAACCATGCTGTTATGCTCCCAGATGCTGCGTTTTCCCAGCTGCTATGTTTTTGTGAGCCAGTTCTGTCTATGTTTATTCCATAGAGATGCATGCAATACGAACTCTGGTGTTACATTGCAATATCACCAATGTCACTTTGCGATAGTGCTTCACCACAAGCTGGCATTTTGACAGCCTATGTTTAGTGCGTCTGGAGGGTGAAGTTGCACTGGCCAGAGTGGTACTCCGATAATGCTAGGTGGCTAAACGTAAAGTCCCCATGGCTGGAGTGCATTGTGCAGAATTTCTGATGTTCCAAACACATGAGCAGTGACTACTTACGCAAATACCACATCCCACTGTGAGCAGCAGCACCAAGTGGCAACGTGCACCTAAAGTCCCCCCATGACGTTTTCTGCCGACCACGTAAAGTAGTGTCAACCTCCCCCCTCTCCCACACCTCTTCCCCCTCGCACAACTTTCAGACTTCTGGTCTTGGATGAAAGGAAGCGCTGCCATTTTGCTTCTACGTTCTCGGGGCAAGTTTGTGGCTGCGTTGCTTGGTTTGGTTTATGGGGGTATGACGTCCCAAAGCACCTCAGGCTATGAGGGACGCCGTAGTGAAGGGCTCCAGAAATTTCGACCACCTGGGGTTCTTTAACGTGCACTGACATCGCACAGTACACGGGCCTCTAGAATTTCTCCTCCAAAGAAATTCAGCCGCCATGACCGGGATCGAACCCGCATCTTTCGGGCCAGCAGCTGAGCGTTATAACCGCTCTGCCGCGGCGGGGTGTGGCTGCGTTGCATCGCTGCTGTTTACATTTATCGCCATATTGCTGTCTGGAAGCTACGAAGCTGACCGATGCCTAGGGACAGGGATCAGATCCGATAGCAAAGCAAGTCGGTTAGTCTTCTAGAGGCTGAGAAACAGCACAGCAGCATGATAACACAAGGTTTGCTCGAACGCTGAAGTACTATGCATCGAGGCGATTGAGTTTCCTACACGCGAGCAGGTACAAATAGGACACCGACTTGCGGCGGAAAACGGAAATCGGAACTGGAAAAGCCATATGCAGATACGGAAAGAAAGCAGTGGTGCACTTCAAAGTTTGGCGTTACTTAAAAAAGCGCCACCGCAACTGAGGGGCTTTACGTGCAGCCTGCCCATCGTAGACACCGTGAGTGGCGGCGCGTGGCCTGCACACCACAGACGTCTCAATCCCCAGTTTCACGCTATGCACTAAGAGCAGCAAGCGCCACCTATGCAGCCATAAATAAATCTGCACGTCTAAGCATGCCACAGCACCAACTGCCACAGTGCCCAGTATTTTATATGAAGGGGAAAGAGCATTTGCTCCGGTCCTTTCATAAATGAAGCTGCAAACATGAAGTTGTGTAGCAAAACTGAAAGTGAGTTTGCATGACTTTACTCAGCATATCGAGAGAAGAGATAAGGGATCCAAAACTAAATGTGATTTGCTTTATGGATATGTATGCATAGAAATAATATTTTGGACCTATTTCTTTAAGGAAATATAGCTAGAAGCTCTAGTCCAGCATAAAATATGGGTGAAAGGCAATAATGCACTGGCTTCCCAATAAAGAAGAAACCACATTAAGATCTAAAAGGACCGAAAGAAAAAAAAAGGTCCGAATTATCGAAAGGTCGAATAGTCGAACGGCTAAAGAACTTTCAGAAACAGTTTTGCGTAGCAGCAAACTTAACTGAAAAAATAGGCAATGGTCATCTGCTTTAAGAGAAAACTGTGCAGCAATGATAATTTTTCGCAATTACGTCACTGTGTACAGCATGCCCACTGGCACAGGTGTGATGCAGCACCGGTGGAGCCTCCTTACAAGTGGAGGTGTCCATGTTATAAGAAGGCTTCGACCGCACAAGCAGCTCATGACGAGTGCACGTTATTGGTCCATGCGGTCAAAAGAAGGAAAACATTTTCACCCAAACGGCGAGCCGCTTTAAAAAGAAGAAGAAAAAAAAGACCAGCGACATGCCAGTTATTGCCCGAACTGGCGCACAGCTGGGCTTGGCTCGCTCTGATAGCACCTCCATTCAGCATGACAACCCCCCCCCCCCCCCCTTTTGTCGGTGTCTGAGTTAACCGGTTGGAAGGGCTGAATTTTCTGCTCAAGTGCCATCAGTAACATGACATAGGCATAGCCAACCTCGGTTGCCACACTTTTGCGTGCCGAGAGCATAGGAGCAAGCTAAAAAGATTGAATTAACCGAATTTAAGAAAAATCGCAGCATGAATTAAGCGGCTTTAAAATGCATTGAAAATATATCCAGCCAACCAAAATCTTGAAACTTGTTTGAATTAACTGAAAGTTTGAATTATTGCGAGTCTACCGCACTAGAAGAGTCCATTTACGGCAGGTTTGTTTAAATGACTGAGAGAATCCATCAATAAGTTCTTTTCAAAATAATGCTTCATTAAGTTGTGATGTGGGAGGCTCTTATGTCTGTGTGCCATCCTTTTGTTTCACATGGAACGAACTCCAGGTACAACAAACTTTCGTTTTGAAACATGAGAGTCCGCTGTACAAGTTTTGACAGTACAGTAAAACCTTGTTAAAAAGAACCCGCTTAAACAGTAGTTTTCGTGTTAAGGGTAGAAAAGTCAAATTCCCGACTCTGCTCCCATTGAAAATAATGCATTTTGTATCCTCATAAACTGCAACAGCTTATCGCATACGTATCACTTAGCACGTACTGTTGCAACATAGACTATTACAAAACAACAATTGTGAAGAAATCGCGGTGGTTGTGTTGTCCCGAAGGGCAGCCCGGCAGACTATTGCGACGCAATGACGGCCAAGTCATACAGCCAACAAACCAACCAGGCAGTAGCCCTTCAGCAGAGTGTGTCGAGAGTTCGACATCCGCGTCTTGCTGAAGCTGGGACAGAAACACCAAGTGTTCAGAACGAGAGAAAAGCTGAAGATTTCGAATGTGGCACAAAGAAACCAGCGCCGGCATGCGAGATATGTAGATCGTTCCCTCAGGAATTCAAAGGGTATAACGCACAATATACGATATACTGCTGCATATGAGACTCAAAAACAACCACTCGAAATTGGTGTATTGACTCATATGCGATGCCAGCCTATATGCTTTGCCTGACAGTTGCCCGAGCCGTAGGTAGTACATGCCCCATGCCGATCGATGCCCACTCCTGGCAGGATACATGGAGCTCCGTGTAAAAAACATTTCAGTTAAGCCATGCTACAGTTTAGTACATACTTTTTTCGAGCTCCAGCCAGCTATGGTTTAACAAGGTTTTACTGTGTCAGTATCCCTCAAAGCTACAAGCTAGTAAAATTGAGGTACTGAAATGCAGCAGTAGGCGATGAACGAATACTCACCCAAACTTGCGAATCAGTTTGGCAAATATGTCTCTCAGCTTCAGGCGGAAGTGTTTCCGACAATCTTCAGACATACAGCACAAGCTGGGAATCTGATAGATAAATGCAACAAAATGCAGTTTGACCTTGCTTTTTACACGTACCTTGACTACACAAACAAAACACATATCCGTAAACATATCTAAGGTTTATGAAGACAAGATTTAACAGGATATGGCAAAAAATGCATAGGCAGTCAACCTTTGCTGCATATGAAGCTATACTGGGTCCAGTGAAGTTTGAAAAATGCTAGATAGGATACAGCAACAAAATGAACAGGAACTGACAAAATTTATTAGAGGGATTGTTCCGAGACTAGTGAGTGACGCTAATTACAACTATGCAACAAACTTTCTTTACCGCGCAAAAAGAAGCGGGGGAGGTTAAATTTTATCTGCACTTGGTCTGCTGTCAGAGGCCAAGCTGTCTGCACCAGGAACACAGTGCCATCAGCACTTCCCTTAAACTCACCAGTTCTTGCAAATGCTCCGAGAGCTCTTCAGTGCTGAGGATCACAAACAGCATCCGCACAAAGTGAAGAGCTGCCTGCACTATCTCACGATTTGGTGAGGAAATGACAATCTGGACAGCCTCCATCACAGCATTCAGAATAGCTCTGCTGTAGGCACCTGCATTATAAAACAAAGCATTTGATGAAGATAAATTCAGGCCCTCTGAAGAGAATTGGCAGTTTCTGAATGGATATACATTACATTCAAAATGGAAAACATTTGTAAAGGCAAAAAGGCAGCACACACTTCTTAATTTGGAATAGATAAAAATGAAATTTGTGGTCTCCAGTACATCCTTGCTGAAGAATTTTGGGAGGCGCCTGCCAGTCTATGGCTTCAAGCTACAAATGACTGTTGTCCAAGTTTCGTACTGGCTTCGTAGAACTCTAGTAAGGCTTCGTGAGGCCACTTTAATACAGCAGAGTTTCAATAAATGAAAGTCAGTTCAACAGAATCCCCACTTAAACGGAACGACGGCCCCAGGGTTTGTTGGATGTTTTTTTTTTATTAAAGGCCTACTGACTAACCTCTGGTCAAAACTATTTTCTACTCTGTGGTTGTGAGGCATTGTTGCCGCAACGAATGGCTGTACGCATTTTTAAAGAACTCATTACAGTAAAACCTCAACGATACATTTAAAAAAAAAAAGCGGCAAAAACGTATTATCCGGGAAAACGTATGATCCAAACTGCTTCATTTTGAAAAATGAACTGTTCAATGAGGTGCAAAGACATCTGTCGACAATTTCACTCCATAAATGATTATCATTTCTTGGCACAAGATCTGAACAGATCCTTTTTAGCGCCGCAGAATTTAGTACGCTTTGGCTCTGTCTTAAGTGCTAAAGGAACTTTGTAACGCATCTATCAGCAATGACAAAAGTAACCAAAATATATTCGTCAGTTTAAAGATGCTTCGCCCCTTCGCATCTAAGTAATGCGGGGAAGCCACCACGCAAGCTGAATGCAGCGCATCAGGCACATCTTTCATCAAAATTTCTTGAGCATGAAGAGTCACCCCTTGTGCAATCATCTGGTTTGGTTTATGGGGTTCAACATCCAAAAGCTACTCAGGCCGTAGTGAAGGTCTCCGGAAGTTTCCTCCACCTGGAGTTGCAGACACATCGCACAGTACACCAGCCTCTAGAATTTCGCCTCTATCGAAATTTGACTGCCGCGGCCGGGATTGAAAATCCGGTGTTTATTTCAGAATGAAAGTTGGTGATCATAATGTGCCATTCTGCTTGTTCTCTCTGTATACTTCCCAGGTCCCTTTGAGGTTCCTTAAAGAGGTGATTATTTTGAACGGCTGAATTACTTTCTTTGGCGATTGTGTGTGACAATCCTGTGTGGTCAAAAGTCACTAACGCTTGTAGAAGGAATTGCTATCGCAACAACGGAAGTGGAAGTTTACTTTTAAGAACTAGGTTGACACGTTATCATCGAGCTCTCACAATGGGCTGAGGAAGAGAGTGGGGCGTCATGTGGTCTGTATACTGACAGCAGCAATGGAACTGCCACTCCCAACTGTCGCAGCAGCCAGGACATACATTTTCCCCCGACACCGATTCATGGTTTTGTGTTAGTCCTACATGCAGTTGATGAACCTTCTACACCGGCGAACTGCTCTGAGTGAGTGATGATAGTGAACAAACAGTGCTTGTACACCACAGAAGAAATCCTTCACATCGCATAACTGAGCTGCTCATCCAACAATACCACCACTGTATCACGCCCCTCGCTTTTCTAGTTCATTAATTTTCAACTTTGACAGAGTTTACTGAACAGCCAGCTAGCTTTGCATGCCGAGGATACTGATCCTTTTTGACTAAAACTGAATTTCGATAACTGAATTCAGCATACTTTCATAGTTTTTGTTTTTTTGTTTAAACCGAAGCCCCGCCCCTAGTTATAGGTAGGAGTAAAAATGACGTAACAGGAGTCAAGAGTCAAATGAACAGCTTGGATTGCAAAGATCAGAGTTTGAAAGCTGTGTCAGAGATCCTTAATACAGCGTCCAGGAAATGCACTTGTGTGCCAGAACTTAAAAAAAAAAGTGGGGGGGGGGGGGGGGGCAGAACTTTGCCCAGACACCTTTGAACTCGTAGAGGGCAGTGGCCAGAGCCAGGATAGTGCAGCTGACTAGGTAGGAGCCACCGGTGAAACCAGCCGTCAGTTGAGACACCAGCTCCTTGATTGCCGCATCAGGATCGTCAGGTTTCCACCGAATCAGAGCCTTCCCGACGCCTATTACAACTTCGTAGGCTGCCTGGCGCACCTTGCCGGCGTTCACCTTGATGCATAACACCGCCTGCATCCAGATTAAGCCATTTGAAAACTGTTGGAAATTGCAACACAGTAAAAGCTCTTTAATTCGAACTGCATAATAATGCCAACATGCCAACATAATAATGCCAGCATGATGCAGCGAGTACATCACCTCCTACACAAAACCGAAAGCTTCCATCTGTTAGCTTTGTGCATGCCAGCAACACTGCAATGTGCCTCGTCTGCTGTACCTCCATCCATCACAGTGGACGGAGGCCATGCAGCATGTTCGTTGCTACACACACACACACACTTTTACTGTGTCCGTAGTGACACGTGTGAAACACTGATCCCTCTCTGCAACTGTTGCAACTCCAGTAAATGACGGGTAACTGGACTCATCCTTAAACTCGAGTACTACACTGCCATCTAAATGAGCAACTATTGAGCAACTACAACATTAGGCTGGGTGTCTTGTCATTAAATTTTCTTGTGAAGAGGTGGGTTACTACCGTATATATACTCGTGTAAGCGCCGCACCCCCAAAACATTTTTCATGTGTGCATAATTTTGCCGCCGTATGTTCTGCTGGGAGCGGATGCGGACACGTCCACCCCAGTGCCTCAGAGCCAAAAAGACAGAACACTGCTACAGAACAGGGTACACCCACGCTAGTGGCCACCACTGTCTGCCAGGCTCTGGTGCCAGCGAAATACGTGCCATAGTAGCGTTCTGTTCGCGTGTTGTTGCTAGGCCTGGCCTGCTTCACACAGAAGCCACACTACTTTGAATCTTGTCTCTAGTTTACCACAAAAGGTCCAACCTTTAACTGGCTTACCACCACACAATTTCACCATCACAAGGCCTTTGATAGTGAAGTGTACAAAATAAGCAGGCCGGGCAAAGGCCACCTCAAACTGACAGCAGCAGGCAGCTCGTGTGGAGCGCAGCTCCGAGCTGCCTGCTGCCTTCATCTTTACGCTGATGACTGTGTTTTATACGAAGTAATTAAGGGCCCTAATGATCATCGCCATCTTCAAGAGTCATTTAATAGGTTTTGTAGTTGGTGTAGCACCTGGCAAATGAGAATTAATTTTGATAAAACCGTCCTCATGTCTTTTGGTAACAAGTCTTCCGTTTCCCTTTTTAATAACTCGTTCAATGGCCGTGTAGTAGATAGGGTTTCTCAGTATAAATATCTTGGTGTCATATTCACGCATAACATGTCATGGTCTAATCACATTGATTACGTATGTAATAAAGCACTAAAAAAACTAGGTTACCTACGGCGCACGTTACCAAATTCACCAGAAGACACAAAGTTACTGCTGTATAAAACTTTAATCCGCCCTGTTCTTGATTACGCAGCTGTAGTGTGGAACCCGTATAAGCAATTCGAAATTAACATGTTAGAAGCAGTCCAGAAAAAAGCTGTGCGTTTTATATGTCATCGTTATGATCGCGATTTCTCACCCTCTTCTACACTTCTCTCATTGAATTTAACCACGCTCTCCGCCCGTCACACACTGAATCACTAAAGTTCTTACATTGTATCGTCAATTCCTCGGTAAGGCTCTCAGTTAACCACTACATTAACTTTGCACCATTATCATCTACAAGAAGTCATCACGAGCTAAATTTAATACCGTATTTTGCACGTACTAATTTGTTCAAATTCAGTTTTTTTCCCCGTTCAATAGAAGCCTGGAATTCTCAACCTGGTTCCATTCGTTCATCTCCAATTCAAAGTTTTATAACTGCCATGGAAGACACATAATACCTGAATATTCCTAAAGTGCCATTGACAGTTCCTTTTTTGTTTGTTACTTTTTGTGTGTTTTGAACTTTATTGTGCTCACTTTGTACATTTTGTTGTATTCTGTTACCTTTGGTATTTTGCTTTTTGTTTTCCCCACTCCTGCCATAGCGCATATAACTGCGCTGCAGTATGTATAAATAAATAAATAAATAAACTGTCGGCAGAGTGCCAGATCTTCAGAGTATCTCCACTCAGAATCACGTGGCGCTTGCCAGTAAACAGGTCTAGCAGCCTGTTTAACTCCAGGTGGTTAATTCGCGCCAGTCGTCGGGGGCGCGTCGTATCATCCATACTTTCAATGCATTGTGTATTTGAAGGATTCGCCAGGGCTGCACTAATTCGTCCAAAATGCGTGTCGCAACATACTAACAGGGGGACGCGTAATCGCGGCGGTGCTATAGTAAATTTTACGCAATAATGCAGGTCCCGTGTAAGGGCCACACCCCGTCAAAACCGGGGAAAAAAGTACAATCCTTACACAAGTATATATAGTATGTAGACCAATTTGGCATAACAATGTTAAGTGTAAATGAAACAAGCAGCTCGAGGCTTTTCAACACAATGAACCCCTACACCTCCTGGCGATGTGATTTGCAAACGTTTCATTACTCTGCCTCAATTTCCGCGTGAAGTGATATCAGAGGAATTATATATGGAAGCTTATAGGCTGTACATGCCTTTTTTTCTGCATGTACAGCCTATAAGCTTCCATATATATATGCGTATAAACGCGTGCAAGGGCTGCACTTTTTTTTTCAGATTCGGGGGCCAATTTTCGGGGTGTGGCCCATACACTTGATGTACAAAAAAAAAATTTTTGTTAAGTAAAAACACACCAATCAGAATGAGCGGATTTATTCTACGTTCAATTGTCACTCGCAGAGTATTTCGACTCTGAGCTGGTGCTGTGCTCTGGTGCACGCTCATCCCAAAAGAAGCCGCGCAGCATGTCTGCTGTCAACGCGTAGCCGTTGTTCCTCACTTTCATCACACAAGAGAGCAGCTCTTCCAGTTCGGGAAACTCGCACAGCTTGCCTCGGAAAGCGCGCCTTTTGCGGCTTGTGTTCCTCAGTGCACCCTTTTGGCTGCACGATCATTGAACGCACTTCTCGGCCACGTCGAATTCCCTGCCTGCCGCACGCTCGCTGTGTTCGAGAACTAACTCCCAGCCGGGTAGCTGTTAAGGTGCTTGCCCACCATACTAAAACTGCATTACTCGGCGGCAGCACGTGAAAGCCACAACCACCACAACAACTATGGTGAACAAGCCACAAAAGGCTGGAGCTGGCGATACTAATGCCGATGCGGTAAGCAGGAAGTCGCGGCGGGGAGAAAAAATTGACGATGATGACTACGGCTTCAGGCGCCATCCATGGATGGCTTTTAGCTCTTGTGTGCGTGCATGGCCTCCGTGATCAAGCACACCGTTGTTTGCAGCCGGGGCCGATTGCGGAGGCCACGGCGCGTGCATTTAGAAGGCTACTCCCGCCTAGATCATGAAAACTTTGGGTGCGGCCCTTACACAGTTTTTTTTAAACATTTCCTTCGGGAAAACGTGGTGCGGCCCTTACAACCATTTATACGGTATATGAAAGCATATATCGGAAGAAATAAACCAGAAATCAAATTTTTGGCCAGCTTACCTCACGAAGAGCTGTCAAGGCAAATGACTTGTGTTCGACGCTCAGGTTGCCGATCAAGAGGAGCAAGCAACGGAGACGTGGCTGCACACAAAGTACAGTACCAACGACCATTAGCCGACAGTTGTAGAAGTTGAAGTTAACATTAACTAATAAATGTACAGGGTTGTACATGCTTAGGGCGACCAAAGGAGTGTGCGGCTGCCCTCTTCGGAGCACCAATGCATTATTACTCTTGGCAGCGCATCAAAGGACAGTGCCACACAACATGAACACTTCCAGGCCCCTCTGTGCCTGGTGCCACTTTACTTCAAAATGCGGCCACACTGGATGCAATGGCACTCCGAAGAGGGCAGCCACATGCTTGCGTGTTCACCCTAAAAGTGTATCACCCTGTACACAACACGCAGTGGAGGAGCTTGTGCTTACATTCGCATGCACAGCCCAGATAAACTTGCCACCAAGCCAGAATTTATTTCAGGATGCAGCAAGCACTCTACTGAGCAGTGGCGGACAGCACGAATTGGTCAAACAAAGCCATTATTATGCCCTCCAGGACTGGCAAAACATGTAACACAAACTCTCATTGACGGCAGACTCCACTGACTGCCACTGCCATTACTTCAAACAATGACCACTTAATCAACACATCCATCATTTAACTTGCCCATATGGAAAAAAATTGGTCACAGCAGGATTAAACTACTTACCGCTCTTGATCCAGGGGTTATACTCTGCAGGCTTTCCACAAGAACTTCACCAAGTTCTGTGAGGTGCTCTTCAACGAACTCCTTGCAAGTGGGAGTTGGAAAGCGGCAGATCTCTTCCAAGACACGGTACGCTTTTTTCTGCACTCGACGATCACAGTCCTAAAAAAGCAGAAAAAAAAGTGGAGTACATAACAGGGATGATATGATGTCATATGAAGATATCATTGCAAAGGGCAAATTTTCAAATTTTACCTCACGGCAGAGGGTCTTCAAAAAACAGTCATTACCGATGTCACAGTTATGAAATTTTCACGAAGCATTGCTGCATGCTGAATTCAAATACACCGTAAAAACCCACATATAACCAGAGTTCTTTTTTTGCCAGATTTTTAGCACGTCAAATTTCACCTTGCATTATATGTGCCGCGGTGGCTGATTGGTTAAGGCGCCTGTCTACAGAGCCAGAGTACCCGGGTTCGAACCTGCCACGGCAGCAGAGTTTCGATAGAGGCGAAACGCAATAGGCACCTGTGTGCTGGGCAATATCAGTGCACATTAACCCTTTGAAGGTTTTTGCCGTATATGTACGGCGGCGGTTTTCTGTCCCGCAAGGTCTTTGCCGTACGGGTACGGTTTCGATCTTCCGTTTGAAATTTTGCGCCAAAAGAACAATGCGTGCTCACTGGGGGGTGCTGCCACCTCTTAGGACTTACAAGAAGTGTTTGAATTTTGTGCTGCCTTCTTACGGAGATAAGCAGAACTTATGTCTAGCTTTAGCGTGGCGGCACAGACTGCGGCAACACCCCTTTTGTAGTTTTGGTTTCGCCGCGTGATCGCAACGGAGTCGCGCGAAATTTGAGTTTTCTTTTTGTCAGCACTATCTTGCAGGGGCTGCCGAAGTTGATTTCCATCTTTATTGGCGCTGCTCTTAGCTTCCTTATCACCGTTGCTCGCGAGGTATTCTCGCCCTCTGTGGCAACGCGCCTACGCGGTTTCGATTCCGCCGCGGGATCGCAACGGAGTCGCGCGAAACGTGTTTTCTCTTTGTGGGCACTGTTTTGCAGAGGCGGCAAAAGTTGATTTCTATCTTTATTGGTGCTGCTCTTAGCTTGCTTATCACCGTTGCTATTCTATTCTATTGAACATTTTCCAGTTGGGAGTGATGCTGTCACCAAAGTACTGTTCCTAATTTTTTTTACTATTTATTCTCGATTATATACATTTTGTAGATTCAAGATCCGCAATAAAGTAATTTGACCACCTGGGAAAGTTTTCTTAAAATAATCCGACCCTCAAAGGGTTAAAGATCCCCAGGTGGTCAAAATTTGCTTTTATTTTTTCACTCCCTCCTTTACAAGATATGAGAGACAGTTACTGCATCCTCTCCTTTCCTCAAAACCAATTTTTATTTTTTTGATATGTGGATTCAAATTTTTCAGTTTAAACTCAGAGTCCCAGTTTTAGGTTCTATTATTCAGTGCTGCCACCATCAAGCTTCCAGCGAGAGGACACACCATCCACAGCCATACATAACTTAAGAACAAAGCCGCACATGCCTTTCAAAGGGCCCACAACCAATGACATCCACAGATTTTCATGACCCTGTGGTTAGCCCGATTTAAGCCACGGTTCATCAATTCCCTTTCATCTGCCACTCCGAGATGTCATGCTAGCAAGACTAAGGGGACTAACAACAACAACGTCATGAGAATCTGCTGACTACAATGGATGGAGGGGGGCCTCCTTTCAGGGACATCTGCTGTCTCTCCGTTCTCAAGAGTTGGATCAGACTGTAGCGGTGAAATCGGATGAGCGTGAATGGTTTAGATTTCGACACCATTCCACCATGCTGACCTCGCGATGGCCACACTACCAGTTTGCGATGGAACAGCACAAACAAAATGACAGGAGGCAGGCGCTGGCCCCATGGTAGGTTGTACGAATGAAAAAAGTAAAAATCAAAAATAGCGGCAGCATTCCGACAAATGGGCAAAGTGCGCCCATAAACTTCGCAGCTACACAAACCCCTACACAATGCACAAGGCTTCCAATGGTAACGCATCATAAACGCATGATGCAATTAGCACCTTTCAATTTTTTTTGGTACCCACCGAATTTCACCTCGCATTTTGTGCGGGTCCATCTATGTGGGTATTTACAGCAAGTAATTTAATTTCATGCAAAACAAGTCGCATCATCTAACCATCTAACGGACACTTTTTTTTCGAAAATGGTACCAGAACAGTCATTCAGTACTACCAGTGCTGCCATCTGTCAACGAAACAAAAAAAAATGCTACGGATGAGCCCTACCCAGCTTAAACTAGAACACAATGACAGAAAACACACGACAAGCTGGACTCATCATGGGCCACAAAATGAATCGGCTTATTGGCTCGTTAGGGGGTTAAATTCTGCAGCAGGGAACACGCCAAAAAAACGCATGCCAATGCAATAAGGGCAGAATTAAACTGCCCAACGAAGAGCTTGAGTCATCTGGTTTTGAAGTTGCCATTTGAAAATTGTTAACCTTTATTGCATTCCTTGGTGTCGGGAAAAACCAATAACACATATTTTAGCAAGCTTCCTGCAGCAATATTTCTTAAAACGCTCATGACAATAAGATTACATAGCGCACAAGGACTTGTTTTGCATGACTGAATGACAGTCATGCAGTTAGCACAAGGTATATAGTTAGTTGCCACCATGTTTGCCACCGCCATGCCTTAATAACAATAAAAAAAATTGAGAGCATATGCACCTGTACTTAATAACGCTGAAAATTGGTCAATGGCAGCCACACACTACTAGAAGACTTATGAGCACTATAAATATCGACCGTGACATACTGTGTTTTGACCACTGCCTCACTTAGTTACAGCACATTTTGATGCTAGTGAAAGGTAGACAAGCTTGCACTCTCACCTCCAAATTGACTTTGCCCAACAGGTACAAACGTTGAACATTCTCGGGGCTCATTTTGATGACTAGGGATCTTGCCAAGTCTAATACCGCATGCCTGCAACCATAAAGGAGCATTTAGCCACTGTGCCACACATCACCTCTGTACTGCCGTGCTTACTTGGCGTGAGTGGAAATCTCGCCGCTGAGTAGCCTTGTAGATGCACTGAAGAACAGCGTACCGCACAGCTGAAACAGTGAAATGTTTGCAATATTTGCATCATATGGGTTAACTTACTAAAATGCAATGCACGCAGACGAGCACTATGTCTGAACTTCTCTTCTCTGCGCATTACCATTTAGGTTCAACAGGAAAATGGCGCAAAAGACGTGGACAAAAGAGACAAACACGACAGGACCAGCGCCAACTTACAACTGAATTTTATTTCGCACCAAACCCGCCTTTATGTAGGCCAACACGCCCTAACATCCGTGTAATCACGCACAGGCAGTAGAAAAGATCACTGTAAGATATCTAACACATGAAGCGCGATAGCAACCACGTAACATACTATCATGGCTAAAAAAACCCAACAAAAGTATAGCAAACAACACTAAAACGGTCATGGCCAAGCAACTCTTAAACACCAAAAACGATACACACTCATGAGTGATACGAGATGACCAACAAGAAACGTGGAAAAAAGGTGAAGAATGAAGCGTTAAGACCAAAGCAGTGTCAAAGGTAAAAAAGGTTGAAGTGGATGAAGAGTGCAACCTTAAAATTGGAAACGAAAAACCAGCAGCCACATGAATGATAACCGATGACCAACCAGAAAAAAGATGGACGCGAAGCTGAGACCAAAGTCGGCGTCAAAGGTATAAAAACGAGAAAAAATTGGAAACGAACAACCAGCAGCCATATGAATGATAACCGATGACCAATGAGAAACATGAAAAAGGATGAATGCGGAGCTCAGACCAAGGTCAGCGTCAAAGGTGTAAAAAACGAGAACAAAAACCGCGCAAGAACCGCACATCGTCAAAAAATCGTCAAAAATTGCAACCAATGCCAAAGGAAAGAGCGTGCACAACAAAACAAAATGAAGAGCCTACAGAAAACTTTCTAGAAAAGTGTACTCCTCGTTGCTAAGCGTAATGGATGGCTTGCTGACGCATCTGCTCCCTTCTTTCCTGATGTAAAAGGCTTCGACCACCTCTCTCTCAAATCTGTCCTTCCCACTCCTCAAAAAAATAGTTTTCTCAAACTCCGGACGGCAACCCCTGCAGGCTTTGCAATGATCCACTAGAAAGCTTCCTTCGTTATTCCGCAGATTCCGGCAGTGCTCGCTGGCTCGCTCATTAAAACATCGACCAGTTTGGCCAATGTAGCTGAGCCCGCAACTTAAGGGAAAGGTTGCACTCTTCATCCACTTCAACCTTTTTTACCTTTGACACTGCTTTGGTCTTAACGCTTCATTCTTCACCTTTTTTCCACGTTTCTTGTTGGTCATCTCGTATCACTCATGAGTGTGTATCGTTTTTGGTGTTTAAGAGTTGCTTGGCCATGACCGTTTTAGTGTTGTTTGCTATACTTTTGTTGGGTTTTTTTAGCCTTTATAGTATGTTACGTGGTTGCTATCGCGCTTCATGCGTTAGATATCTTACAGTGATCTTTTCTACTGCCTGTGCGTGATTACACGGATGTTAGGGCGTGTTGGCCTATATAAAGGCGGGTTTGGTGCGAAATAAAATTCAGTTGTAAGTTGGCGCTGGTCCTGTCGTGTTTGTCTCTTTTGTCCACGTCTTTTGCGCCATTTTCCTGTTGAATCATGAACCAACTAGCCCAAACTAGAGTTCTTCTTGACCATTTAGGTTATTGTGGCTTCTATAAACAACTGGCATTCAAACCACCACACTGTGAAATAACTATACCTGGTCATCTGCAACGCGAACAAAAGTCTTGATGGTGTCGTAAGCAGCAAGACGCACTCCCTCTGCACCAGATGACGCTGCCTCGCTTGTGTAGATGTTGAACAGGATGGGCAGGAAGTTCTTAGAGTACCTGGTCATTTCTGGCACATTGGCCTCTGAAGAAGAAAGGAAGGTTCAGGTTACAGGCATCCCACTTTTCTAAGACTGATCACTAACCATTTACAAAGTCACAGCTGATGATATGGCGCAGCGCAGACATGATGTCAAGCCTCAGGTATGGACGGTTCACCAGGTAGGCACCAAGCGTTTTGGCAATTCTAGGAAAAGACTGCATGAAAAAATATTTTCGTACATTCATTATTAAGAACCAAGAGCACCTTTCGATTCGCCAGGCAAACACCCAAGTATGTGACAAAAGAGTGACTGCAGGCACTGTGTGAGGTTCTCTTGCCGAGTAGATGAACTGTCGTAAGCCTTTGCTCATTTAGGTATGTCCACCCTATTCCTGCTTTACTAAGAGCCCCTATACAGCAGCCATTGCCAAGATGGCCTTCCTCAAGAATGCTTGAGGAATTGTGAATGCAGAAACCATTAACACCTTCACTGAGTACTATGTGACTGCAGTAGAACATACAATTCTGCTGTTCTTATAAGAGATTTCTGTAAACTGATTTTGGCCACATCACAGTCAAAAAAAACATCACAGCTGCTAGATTATTTCTGTAGCAAAATATCAATTTACTGCTTGTAAGGTACCATGCAGTATCAAGTGTGAACCACACACACCTCCTTAAAATCTGTTGGCCTAGTGCAGAAGCCAGGAAAAAGTGACCAGATCTGTCTCTCCAAAATTTCATAGGTCCTGGTAATGGACATGGGCTTGTCCAAAGCTTCAGCTGCAAGCAAGTCAGTATGGCTTAGACTAAAAGCTGCTGGATAATAAGTAGCAGTTTGCAAAATCTTATCAGACTTGAAATGTAGAAACTGGTATCACAAGAATCAAAGCACCTAGCTCATGAGAGGCAGATGCAAGTGGCAGGAAGTAGGTGATGAAGAAAGACAGCCTTGTAGCCTTTATGTTGTCCCGCAAGATTGGAAGCATCCAGCTGCGTTTGAAGTCCAGGCATCTTCTGTATAAAAAAAGGGGGGGGGGGGGTCATTACACGCCACAAGAGGGAGGTCTAAAACAGCAAGATGCAGGTTACTCACTCCTCTCCACTCATATCTAGAGGGACAGCTTTCAACACAACCTCAGGTCCCATGGTCCTCACAGCAGCTGCAATGGCTCTATCCACAAGAGCATCGTTGGTAGAGGTCTGAGAACCGTGGAAGTCTGCAATCTGGCTCAATGGCTGCAAACAACCACAAAGACCATCAGCAAGAAAAAATGGGTGCCAACAAAGAACACAGCGCAACAAAACCACTAGAAACAAACCTCCAACATGTGGTCAGTACATCGCTTGCCAAGGACCTGCAAAGAGAAAGTTTCAAATCATTGGAAAAATGGAAGGAATAATACTTGCAATGAAAATACACCAACATGTGGCTTAACATACCTCGAAACAGGTGGCCCATGCAAGAAGAACCTGATCCCAGGCAGACAGGAATTGGTAGTGCAGTGCTCGCTGCATGTGCTCAATAACCTTCACGCCTGCAGTGTAGCAAAGACTGTTCTGGGAAGTTGGATCAGCCTCCTTTTCCAGACAATTCTGAAAGCACTTTTGAAGCAGCATCTGAAATAAAATTTTTCATAGAGATCTTCATATAGGTACTTTTCGCTAATAACTGATATCCAAGACCTGTTCTAGTAATCTGTAGTCCACTGCAGATACTGCAACATATTTATTTATTTATTTATTTATTTAATACTGCAGAGTCGCTCGACTCCAAGCAGGCATGAGCACGGGCATGAGCACAGATACAAATAAAAAAAACACAAGATATGCACAAACTTCATGCAAGAGCAAACGATAATGAGAAAAAAAGAAACCAAAAAGACATGGGTTTCACATAGAAAAGGCTCTTAAATTATCGACAAACGTTTCTACATTTGGGCTGTTCACTACACACTTCGGCAATTCATTCTACTCTGCTATTGATTTGAAAAAAAATGAGTGTTTTACTGTGTTAGAGTATGCACGAAATTCTTGCAGCATTTTTCCATGGTTATAACGCGTACTTGCTCGTGAAACAGGAGTAATATAATCATGGGTGTTTATTCTAATCAGATTATTATATATTAGGAACAAAAATTTCAACCTTGCTTCAGTGCGCCTTGTCTGAAGAGATTCTAGGCCAATAGAATTGATCATAGCTGATACACTATCTGTTCGTTTGTATCGATTGCAAATGAAACGGGCCGCTGTCCTCTGCACTCTTTCTAATTTGGAGATATTCTTGGCCGTAAATGGGTCCCATAAACAACAAGCATATTCCAGACGAGGCCGCACCAAAGCCTTATACGCTGCCAGTTTCACATGTTTTGGGGCCTTTGACAGTTTACGCCTCAAACACCACAGAGTCTTCAGAGCTTTCCCGCATGTAATATCAATGTGAGCAGCCCAGTTTAGGCAATTAGTTATCTGAACTTCAAGGTAGTTCACAGACGAGGTTTCTGGAAGTGGTACGCCAGCTATACAATATGGATGTATCAGAACAGTTTTCTTTTTACAAATTCTAAGTACGGAACATTTATTCACGTTAAGAAACATACCCCATTGGTTACACCAGTTTGAGATCTTCTGCAGGTTACTGTTAAGCTTAATTTGGTCCGGTGTGGAGTTAACTAAGGAATATAAAACGCAGTCATCTGCAAATAGTTTAACTTTAACTTCGGAATCAACCACATTAGTTATGTCATTTACGTAAACTAAAAATAGGATAGGCCCCAGAACTGATCCTTGCGGAACACCAGATGAAACCGGAAGTTCATCAGAGTACTCATCGTTAACACGAACATATTGAAATCTATCTTCTAAGTAGGGTCTAATAAGGTCAATAATATTAGGATTGATTCCGGCAGTGTAAAGCTTTTTGTATGAGTTTAGTGTGCGGAACCTTATCAAAGGCTTTGGCGAACAACATGACATATGCATGTCATGTTAACGCTTTAACATACAGACATCACACACGTCAAACGTAAGTTATGAACCTAAAGGATTTCATCAATAATAATCCCCTAATCGCAAAAATGAAAAAGAAAACAGATTTAATATGGCTAAGATTATTAGAGCATAACTGAACTTGGCTAATTCTAATCTTTTATAACTGTCTAAGGACAGTGGAAAAAATGCAGACTTTGCCACTAGGGTTAGTTTCTGCATGAACTCATCTTTCAGCAGGCCTCCTCCACCTCTGGCAGACAAATCACGGGACTCCAGAAATTCTACAAATTAGACAATTTTGCACTAATGCTTCACAGCAGGTTTATCAATTAATTTCCAGCTATTTACATACTGCCACTCAAAAAGGAATTACGCAGTAAAAATGACAACTCACCATCAACACAGACGATATGCTGCAATAAAGTTCAGGCTTTCCATTCTGCCAGCTGTCTACAAGCGCTCCAACGAACTTGGGAAGGTTACTCAGGAATAATTCGTCAGATGACCTGAACAAAGAGACAAAGCATCATTAAAAGAGGCATTTCTATGATTTGACAAACACTACACAGACAAGTATAGTAACCTCTGGAGGTTGATCAAGGCTTCCTGCATTGTGCCAAGCCATACATCGCACAGTTTGTGATCTCGCTGCCCAGGCTTGTAGTCGTAGAGTGCCTGCACACATGCAAGTTGAAAAATGAGATATAAGTATATTGGCAGCAGAAGTGAAACCCAAGATTACTTACATTAATCAGCTGTGCATTTAGTTCAGCACTCAGTGTTACATCACAACGCGGCTGTGATGAAAAGAATGACTGCAGCGTCAGCAAGCCACAACATACAACAGTCTGTAAAAGAAAAGCATTGAAAGTAACCAAATGATTTCTGCTGAAGTTACAATACTATACAACACCTGCAACTTCGAATGTGTAGGAAAAATTACAGGTTAACACTTGCAGGTTGGCTGCATTGAAATATCTTTCCACACGCTGTAAAATTGTGCCGATGACATTACAGCTCACTGATGTGTAGGTACCATGAGTACACAATCACTTACAGGATGGCCAGCTCCCATCACTTCAAGCATTGCCTCGCACGTAGATTTCACCTCCGACTGTGGGAACAGACTCAGTGTGGATTTAAAGAACCCAAACATATGCAGAGTGATCACCGGCAAGGCCGTTGCTGTGCGGAGAAAAAGAATGCACAGACCTCACAATTCAGGTGACAAAGGCAATGAAACAAATGCTGACAGAATGAAATAGACATAACTGCAACGCAAAAAAACACAACCACATAAGGAAGAACACATTCGAGACACGGTCAAACGCTTTTTCGTTCTTCGCTATGTGGTTTTTTTCGAACTGCAGTTATGTCTAAGCTAAGCAACCAACTTGCTGAAAAGTTCGATCGAAAGCCGATTGATCCTAATGGGCTGTATGTCATGCTGTTCATCCGTGCCTTCTGTCTCGTAATTACTACACCTGCCACACACGTTTTCCTAGCTGACTATCGAGATAATATACCAGTGTAATGACAAATGACAAATGCATTAAAAATGGTGCAAGGGGGGCCAGGTATGGCGAAAGTTCCCAAGGCACTGAATTAAAAACATGTGATAACAAGAATAAAAGTGAAAGAAGCACACAATGATTTAAACTGAAGTGAAATATTGCACAAAGAGAGAGTAAGTGAAAGGCCCAAAATAAATGTATGAAACTTGGCCACCAGGCATAGTGACTTACAATAAACATCCATTGCTGAAACATGAAGAGGAAAAAAATATCCCAACAAAATGAACAAACGCAGGAGAGACACTAAACGAAAGTTTGCAACAGAGCAATTGTTAACCTAGCCACACTTCCTAAGGACACATCCTTTCCTTTATATGCAGGTGAGCCAACTTAACCTGGCCATATAGAAATGAACAGTAATTATGAACAACGGTGGTGCTACAGTCAAAATATGCATTAGGGTAATGGTGATGCATCTCAGATACAATGAACAACTGAAGCCGCACCACTTGGATATAGCTAACGAGAAGGCACCGTAAACTAGCAGCCACGGTCAAAAACTTGCATTTACAGCAAGCACGGAGACCAAAGAGAGTCTCTAAAGCCCTGCGACACCACCCGGAGAGAACATATTACCCCCCTTTCCCCCACATCATCCCTCCTGCTGCTATCAACAGCAGCTCGATCGGAAGCATAGCCTTTCTGTCCACACCTCTCGCTCACAGATCCTCCCAATAAGCTGCTGGCTTTCCTGTCAGCTTTATCTCTTGAATCACTCGCAGTAAACGTCCCTTGAAAGTTGCAACGATTCATGATCAGCGCTGCCCGTTTCCAATGTCGCCTGGCTGCGCACAGTGCACAGGTTCAGGGTCCGATGTGCGCTACACTCATAGTCATCGGCGCCAACAACCACAGATCATAAATGTCAGGCAGTCGATTCCTCTGGTCAGGCATAGAGTGACTAAATTATAGTCTTCCTTCATGCTGCTGCCTATTTCCTGCACATTTACCAATGCGGCGGGCCCCGGCTTCAAATCTGCAAGCACATAGATTTCTCAAAATGGCGATGACCAGGAGTGGCGGGAAGTTGAAGCTAGCTAATAAAAAGTGCTGGATTTGCCACATGACATCAGGCAGCCAATCACGATGCTGCATTGTGTTTGTTTTTGGTGTTTTCTTGGCTTTAAGCGGCGCACATGCTTCTGCTCTGGCACAAATGACAGCCAAAGAACTGCTCTTCCAAACGAGACCAAAGATTGCATTGCGAAAGCTGGTTTTGAAATTCGAGACACAGAAAATGGGTGCCTTTTGGCAAGCTTTCGCAAGGTCCTAGGCCAGGACAGCACATATATATCTGGCATTTTCAAAAAATCGGGCAACTCTCTGCCACCAAAATTCACTTGTCAGCGGAAAAGAACCCCGCGAATCTGAATGACAAAATGAAAAATTCATTTTTCCACGATTTTTTTGCCCTAGAGACCCCGATCTTCCCTTAACGAGGCTAATTTGCCCCAGACAACACAAATGCTTCAATCACGATTAACTAAGAGTGAAGTCCGCTTACTATGAAATTTGGGTACAGTGAATGCCGTCCGGGTGACCATTAGGTTCGTTATCAGTCGTGTAGACTGGATCTCCATGCCTTGTAAGCACATGTTGCATCACCAAATGAGAAGGCATTCACTAGTGAAGCACAATGTAGTAACATACTTTGGGTTATTACAGGAAGCTGCACAACTCTGCAACACGACACCCCAATTGTTTTCATCACAGCACTCTCCACAAAGCTTGTGGGAAGGAAATGGTACACTGCTCTTAGTTAAGTGCCACAACAAACCCATCCAGATAGCAGAATAATCTCTCACCTGAGGATGACCTTATGACAGGAAGGCAAAAAGCAACTACAGCAGGCACAGCTGGGTGTGTGAGTGGAGCCCCAGTTGCAGCCATGGCATAGCCACCAGTCAGGACATGACACACTGCCTTTTGGGCCAACTTGCGGAGCTAGTAGAAAACGGACCTCACAAGTTAAGAGCAGACAAAGCACAAAGAAAAATTCATCACAGACCCCCCTTCCCTCCCCCATCACACATACACACACACACAAGTATTAAGGGAGGAGGGTTCATTATGCGGGGAGAAGTTTGTAAGTCAAAATTTCATACACACACATCCATCCACCCATCCGCCCACTACAGCGCACCCCTATGATTCTGCAATAAGTCAACGACAGCAGCCAATCACGGCGAGGTGACACTGGCCCTGATGGTGAGGTGCATCTGCTTTTTTTTTTGGTGAGGTGCACTACTAAATTGCTACAAGAGCAGGGCAAGAGCTAAAAGCCAGTCCACCATGCTAGGGGGAACACAGTGCACCTTACATTTTACACAGAACATGACATGATCTTTTCATACAATACGCTTTGCAACATACTGTACCTGTTTTTGTTCACATATTGCCATAAAAACTGGAACATAGGTCAACCCCCAACCTACAAACTCTACAAAAATAAAAGTACTGAACCTCACCCTTACCTTGAAACAAATGCAACTCAACTGGCTGCCATGAAAGACACTGCCATAGGGCAAAGCCCTTTCGCTTTATAAATTGCTTTACCCATGATGGACAGCCTTTGAACGCACCCTTGTGAGACAGAGGCACGCGCTATCTCAGCAGCTTTCATGCGGATACACACTGGAGTCTCAGCTCCCAGACGAACCCACAACCTTGGCTTACAGTTCGAGATATGCTGCAGTCCGTCCGTGAAATGGGGTTTTTTTCTGGTTGTTGCACATTGTGATGTGCTGCTTCTAGCTCTATCAGTATCAAATGCTTTTTTCTGATACTCCAAATCTGCACTGTGCTGCCTGGTTTCCAAGCTCTTCCACGTATTCTATAGCTTTTTTTTTTTTTTGCTTGAAAGCTATGGTGAATTGCTATCGGCCTCCGTTCATTTTGAGAGAAAAAAGGGAAAAGCAACTTTGAAACATCAACAAAATGCAAAGTGGCATCGCTAATGATGATGCTGTTATGGCCATTCTCCTTTGTACCAGGGGATCACAGCAAACTGGATCAGGACATTAAAAAACTGGAAGGAAATCAGAAGTAAAGAAAGAAATGGGTCTGGGGGCTCTAGTTCACTATTGTCCTAGTAGCATCTGCCACTAGATTCTCAAGAGTTTTGTGGTCTCCACCACATTCATATTGGCCGTGTGCCTCAGAACAAGCGCCATCGTAAGCATCTCCATGGGTGTCACGTACAGAGCTAATGAAGCTGCGGACACTTGAGAAGATGTTACTGATATAGTTGCAGGTACGAGCCGTAAGTTGGGGGCAATCGACGATAACATGTTGTATTGTCTCTGCTGTCACATCACATCTGGTGCATTGAATATCTAGTCCCTCTGTATATTTGACCCAATGACTTTTTGTAGTGATTTACTTATTTATATATTCAAGTTACCCCTAAAGGCCCTCCAGAGGACGGTATTACATAGGGGGGTACAATCATATAAGTAATCGCGATACATTTTAACAAATAAGTGTAGCAAAAAACGTTAATTAAAACATAAGGCATCACGCAAAGGAAAAATGAACACTAATAAAAACAGCAAACTTTTACACATTTCCGTCACAGCGAAGAAGCTCTTGGAATTTTTTATTGTCAGTTTCTGTGGCGATGACTGATGGCAAACTATTCCATTCAGTGATAGTACGGGGAATGAATGAATTGGCATAAGACGATGAATGACAGTTTACGCGTTTAACTTTGAAAGAATGATCAGGGTGTGGAAAGATAGCATCAGGTGACAAACAAATCACTGCGAAGGGATGGGTGGTGATAAAACTTATGGAAAAGGGTCAAGCGTGCAAGTTTACGGCGATATGACAAATCTTGCAGTTCGGCATGTTTTTTTAATGCTGAAACACTTGTGAAGGGTGAGTAGTCTGAAAATATGAAACGAACAGAACGGTTCTGCAAGGATTCAATGTTAGTGATAACGTAGGCTTGAACAGGATCCCAAATGGCCGCAGCATATTCGATTTTAGGGCGTATTAGAGTTATATAAGCAAGTTTTTTAACGTGTATAGGGGCGTATTTGAGGTTACGTTTAAGGGGGGACGCAGGTCTTAGAACGGTCAAGAATGGCCAAAAAAAACGATCTTGAGGAAAACTAATTTTCGGAATGTTTATACCTTCAAGCACTTGCCGTCAAACTATTAACGTTGAATACAATCGGGAAATGCGATAAAATCTGTTTTCAAAACCCCATGGGAGCCACGAAATGCCCCGAAAAAGAAAAATTTTGTTCGATCTTGCCGCGCGCGCCACGGCTAAAGCAGCTGGCCGATCGCTGCCATCTTGGGCTCATTTTGAAGCTGGTTTCTCTGTGCGCATTTTGCTGCCTCTCAAAATGGCGTTGCTATGTTTGCCGCCACGGCTGCCGCTTCGCGCGTCTTGCTTTTGCGATAGTTATCTCGTCCGAACATTTCTCTCGACGCATCGTGTTTCCGCTTCGTTCCAGAATGTCCGGAGACGCTCGCCTGAAGAAGAAGACGCGTCAAGCGTACGGAAAGAAACGAAAGCGTCCATGGAACGCACGACCGAAGGACGACAGCACGTTACCAGGATCGCCTGTTGCATCCGAAACGGCCTGTTCTCTGCCTAGCCAGCCTAGCTGCAGTACATCTGGCGTCATCGAACCGTCAGCGGGCCCTTCTGGAGGCATCCAAGACCGCATCGACACAGTGTTCTATTCTGCTGATGAGTCTGCTGAGTGCGCGAGAAATGCTGCGGACGTGAAGGAGCGTCTGGCATCGCAGAGCGCAACAGAACCAAAGTTCAAGCTTTTGGACGCTGAACTGGTGAGTGACAGTGGCAAGGAAAACGGCACAGAATTTATGATCGTGGACTTAGCCGTGGTGAACTCTTTCATTGGGCTTATGCTTTGCCCTGAGTGTGGCATGAAAAGCGTGACTTTATCAAAGTCGAGCAAACAGTATGGGCATAGTCCTTCAATGTTTTTTCTGGTCACGAAACTTCGGCCAAAGTTTCATATAGGGACAGCGCGCGCCGCTAGAGGCGCGGCTGTCGGCGAGGGGGCACGAGTCGCTGCCCGAGCCCTGCTCGCAGCGGCTGTATTCCGGCCAACCGGCTCATATTCGCTTGGTAGTTATGCTTTCTGGGGATCGCTATTTGGCCTTACGATGGCCACTACTTTACCGGTTATCACCTGATAGCTTGGCTGCAACGTCGAGACACTAAAAACCCTCTAAGATCGACGACGGCCACTAGTAAACCTTGTTAGCGGCTGTTTACTGGCAAACAATTAACGCACTTACTTTCTCTCGTTGATTTTCACAAAAAAAGCGATTTTCGTACAATGTTCCAGCCTTGGCATTCATTTTTACCGCAACTTGCCCACAACGTTATTCTGGAGATCTAGCGCAGCGATCAGTAACATGTCTGTATGTGTCTGGGTTGCGCCTGTCTCGGCCGAGTCCTCGCTTTCATCTAAGTGCACAAGAATGCTTAAGGCTGGCGTTTACCTTGTGATAAATACTGCAATCTCAATAATGCTGAAAACATGACGTTATGGCGGTATTTTAAGAACTGGAGTGCGCGCTAGAAGAGCGATCACATGACGAATGCACCAGTAGTTTGATGGTGCTATCTTTTTTTTTTTTTTGCCGACACTTTCGGAGGTGGCAAAGCCAGCTGCTGAAGACTCTTGCTTCATAAGCCATTTATTTACACTTTTTCACGCTGTGACTACGGAGGCGCTGACGAGTGCAAGGAAATATTGCTCATGTGCTCGCTTCGCGCTACCAAGATAAGAGACAAGCTGTGAGCGGCGACGCAATAAGCCAGAAATGCGCAATGATAGAAATCACGGAGAAACATGTACAAAAAATAAAAAGCGTTAGGTGTTCAACGTGGTTAAACCCAGCAGACGTGCGAACGCATGTGTTTAGGCTGTTTGGCTCATGGTTTTGCTTTACTGGGTCGTTGCACGTCTGGCGACGATATTAGACTGAAGTTAAGCTCTGATCGAGGTTAAGCTAGTCTGATGTGCTCGTTCCGAAGGTGGACGTTGATGAAGACGACGGTGTACAATGCGCGCAGCGCGAGAGTGTGTTACAGTTTACTTTTTCCCTGTTTGGATCTGCACGAAACCCTGGCCAATCTCCCACCGTGGGTATGTGTCATCGTTTTTGAGGCAACAACAACAACAACAACACGAGGCGTGATCGGCTGCTGCGATAGCACAGTGCTCTCGTGCAGTGGCCAGCGAAGCTGATCCGTTCGCGCCGCCGGGGGTACGAAATTTCTAGTCGCAGCAATATTTATTTTATTTCTGCACCCTTAAATTCAGGGACGCCACAAGATTCTTGGTGGGTTTCATCCCATGAAGTAGTGCTTTCGCACCAAAAGCCATCAGCACATTGAAGAGCACAGCTGTCTAAAATGCAACATCGTCACAGATTCGTGCCCAAGTACGCTGGTAGGAATATTCGTGGGATGACGCCGGGCCTGAGTTTCGGTTTCTCGCGCATTGCAGCGACACTACTTCTTTGTTGATCATAAACTCGTGATACCGAACCAGTGGGGCAAAATGCCTCTCGCAGACACGTACATGCTTGGAGTCGAAGCTAAATCCACCGCTTTCCTGTCGGGGTATCACCCGCTTCCATATTTCATGCTGCTCGGCGTCGCTCGGCAGACAGAACAGCGAGGCCTTTTCCTGCGTACCTCCGTAGCCGGAGCGGCAACCCGTCACGCAGCAAGTATTCGGCATCACAGGCTTGCACGTCACGTGCACTGTACTTATTTTGTAAACGAAGGCAGAGTGACAAGAGAAAATAGTTGCTGCCGCATTGCCGGAGTCCCATTCTACCCGTAGACTCGACCTGAACATCGAGAGAGCAAACTCCGCAGAACTGCGCATGCGCGCCCAGAGAGCAGGTGGAAAGGAGGACGGTTGGCGGATGTGACGCCGGAGGGTTTTTCGCTTTTCTGTTTTTGCGGCATGTAACTCTCAAACCCAGACGCCTAAAATTATGCCGAGGCCGAGGATGGCGCGCGTTTCAGAGAACGGGCGAACTCGTGCATGCTCCAGCGCCTCGTTGCGCTATCTGCGCTTTCGTTTCTCTCTCGTGAATCGGCCCGATGCTGTTTTGGTAGATGCGAGCTCGGTGAATTTTGCTCTCAGTTCATGGTTTAGGCAGCCCTACCTTCAACCTTTTCCAGACTGAGGTGAGTGCTGTCAAAGTAATTCATTGTGCACGCGCGATGCTGTTTCGTACTTGCCCGCCAACCAGATAAAAAGTGTTCGTCGTCGCTCTGTCACCGCCTTGTGGCTTGTTGAAAGAGCTGCTGCACGACTGCGCAAGTATGTGACGGTCTCGATTATTAATGCAGCGTCTTCTGACGTAAATTTCGCGACATCGTGTGGGTGAAGGCGCGCGAGGAGACCGCGGAGTGGCGTCGATGAGGTCGTTTTTTCGCGCTTGAAAGGACTGTTGCATGTTTGCTACTGTGCACCTATCGATAGTCGGTTGCCTCTAACGAAGGTTTGTCTTTATCAAGATTCATCTCCTTCGCTCATGGCCTCTGTACAATTTGGCCGCAGCTGTTATTTCTGTGTGTGCCAGCGTAAACGCGCTGGACTGTGGGATTTTACTGCCTTCCTCGCAGCTTCAGCAGATGGGGTACGTGACTTGCACTATGAAAGCGTCGGGATTCCCGACAGGTAGGTGGCGTTTATCTGTGCGGACCAGTTGTATGTTTTCCTTCCTTTTTCACGCGGTGCTGCAATGCAGGAGATCAGCTTCTTTGTGATACTTCCGAAGAGCGAAAGAAGGGGTTGCTGGCCAGCGGGGAGCCTAAGTTTAAATATGAGCTGGCTCAGTGTGAAAAAAAACTGGCGTACCTCGGAGTGCCACGAACCTTCTGTACAGCATGAGACTGCAGCAATGCATTCATTGTGCTTATCCGCTCAGGCCCGTCACTGCCAAGTAACTCGTGTAAGGCGACGGATGCCGCAAGGAATACGTGACTTCATTAGCCTTCAGCTAGCACTAGGTCGATGCCCATGGAAATATTTATCGTTTTACAACCGAAATAACTGCATTGGCATAATTCTTTGAGTTTGTTTAAACATTTGGGATGCCTGTCCCTACCATAGTTTCCCAACACTTGTTCTGTGTGCTCCAATGCATTCGAGGAAGCTATGGGAAAGATTTCCAGAAAAAAATTAATGCATTCATAAGTAACAGGCAGTGCGTGCCTTTAAGCCGCTGCCAAGGGCACTGAGAGGGTATTCAGACAAACCAAAGATGACGCTGAGCCAGCATGTCCTTCGGAGGAGAGCTAGCGGCCGCTGTGTGGACTTCACGTGGCTGTCAAGGGACAAGGCAGCAGCTGCTATAACCACTTTCCAGAACAGTTCATCCATGCAAGCAGCATATGCAGCATTTACCGTATCAGTGAATCCACTACACTGTTTCGTTTGTTGTAATTAATTGTCTTGGGAATGCACATCTAGTGCATTTACGAAACAATTAATTCATGTGTGTATCAACCAGCAGCTACCAATGTCGTTGCTTTGTTTTTCTGCTGCAGCAGGAGCCCTCACTTGCTTTACTCAATTCTGGGAGTGAGTTTGTTGAATTCATCTGTGCAAACTGGCCGTGTTTGTAGCATTACTCTGATCTGCAGCTTCTGCAGCGTGCGCCTTTGTTTATTTGCAGATCCTTCCACCAGCTGGATTCTACCTTGACCTCATTACCACAGTGAGCCGAGATTGGTATGGCGTAATGCATACTTTCGCTGTTTCCACAGGTTCAGAGCATGCTCCTGGTCAAGTTTTAAAAAGTTTGAATTTTTGAAAGCATGCCCGCAATGTATTTACTTTTATTTACTTTTATTGCCATGCTTACCGAGACCTGGCTAAGCAATGAAATATTTGACAGTGAATTTATACCTAAAGATTATAAGGTTTTTCGTAGTGACCGTGACAGAAGAGGTGGAGGAGTGGCAATTTTAATGAAATCATCATTGCAACTTTTCAGGATGCCTGATGCTCAAGGCATTGAAGCCATATTTTGCAAAACATACATCAACAGGGTTCTTTGTTCTTGGTGTTTTTTACAGGCCTCCCAACTCTTCTGTTGCGGTCTTGGAAAACTTAAGAGCATATTTACAATGCCATGTAAAAAGAGATGATAGACTAATACTGGCTGGTGATTTCAACTTGCCTAATATTGACTGGCACACCTTTTCATCATTCTCTGCCCATAATGCTGATACTGTAATGCTCGACATTGTGTTCACATTTGACCTGCTGCAAGTAGTAAATAATTTTACGAGAATGCAAGGAGCCGCGGGATCAATTCTAGATCTATTTTTTGTCAGTGGTGCCATCCGTAATTTGGTAGCCTGTGAAGTCACAAACGGAATATCCGATCACAAAGCTGTGCTGCTGAGCTTGTCAAATGTGTACCCAGATCGTCAAACTAGCGTGCAATTTTTTCCCAATTTTTCGCGTGCAGAAGACGAATCTATTCTGGACATGCTTGATTCATGTTATGAGAATTTTAGGAATAGCACTGATAGTGTGAATGACCTATGGCTTACTTTTAAAATGATCGTCGCCCGTTTCGTTCCCAAAATTGCAAAAAAGTCTGTGTACCGCAATCCTTGGATTTCTCGGGAGACGTTACGCTTGCAGCAAAGGCTTAAAAGGTTAAAAAAGAAATCAAGCAGGAATTCATCATTAAAACCAATTGTGGAAGCAATTTCAGAGGAACTTAAGCAGAAAATAATTTGCGACAAAGAAAAGTATTACGGAACGCTCCTGCCCTCGTTCATTAAAACGTCTCCCGAGAGATTCTGGCGCCAAATCACGCCCAAATCTTCTTCCACGAACGAATTCATAGTAGACGGCAAATGTGTGCGTGATGAGGCTGTTGTTTGTTCTGCGTTCAACAAATTTTTTCAGTCAGTATTCACAGAGGATAATGGATGCCTGCCCAACTTTTCTGCAGCACTCCCTGCCATATCTGATGTTGTAATTTCAGAGACTGGTGTTTGTAACTTGCTTTTGAACCTTGATGTCAAAAAATCAGCAGGTCCCGATAACATACCAAACACTTTTTTGAAGCGCTATGCGGAGTGGTGCGCAAAGTACTTGACAGTAATATTCAACAGATCTTTACATGACGGATCTTTACCGGATGACTGGAGGACAGCCGCGATTAAACCTCTGCACAAAACCGGAAAAAAAGCACACATCGAGAATTACCGACCCATATCTCTAACTTCCACATCATGTAAAATTTTAGAACATATAATTCATAAACATATATTAGGTTTCTTGGAACAGCACAAAGTACTTACCGATTTTCAGCATGGTTTCAGGCGTGGGTTTTCCACAAGTACACAGTTAGTTGAAACTGTGCATGACTTTGCTCAGTCGATTAACCAGGGAAAACAAACAGACGCAATATTCATGGATTTCCGTAAAGCATTCGATAAGGTGTCACATAACAAACTAATTCATAAATTAAGTTATTACATTAAAAATGACAGGATACTTGCATGGATTAAAGCTTATCTCTCGAACAGATGTCAGTTCGTCACTCTGAACAATATTTCTTCTAGCAGTGTCCGGGTTATGTCTGGCGTCCCCCAGGGATCTGTTTTGGGACCACTCTTATTTCTTTTGTTTATTAATGACATTGTGGCAGATCTTTCAGTTCGCGTGAGGCTGTACGCGGATGACTGTATCCTTTATCAAGTGGTGTCTTCAGTTGACGACCAGGTGCGTCTAAATAATGACCTAGCGAAAGTGGTTGCATGGTGCAACAAATGGCAGATGTGCATTAATTTTGAAAAAACCGTGTTCATGAAAATTACAAACAAGAAAATGCCTCTTCATTATGTGTACGGTACTAACAGCATATCATTATTAGAAGTGACAGAGTATAAATATTTGGGCCTATGGATTACTAACAACCTTTCGTGGTCAAAACACATAGACGCTGTAGTAGCAAACTCAATGCGGAAGCTATTTTTCTTGAGGCGCTCCCTAATGTCATCCCCATCTAGTGTTCGTCTATTGGCCTACAATTCTCTCATCCGTCCATTACTAGAATATGCCGTAATCATTTGGGACCCTTTCACGTTAACAAACATTCAGAAATTAGAGCGAATACAGCATAAAGTGGCTAGATTTGTTTTTAACTCATATGGCCGTGCATCTATAAGTGAGCTCGTGAGGCGAAGTGGGTTACCCCCCGTCACTGAGCGCAATCGTGTTTGTCGACTAAAGTTTTTTTTCCAGCTTATAAAAGGACATTATAAAGTTGATACCTCTAATTATTTTTCTTACTCCTCAGGTTATAACACGAGACAAAGGCATGCACTAACAATCACCCCTTTGAACGCGCGAAATAACTGCTTTAAATATTCTTTTTTTCCGAGGACAATTACTGATTGGAATAAACTTAATAGCGAGACTGTTAATCAAAATTCTTTACTTCTGTTTGAAAAGTGCCTGTAAATGTTGTGAATTTGTGTGTGTTTATATGCTTGTATTTTGTTTTGTCCCACCCTGCTATGATCTGTACAAGATCGCAGTATCTATAAATAAAATAAATAAAAATAATTGTGGAGTGTGTATTTTGGCACCGCCGCCGCGGTGGCTCAGCGGTTACGGTGCTCGGCTGCTGTCCCGAAAAACGCGGGTTCGATCCCGGCCGCGGCGGCTAGAATTTCTTTGGAGGAGAAATTCTAGAGGCCCGTGTACTGTGCGATGTCAGTGCACGTTAAAGAACCCCAGGTGGTCCAAATTTCCGGAGCCCTCCACTACGGCGTCTCTCATAGCCTGAGTCGCTTTGGGACGTTAAACCCCAGAAACCAAAACCTGTATTTTGGCACCTCTGCATTTTAGGGTACGGTGTTGTTTGGAAAGTTGTTCGGAGCACTTTCGGCTACGTGATTTGCAGAGAGAGAAGTTGGGGAAACACAAATGCACCTATGTAGTTTGCCTACGGAATGAAAGCAGCAGATTTAGATCTGTACAAGTCTGTACTAGATTCATAAGCAGACAGTGTGCCATATAGAACAAGCTATACACAGCCTGTTGTACATATATAACAGCTATTGTTCTGTGGGAGCACCCTTTATGTGAAGCTGCTGTGGTGGCTCAGTGATTATTTTGCTCTGCTGCTGACCTGAAAGATGCGGGTTTCCTAATGCCTAAAATTCCTAAAAAAAAAGTCTTGTGTGGAAGCACTGTGCGATGTCAGTGCACATTAAAGAACCCCAGTTGGTCGAAATTTCCGGAGCCCTTCACTATGGCGTCTCTCACAGCCTGAGTTGCTTTAGGACGTTAAACCCTCATAAACCATAAACCTTCATGTGCGGTGGTGTCCAAAACATAGCTTTGTTGAAGGTAACTTGGCATGTAATAGGCCACAGCTTCTTGCAATCACTTGAGAGCGTCTGTTGCAACTTGTATGAGGCAACATGCCCCCAGATCTGTCGCCGTGTATAGCAGTTGCTTGGGTATACTAGAATTCAAGACAACCCTTCGTCTGGTTGCCTTTGAGTCAGGTGCCCAAGTGGTTCAAAGTTGAAACTCTTAATGGACTACAGACACCTATTTTCAGTTGCGTGTTTTCTTCTTGCAAATGACGCATTGGACAGTGAACTTATGAATCACCACTTGCTTTTGCCTGCAACTGCTAAATAATTTATAACTGAATTTCTTATTTCATGTTGTTCTTGTTTCAGTTTTATCAACCGAACAATGGCAGTGACATGTAGTTGGCCTTTAGGTTGCGTCAGCAGGAAGAAACTTCACTATACATGCTTTTACGTAGGTTTGATTCACTACAACATTTAAACCAGCCTGCTTCTAGAAATGGAATGGCAACAGAGACGTATCAGCAGTTGTATTGCCGTTTTTATCGTGTCTCATGTGACCTAGATACCAACTACACATCACAGCCATCGTTCAGTTGATGAAACCGAAACAACATCAAGAAGAAATATAATTCTAAATTATTTACCGGCCATAGGCAAATATCGCACGGTGGTACATGTATATTAATGTCTAATGCATCATTTGAAAGAAAACACGAAGCAAAAATTTGGTGTCTGTACTATTTTAGGCACCCTGTGAAATACTCTTGTGGAAGTGCTACAGAGAGGAAAGGAAAGCCCACTGCATTGACAGCATTTTTGCTGTTTTCCTTCATGCGTTTTATCACCTGAAGAGTTTTTCTGTAGGTAATGTGCAAACACAAAGAATTGAAACTTCTGTTTCTTCAAGTGAGGACTAAATTTATCTTAATATCTAATATTTTATTATTGTATTATTAGTGCACGATTTATATTGATGATTCTTCTTCCAAAACTTCAGGGCCTTATTTAGCTCTCTTAGGTTGTTGTGCCATTCTTTAAATCTCTAGAGCTGGTTAACTGCTTCATGTTTTTGTGCTTTCTGTTGTAGTATTTCTGCTCTGTTAGCAAGAAAGATTAATCTCCAGCAAAGTGCGCCCTCCCAAACAGAGTGGTGACATGCTCGGTTTATTAATACCCCTCCGTCTATTCGTTATACTCCTGTGTACATGTAGGTCTTTGAGGAACTGAAGTTTTTGTGCATAGGTGAGTATATATAGTTTGGAATTGAGATTTGAACTTACAGTTGTAAACCACAATTCTCAATTTCGCAGTACATGCACCATGACATGGTGCACCATGACATGGTGCATGTACTCGTGTGGGAAAAAGTAACACACCTGTCCCCTTTGTTTCAAACTGCATTTGATTTCCACTCTTTGGAGTGCAACTTTATTAAATCAAGCTTTGACTATAGAATGACAGCAGCAGCTTTGTTAGCCGGGCCACCATCAATGCAGACAACAGTACCGTCGATACACCCAGCTCTGTATGGCATTTGCGAGTGCACCATAAGCACAGTTAGAGTAGTTCTAGGCAGTGGTGGCGGCAACGAAGGCAGCACACTATTGGAGAGATCAGTTGCCAGTGCTAATCAGTGGCAGTCGTGGAAGTAAGCCAGAATCTTGAGCTTCTTTCAGCAGCAGTCCTAGTGGGCAGGTCGGTGCAGGCATAAGTCATGAGCAGGAACAGGGCAGTCTGAAGTCCATAGTCACCACTCATGGGGAATGCTGGGAGAGAAGAAGGTATCTGGGTTCACAGACATACTTTGGTGAGGAGTAGCTCAGCTGCAAAAGAGCAATGTCATTAGAGGGCAGGGACTGCGGAACTTTTTTGGGGGGTTGGGGGGCAGGACTTGGAGTTTGTTCAGTTATTTGTTTATTTATTCCATGTTTTACTAAAATGATTATTGAATTTTATTTACTTTTTGTTTTTACTCTTATATTTTACTGCTCAAAAATATATTTGTTATTGCATGTAAAACTTAAATTGAAATCGGCAGCTTTATAACCTTTTCCAACCTAGCGACCACTACACTGGACATCAGAAAAAAAAGCAATGAAAAAAATCAAACAAAGCTAAATCAGAACCAAAACCATTTCGATGGCTTCTGGAAGAGACGAAGAATATCTCCATCATGATAGTTCCTCTCTTGGCCGCATCTTTTTAGGAGGGCAGCTTCCACGAGCAGACCGCCACGCGCGACGTGCTCAAGCAAACAATTTCTTTTAAAGTTTCCTCTTCATCCAATTCAAATATATAAATTCTAGCAAGTGAATCAAATTTCATTTGAAACAATGTGGTTAAAAGTTTGCCCTAGTTGTGAGTAGTTTTTTCGCAATGTGATAATATTTTTATCTCCAATGTACTGGTCACTACGATTTAATTGTTCGTATTGTTCTAATCCGTGCGCAAGCAGGTTACATTTGATTTTCAATATTGTTTGGTGCCAAAATTAAATAACTCCCACTATCGTTCGAGAAACACCCTGATGTGGATTTGTCGTCCAAGTAATATGCTTCTGAGCACCATTCGGTTGTTTTATTTGTAGGAAAGACTCTTCCTAATGAGGATATTCAGGAAATTTTGTTTGGAGACTACTCAAACCTTGATGTCAATTCGTACTCAGGCGGCAAAGCGGAAAAATTCCAACCACAGTCTGTGCTTCATAGTGAAGAAAGTAGCTACAATTCTTAAAGTGCAGATGAAAATGTGCTACTCCTAGGGCAACAAATAAATCCCAGTGTTCAGTATACTCTACATGGTTCTCCCTTGAAAACCGCTGTACTTACTGCCCTCGTAATTTGTTTACAAGCTTTTTAATAGCTTCTTAACGAGATAAAACCACCACAAATTTTTGTGCTCGCCACAAAAATTCGGGATGAAAAGGGATAAAGATGTAGATGCAAGGAGTGATCAACTGCATTCAGAAAGTTTGCGCATAGTCTGTGTGAGTTCTGCAGATCACATTCATGAACAGGGGTCAGTAAATCAACTAGTACTGTAGCGATGTGATTGGTTGAGGATACTCGGATGAAATGCTTTATGACTGCCTATAAAGCAACTAGCTGAGCCGCGCTGTGCTTTACATTAATAATGTCCTAAATCTGAATGTCAGAAATCTCATCTGGGTACATATATTAAGTTAGTCCTTAAGGTGTATTACAGTATATTTAAGAAAGTGATGAATACATGCATGATACAGTAAAATACAGTGAACATTCCAGTAACTTGCATAAACATTTCTTTCATAACAGCTATATATGAAAATCAAACTTTATTTGGCTGTTAGCACTCCCCTTCCCCCCCTTATATGAATGTGCCAGTCATGCCAAAATTAAATTTATTCATTCATTTACTTGGCCGTCATGTTCAACAATGGGAAATGGGCACTTGCTGCTGGAGGAGTAAGGTAGAAATTGAAAGCTCCACCTTAAGGGTATGACGCGATGAGTTGAACGTAGTGGGTTCTTTCCCATAAATGCAGAACATCATTCTCTACTTCACACTCATAGATCCCCGGAAGTTTTCATACGACTCCTGGCGCAGTGGTGCAGTGGTTAAGCGATGCACCACTGCTCTGCGATGGCAGGTGCTGTCACCGGTGGGACTTGAGCGACAAAGGTTGCTCTTCCCGACAGACCAATCATTAATTTAACTGCCACCCGCCACGGTCACCAGAAAATCCGGTGTTAGCTTCGGCATTGTGAGCGAAAAACCGCGTGCATGGCTCGGGCAGGTGGTGCCCATAGAGCAACCTAGGAGGCAGGTGGGCCATCTTGGTCACGTGACATTGAGGCGTCATCACAACCTGCCCACCGGATTGTGAGCAAACTGCCCACCACGGCAGGTGGCAGTTAAATTAATGATTGGTCGCTCGGGAAGAGCAACATGGGGCTCACCACTGGGAGTACCTGTCATCGCAGGGCGCAGTGGTTCATCGCTTAACTGCTGCACCACTGCTCCAGTAGGGGCATGAGAAGTCCCAGGAGACCAATAACGCTATCGTGTCATACCCTTAGGGCCGAGATTAAGTGTCCCTTCCAATTTTTCTTATTCTAGGTCGTGGTCTAAATCTGCAATTCCTTCCGTTTCAGTTGCTATAATTTTTTATCAACTGCATAAAAACCTGCATACTTTAATTGTGGCGGTGCGGTCAGTGCAATTGCTTCATCCACTACGCATTTCACTGTGCTAAGCAAAAACTTATTCAAGTTGTCAGGAAGCATGGGTAACCACAAGGGGAAAGTTGCACTTCTACTGACAGGGCAGCTGTGGTGGTTCTTTTGTGTGCTTGCAGGTCCAGATCAGCTTCTTCAAGCCCTTGTGCTGCACTGACAGCATCCAAGCAAGTTGTATTCCTTCGGTCAAGGAGGATGTTGTTTTCTGAAAATGTTCTGCGAGGACTACAGCAATGCATCGATTGCTCCAATGATGACATACTGCGTGCAGCATGAGAAACCAAATGGCAATAGAAAGAGCACATACACATACCAGCACTGCCTCACAAGTTCAGGCTGCAGATATTATTTTGTCACAGCTACAAGACAGTGCTGGCACGCATATGTGTTTGTTCTATTGCTGTCTAATTTCTCACACTGTGCACAGTTTTATGTGCTGCCTCCAACTAGCCCAGCTTGCATTGCAACCTACATTCACGGCTGATAGGAGACTGTGCATGCAAGCTGCTGTTTACAGAAGTGGTATACAGGGTGCTCCGTATTTATCAGTCGGGGTTGTAAAAAAATTCTCCTGCGCAAACTACTTACCTGTCTGGACTTGAGCACTGGCCATAACGCAGCTTATTATAGTCTGCGTTTTTCAATAATTGGTTTAAACATCAGAACTTGCTTGAATTGTCCGGAAACGGCTAAAAACTACACTCGTCTGCACGGAGAATTTTCGTCTAGGTAAGCGGAGCAGCATATTTGACAGGCTGTGCCAACTGGGGTACTGCGCGACCTACCCCAGCTCCGAGCAGGGATATTGTTTGCCTCGCAGTTCACCAGATGGCAAAGCCTCTCAAACCGGCTATCCCGTTCGCCTCCATGAAAATTCCGCGCGCAGACGACTCCAGTCCTTCACCGATTCTTGGCAGTCCAGGCAAGTTCCGGCGTTAAAGTATTTATCGGAAAACACAGATATCATAAGCTACCCTGTGGTCTGTGCTTTAGCAGAAATAGACCAGTGGTTTGCGCAAGATAATTTTTTTACAACCCTGACTGATAAATATGGAGCACCCTGTACATGGTGCCTGTACCATGCAGTGAATGCACTGGCAAAAAGTACTGCAAAAAGCGATCTACATTACGATGGTCATTTTTCTTTCCACGATTTCATTCCAGAGTGAAACAGTTATATTTTACTTCTGTTTTCGGAAAAAAAGGACACACAAACACGTACAAAAAAAAACGCAGTGGCTCAGTGGTTATGGTGCTTGGTACCTAACCCGAAAGACGTGGGTTCAATCCTAGCTGTGGCAGTTCCATTTCAATGGAGGCGAGATGCTGGAGTCCTGTGTACTGTGCGATGTGTCAGTGCATGTTAAAAGACCCCGGGTGGTTAAACCCACAGCCCTTCCTCCACTATGGCATCCCTCATAGCCCGAGTCGCTTTGGAACGTTAACCCAATAAACCAGACCAAACCTGTTCTTGCAAAATGTGCTTCTAGTTCATCACTCTGATGCTTTTTGCTCTCATTCGGAACATAACACTGCACAGTGCTGTGACCGACAAGAAAAATGAACTGTAGTTGATCTCCCGCTCTTGGCTTCCACTTACCAAATCCTGGCAAATCCTGCGGCTGATAGCAAGGGCCTTGACGAGTCGGAGAGTGCTGCTTCACGCATGCCTTTTCCGTGCCCCACTATTCGGCGGATCATGCGGGTGACATTGAGACCTGAGGTGCGGAGTGTCTACAGGGTGTGGGTGGGTTTTCCATCATGTTGAACCCAGAGGCCAAGGACCCGGATAAGCGGGGCATTTCTCAATTAGATGGTCATGGCTTCGGAGGCAGATAGAGCCAGGTGACTTGTAGCGGGGTCCGTGTGTTTTAATCACTTCAGTTTTTTCCAGGGCTTGTTGCGTGCCACTGCTGGTGAAGAAATCCTCAACGGTTAGGATGGCTTTTTGAAGAGCCTCTTTCTTGGCTGCGAGGAAGCCCCGTGTAGACCTTGAGGAAATATTGTCTGCATACGTGGTGTAGCTGAGGTCCTGTTGAGCTGCTAGTTGGTGGGCCAAGGGGGCCGTAGCAGTATTAAAAAGGAGTGGGGAGAGGACAGCTCCTTGCAAGGTGCCCTTATTATGAGTGTCGAAGGGTTGGGATCACATAGTGCCTATGCCGATTGTGGCGGTGCGGTTGGAGAGGAAGGTGGTGATGTACTGATAGATGCGGGTGCTGTAGTCGATATGATTGAGGTTGTTCAGGATGGCTGTGTGGGTGATGTCGTCAAATGCCCCCTTGAAGTTCGCCTCCAGATGGCATGCCCGTGAGTACGTCGTTTTTAGCAGGAGGAAGGCGTCTTGGGTGGAAAGTCCAGGGTGGAAACCGATCATGTACAGGGGAAAGAGGTTTTTATCATCAGTACGGTTTCGGAGATGGGTATGAACGATCTGTTCATAGATCTTGCCCAGGCAAGACATGAATGGGGCAGAGTGCCTTAACTGAAGGAGGTTTGTTGAACTTGGGAATGAGGATGACCTCCACATGTTTCCACTCTGGGGGGAGCTTTGGCTGGTGCATGGCACAGGGATAATGGCAGATCATTGGGAGAGCCCTTTATCCTGCACAGGCATGATGAATCGAAAACGCAGTTTCAAATGTATTTGACCACCATTCAGAGTTATCTGTCTGAACAAACATTCAAGGTCCGTGTAGGGAATTCCTTATCTAAGCAGTTTTTCACATCAGAATGGTTTCCCTCAAGGCGGCGTTCTTAGCTGCACGCTTTTCATGGTCAAAATGAATTACTTGAAGAGCATCCTACCGAGATCAATATCCTACACCATTTATGTTGACGATTTGCAAATAAGCTACAAGTCGTGTAATTTGTCCATCTGTGAGCAGCAAATTCAGCTAGGAGTGAACAAAGTATCAAAGTGGGCACACAAGAACAGATTTAAACTCAACACAGAAAAGACATTCAGTGTACTCTAAAAAAAAACGTGGTGTTAGACCTGAACCCGACATCACACTGAACGGGCAGAGTATTGCTGTCCAAAAAGACCACAAATTTCTTGGCGTCATAGTCGACGAAAAGCTTATGTTCGTCACACACATTGAGCAGTTATGGCTTAAATGTATGAAGGCAGTGAACCTTCTAAAAATCGTGTCACACCAGTCGTGGGGTACAGATGGAGACTGCCTGCTGAGTCTTCTAAATGGCGTAGTTCTATCATGTATAGACTACCGCTGAGTAGCGTACGAGTCAGCTCGAAGAACCACCTTAAAAATGGTCGATGCAGTGTACCACCTGGGTCTGCGGTTGGCTACTGGTGCTTTCCGTACAAGCCCAATTGCTAGTTTGTGCAATAAGGTGGACTGATAGCCATTTGAACTAAGGCGAAGTTTACAAGTATAGCATACGCCACCAAGGTATTATCTCATGCCGACCATCCATGCAGCGTGCTTATGCGAAACCCGACCAGTACACTGACTGTTTTCAAAGAGACTGTCTGAAACCCCACCTTCACCTATTAGAGTCGCCACACTTGTCCAAGAAATGAGTATACCAGTCTCTAATACTGATGACTTCTTCTAGAGACGTGATTGCTCCCTGGGAAGTGCATCCAGTTGTCTGTGACAGAACTTTTTGTGAGGTTGGCAAGCATGGGTCGCCAATTGGCATAAAACAGCACGTCATGTCCCTAAAAGCAAAGTATCAGTGCACAGAGTTTTACACTGATGACTCCAAGACATCTTCAGTTTGGCCCTGCCGCGGTGGCTCAGTGGTTACGGCGCTCGGCTGCTGACCCGAGAGACGCGGGTTCGATCCCGGCCGCGGCGGCCAAATTTTGATTGAGGCGAAATTCTAGAGGCCCATGTGCTGTGCGATGTCAGTGCACGTTAAAGAACCCCAGGTGGTCGACATTTCCAGAGACCTTCACTACGGCGTCCCTCATAGCCTGAGTAGCTTTGGGACGTTAAAACCCAATAAAACCAAACCAAACCAAAACCAAACATCTTCAGTTTTCATGTGCAGTTCACAGCTGTCAATTTTCTGAGACAAAAACAATGAATAGACACAAGCATATTTACTGCAGAATGTCATGGTATCCTGCTGGCTGTTAGGTCCATCCTGCAAAAGAAAATCCCTACCTCTGTTATTTACTGTGATTCCTTAAGTGTGGTTATAGCCCTGTCCCCTGGGAAACCCTATAAAAGCCCCATTATGAATTCCCTGCGCGCAAACTTCCATTTTTGCGCACACATTGAACCTTAAAATTACAATATGCTGGGTACCAGGTCACTGTGGCATCGATGGAAATGAGGGAGCTGATAGGCTTGCTGCGTCAGCTGCTGAACTGAGTCTTATCAATGTTAACCAACTTTCATACCAGGACCTCAGGCCACATATTAGAGGACTACACTCCGCAATGAGTGACAGCAGGACTGGGATGAACAGAGAACAAACTGCACACAATAAAACCAAGGATTGGAAGGTATGCCACGGAAAAACAAAATAGATTCAAAGAAGTTGCTCTCTGCACACTGAGGATAGAACATACATACATCACACACTTGCATCTTTTAAAGGACACCAGCACCGCAGTGCGCAAGATGTGGAGTCTACCATCTCAGTTGTGCACATTTTAATCGTGTGCCCGAGATTCGAAACAGAAAGACGGCAGCACTTCCCAGAGCTATACACATACAAAATACCATTGCACCCTTCTTTATTTTTAGGTGATGACTGCATGCTTTCATTGGGTAGGGTTTTCAGAATTTTAACACATGTAGGATTTCTGCAAGAGATCTCTTACTCCAAGCAACCTCAGCCCCTCCTCATTGCTGAGGAGAAGGCTGAGCTTAGCCGTAGCTGCTTGATGCCTCGCTCTTCTTTTCCAAGCAAGGACTGCGGTTGAGGCTACCTGGCTTCGTCTGTTATATGCAACAATTCTTAACACATTTTTTTATTGCGAAAGCCATACTACTTGCACTTTCACGCCTTTGCCGTGCCACAGCGGTGACCACCACTGACCTCCATTTGAGCTTGATTGCATTAGATTGGATCAGATTAGATTGGATTGGATTGGATTGTATAACCGATGCATCACCACAAGTCTAACCACAAGCACCACCACCAGCTACACTACCAGCTGTACCATGGCGTAGGTACGGATATTGCTTTCGCAATTACCGGGCTTAACCAAGCTAAGCCACAGCGAATCTTCGGCACTATACACCTCTTTAGGCCATTCTAACTGATTTATACACCCTCCTGACACACTGTGGTCATGAACATACTCACTACTCTTGGGCTCTATACTCCCGGTATTGATTTTAACACGTGTAGTACATACTTTAGCCTGAGCCAACCAAAAATCTTGTGTTTGGTGCTCTTTGGCCTTAGATGCCCTTGAGTCAAGAAAACCCAGCATCATCATCAGTTTCCAATGTATTTCAACTTCACTGCCCATCACTGAGTGGGAAGCTTATTTGCCCAATTTATTCCATGTCAAGGTTTCATTATGAACGGAGTGAAAAGACACAAGACTAACAGTCTTTCACTTGGTCTTCATCTTTTTGCGCTTTTTGTCATGAGCTATTTCCACTTGCCTGTTAACTGTCCATTTATCACCAAGTTTTTGACCTGCAGTAAATGGGGAAACTCTTATTTTCTTGGGAATGTTGCAGTTATATTACAACTGAATCAGACCACATCTGTTTCTTTGCCACTTCTGTTCCACTGAGACAATGGATTTTCTACAGTGTAAAAAAAAGTTTAGCATTGCTCAACAGCAGGTGCTTGTGTGCAGACCCGCAACGAGACTCGTACGCGCACGCTGAAACTAGTGAGTTCAAATGACGCGCCGTTGCGAAGGCTTGAGTGACAGCACTACAGATGGCGACACTGACGAAAACTCGCCGAACTATTTCTTTTTCAAAAAGCAGTGCACTTAAAAAAAGTTAAAATTTGGTGCTTGTGATTTTGTGCACTGTTAGTCTTTCTCTAATTAAAAGGCGTAGTTTCGCCTGCAACAAAATTTCAGTAATGGCGCTGCGTGCGCTTTTCTCATTGTCCCTCCCCTCTTTTTTTTTTTTGTGTGACGTAGTGCTAGGGTCGTGGCGCGTGTATGAAATGTGTTGTAAATGATGTGTGTCGTGTTATTACTGTCCTTTTTGTGCTCTGCTGCACCTGTCGTATGCTTTTGCCAGGTGCTGTAAATGCTAACGAACCATAAAGTGACATGTTCAGGCAGGCATCCCTGCACAGTGCCGGCGAACCTTCTCACGCAATGAGCATCATTTCGGTAAGTTCAGCAAGACAACTGGCAGTTCTGCGTAAGGAAAAGGTGGTGTGTGTTAATAATTTCTCGAATGTCAACATACTTGAGTGCCATGGTGGCAAGTACCGCGCCTGCCGTTCGCATATCGTCCACAAATCGGAACGATTTGCTTCGGGAACGATTTGCTTCGGCACGTTGAACTCCACGAAACTTAGCGGCTAAAAAATATTTTTGTGCGAGCATATGAGCTTGTCTGCGCGAAACGTATGCCAGAAATGTTTTCACTTGAATTGAGCACGAACAGGATGCGCGCGGCTTTCACTGGCAGTTCTAGCTAGACCATCGAAACCATGAAACATCGGGTTTACATTCGCAGCTGACATCGGACGCAACCTTTCGAGCTGATATTGCAAGTGTGCTGCTCGGTGTCTTAATCTTTTATGCATGATCATCGTAAGGTTTTAGCTTGCCGACTAATTGGAAATGTATGTTTGAAATGTGCTGGCCGCTTCTTTTCTTTGTGGAGTGTAATAGTAGTTGTCTAGGAAGGAAACGTTTGCACAAATGGGAAGCTTTGCTTAAGTGTTGCACTGCAGAGCAAGAAAGCGTGATTATTCTTTAGCTGATGGGGTTACATACTCATTGACCTGATTTCTGTAAGTACAGTGCACTAATGTAGGCATACGTAAAGCTGTCGATTGGTTCCTTCCTCATGTATTCTTTTAAAACAGATTTACTGAGCATAACCGCGCAAAAATGTGTAGTGTCTCATATTTTCCAAGTTTTTAGGGAAAGCACTGAAACAGGCTAACTGAATGAGACGGCGTAGGATCTTCCTCTGTTCCTGCTCAAATCTGAAGGCAACAGATTTCATCTCATTTTGTCAGCTTGATTTCTGCTTAACTCACTTGAATATTGTGGATAGCCATTTGGCTTCCCAGTGCGCATCCCTCTGCCTGTTAGGATAGCCGTTTTTGTAGACCAGAACATGGAGGAAGCCTGTTCGTCCATCTTATCCGCTGATAGCTACCTGCCCCGTGGAAGTGGTGTGTGGTCAGCCATCGTGGGGTCTGTGAGGCCATGTACGACAACGTTAATGGAACTAAACTAAGTTGCCAAACTCTCCGCCTTCTCCATGCGGCTGAAGCGGCCCGCAAATTTTGGCGCGAGGGGGCGCTGCCGTCGAAACAGGCTCCCGCTGGCCGCCGCTAGCAGACGCCGCAGTCCCGGCCGCCCAGCGTCGTAGCACACAGCCTTCGGGAATGCTGAGTAACTGGCGTCCCAAATATCGAACTTACTGATGTTTATCGTAAAGACACCAGTCAGTTCTGAACCCTGTGCGGCGAGTATGCCACAAATATTTCCTGCAGCAACTCGAGTGATAGATCATCGCTGCCTGGCCAATGCCACCGTTGGCCGAAATTGCGGGCGGTCATGATTTTCGAAAGGAGCGTGGTTATAAGAGTTTCTTCACCAAAGTAGCATATTAGACATCTACTTTAAAGGTGGAGATCAGATCATCGCAAGGCTCATCGTAAGTTCACTTACCAGCTTATCTAAACGCGAATGTCTGCGTGCGCGCATGTCGTAGAGTGCTTTCGCGACGCGATTGCTGCTGTGATCGTTGTCTTTCGGCTACGTGCGCTTGCATGCAGAGTTTCAGGTGCTGTATCTGCCATGCCGACGTGCTGTGCGCCGGGCTGCACGAGCGGTTACAGAAACAACAAGACTGCGAGGCATTTTTTCGCGGTTCCTTGACGCGGTTCTCCGTGCGGCATGGGATCGAGCCATTCGCCGTATTGACAGAAAACTCTCCGACAAATCACGTGTGTGCGACCTTCATTTTCACGAAGAAGACATACTAAAGACGTACACCCATGTTATTAATGGGGAAAAAGCAAAAATCGAGAGGAGTAAGTGGAGCCTCGTCGAGGGATGCGTGCGCAAAATTTGTTGGGAATAAACTGTAAAAATATCTCTGTATTTGTGTCCAGCTATAGTGCACTGCGTGAAGGATCGAAAAATATTGTTGGAACGGTAGCGCACGCTAGGAACACTACAAGGAGAGCGGTAAACTCAAAATACTGAAATTTTTTGTCTGTAGTTGGCGTCAGGCATCGTCGCTGTTGCAGGGAAAGAGAAACTGACGACGAGGAAGTTCACTGCCTTCGCAGCTCGGATTGCGAGCAGCGCGCGGAGTCATTCACGAAGTGGACATTGTGCGTAAAATCTGCTTATTTCGGAAAACTGCACCACAGAAATCGTAGGCACTTGTGGTCTGCTTTTGAGTGCCATAAATGCGGGGCTTTGCGCTCTAAAGCTATTGCTAATTTATGTTTAAAACACACATCACCAATGCCTGCCAGACATTCGCGTTTAGATACGCTGGTAAGTGAACTTATGATGAGCCATTGCGATGATCTGATCTCCACCTTTAGAGTAGATGTCTAATATGCTACTTTGGTGAAGAAACTCTTATAACCACGCTCCTTTCAAAATGGAAATGAAGATCACACACACGTGATTTGTCGGAGAGTTTTAGTTTTCTGTCAACACGGGCGGGGAATGGCTCGATCCCATGCCGCACGGAGATCCGCGTCACGAGGAGCCGCGAAAAAATGCCTCGCAGTCTGTTGTTTCTGTAACCGCTCGTGCAGCCCGGCGCACAGCACGTCGGCATGGCAGATACAGCACTATAAAATCTGCATGCATAAGCGCACGTAGCACAAAGACAACGATCACAGCAGCAATCGCGTCGCGAAAGCACTCTACGACATGCGCGCAGTACAGCAACAGATCGGACCGGCTGAAGCCTGGTACGACTGCAGCGCCACTCAGAGCAGCCAGTAGTGGCGGCGCCGCGAAACCGCTCTCGGTTTGGCAACTGTGTTTAGTTCCATGAACGTTGATGTACGAGTCATCTCATGTTGTTGCTTTTATGCAGCCCACCTTTGTGCACTTTGGTGCAATGCTCTTTCATGCTTCTCAGAAAGGGCAGTATTTATTCTGTTCTGGCGTCATTTATGGAGTTCACGCTTGCACTTTTGCATTGTTCGGTTGATCGGCATCTGAAAGCTGTAAAGGACCTTGAGGATTTACCCAGTGCATTCAACTCTGGCTGCAGTATGTGCATGCAGTCAGTAAAAGTGCCATTATTTTTGTGTATACAAAATAAAGTTCTACCTTTTGCATGTTTATTTTTATTATCCAGAAAATATTAGTTGCTGCTAAGAAAGGCTGCAGTGTAGAAGAAGCTTTTGAATGCCTTTTTGCTGTTTTATGTGCCTGGTTATTACTGTCTAGCACACTAAACTTTGCAGCCTATGTGCAAAATATGAGAACATTTTTACTTTACTTATCACTAGTAAAAACATGGGAAAAAATGTTGCAGTCCGCCAAAATGTCTAATTCTATACACTGGTGTGATGCGTGTTAGTCCTCTGCTTCTTAATATAAAACCACACTAAAACAAGCAAAGGAGTCACTTTTCAATCACACTTTGCCACTGATGCTAACTGATAACCAACAATTTCGGAACATTGCTAACAAAACGGATTACTCTGCAGTTAATCTAAAAGCATCAGGTGGCCAGGTAATATCGCATATCCTCGTTATCCACCTTGTAATTTCCTTCTTGTGAACCCCATTGTTATGAACCTGTGGGGGTTGAAAAAATCAAGATATCACCGCCATGCGTTATGGACAACATCAACTCTAAACTTCCAAAAAAATATGAAAGCTTATAGGGCTATAATTCATTTCTAAACTGTTTGAGCAATTTATGGAGTCTGGTTGGGTCCCCAATGATTGGAAGGTGGTTTTAATGCACAAGTCTGAAGACAAGAATTCTTCTATTAACTACCAACCCATTTCATTTATTAGCATCCTCTGTAAGACCATGGAACATGGCATCTACTCTCTCCTTGCAAGTTTCCTAGAGTCAAATTCCTTTCTCAGTTACTGCCAGCAAGGGTTTCATGAAACATTTTTATGCAAGACACAGCTTTTTTTGTATTACACACGATGTGCATTTCATCCTGGCCAGGGTTCTATGGCAGACTGCATGTTCCTCGATTTGTACCGTAACTACAAGCGCACCTTCTTCACAAAATCAGATGCCTCCCAACTCGCCAAACCATATACCCAGGATGAAAAGAACTGCCTCTGGAACTCGCCAAGTCATCATTACCCCTTTCTCCATTCCATCGACCCACAGCTCAAATCAAGACTACCACTTGGGCCTCCGCGTCATCTAGAAACAGTTTATCATTGTGTTTGTCTTAGTGTTGCATTTACGAACAGTCTACGATACTGCTTCAAGCAAGCAGACAGCCCGTATTGTGACAACTGCAGCTCAGTTGAGACTGTGCTTCATATCCTCTTCGAATGTCCAGCGCACGCCAACGGACGTGCGCGCTACGAACAATGCATGCAGTCCGTCACCCGAGTGCCACTCACAGTGGACTCTATTAGGTTATTCACAGACAGCAGCAACGTGCAATGATATTCTTATTTGCCTATTTCGACGCTATTGGTGTTTTAGACAAACTCTAAATTGCCAAACACTTGATCACCCTGCTGTCCATGCACAGAACTTGACTTTGGTCTCATCCAAAGAAGCCATCATGCGGTGAACTACTGCGTTGCAACCCTCTTCAATGACTGCACTGTTTTCTACCACCCTTCTTCCATCTTTACTTCCCTATTCCCTCCCCTACGCAGATTAGCATGTCAGCGAATATTCACGCCGGCTAAAATCTGTTTTTCATTAAATAGCTCTCTTTCTCTCGATTTCTCGAAAGCCTTTGAAAAAGTTCAAATTCAGTAACCTCGTCTTCCCTCACTAACTAGTATTCTCAATGTGTGACTGCAGATCAACTTACCTCCTGTTCTTCTCCAGTGGGCTCAGGCATTCCCCAGGGTTCTTGGGCCCTTACTTTTTCTCGTTTGTATTCATGACTTGCCTAACAATGCTGCCTCTTCTGTCTTTAGGCTCTTAAATTAACAGCGACTCTTACGCTTCTGTTCTTCAACCTGATATTAACAGAGTTTTGAAACGAACATGGCACTAGGAACTTAACATTAACAAGTGTGTGCTTCTTAATGTGGCGTTGTAACAGCCACTTTTAAACTTTGCAATACTACCTTGGAAACTGTCTTTGTACTAATACTTCAGTGTGCATATAACTTCTCACCTCTTTGAAATCGCATTTTGAATTTACTGCTAACAATGCTAACCGTACGTTAGGGTGTCTGTATCTGCATCTAAATTCTACCTTTCCTCTAGCTCAGTAAAATTACTTCACTCGTTCGGTCTAAATTGGAGTATGTACCATAAGTCTGTGGTAGATCACTAGCATCTGAATTTGAATCTGCACAAAACCAACCACTGCGATTCATACTTTCCAGTTATCACCATAGCTCCAGTGTTACCACTGTGAAGGCTACCTTATCATTGCCGCTACTCTTATGCCAAAGAAAAATTTCTTGCTTATGTCCTTTTCACAAGATATATGACACCAATCCTCCCCTTAAGAGGTGGCTGCTAACCAGGCCTACGTGTTACAGGCTGCATAGATCATCTCCACAAAATAGGTGTTCCTTCATGTCACACTGAACATTTCTTTTATTAATTCATCCCCAGTACCTGCACAAGTTGGAACGACCTTCCCCACCATGTAGTTGACATTACTAATACTTTTTTTAATACTGCCATATGTAGTCTCTCTCTCCAAATTTGTGTTTTCTTTGAATTTGTTTTCACTGGCTTATTTCCCACAATAATTGTCTCTCTTCTTTTTTTTTTCTTGCTGTACTTTATGGTATTTACTGTACGTTATCCCACTCCCCTCTGTAATGCCTTCAGGCCCTGAGGGTAAATAATAAATAATGGTGGTACACACAGGTTGTTTTTGATACGCATTCTTCAGCGTCATACTTGATCTCCGGTTTCAGGCAAGGTGCAATCTAATTATCGGGCTGTGCGAGTATTTTTACAAATACACGATGTCCTGTATCCACGTATTGTAGAACTTGGCTCATGGGCAGTGGTTATGCGGTGTCCACTTTCAGCTAATGTATTCTATTTTAGCATGGCCATGGTATTGCTATGAATTCTGTCAAGTGTATTTTTAACACTGCTGTTAGTGGACAGCCATATCCAGTTTTTTTCATCATGTTGCGTGAATTGTCTGGCGTATGGCTGTTGAAAAATACCGGATGGTTACCGAAGCTTTAGCAATCATTGTGGTCAATTACGCACCTTTTAGGCCTTCTCATGAAGATGTGTGCCTGTCACCAGAAATGTTCTAAATTGTGCTTAAATAAAGTATAGCTGACAATCTCGACCCTTTCTGTCCTCAAAACTGCTTCAGAACATAGCTGTTTTCAAATCTTTGTGGGCAATCATCCCACCAAAGAATCGCCAGTCTGCATGCCAGTCATCGATGTTGGTCTCTCTGCCTCTTCCTGCGTGATGGCACATTTGCCAGGAACACATGTATGTATTGTCAAGTTTAATTTAAGAAACCATATGCCGTATTTTTCTGGAGAGAAAAAAAAAGCTGCTGTGAAGCTCTCATCTTTACTGCAATCTCTTTTGCTTAATAAACGCCAAAAAGGTCAGGAACCAGACATCCTAATGAACTAAAATTGGTTAGTGCACGTTACAGTTACTGGTTTTGAGGCCTAGGCTGCAATGGTAAGTACAGACGAGGTTAACTTGGCTGCCTTACACGATCTTAACCATTCTCGAGATATTTGTCAACACTCTTGAAATGCATTTTTCTGCTACTCATGAAAGAGGAGGGACAAGGAGAATGCTACACAGTGTACACCAGATTGGTCACCGACTAGTGCCGTGACATGAGTTAAAGGAGTAGAGGCACCAAATTTTTCGGCGTGTGCTTTTGCCCTGGAATAAAGTACGAAACATTAGTAAACATTGATCATCGCGTGGAGTTCATCAGTACTCAATAAATAATTTGTAATTTAATTTTTTTTTCGTTGTAGTTTCAGTTGCCATATCACTAGCAAGTACAAGGTCATGTAAGGCATACAGAAGTGACAGTATAACCACTGCTCTGTAGCTTTAATGCATTGAAACACTAGCACTAAACTGCTCCAGAAGCCAGAATGGCAGCACGTGAACAAAGAGCTATTATAGTTCAGACTGTGAATGCCTCACATGATCGGATTCTTACTTGTGATGCCACAACCATCTTTCAACTGCTGAAACCAAAACTGCATCGAAGAATTAATCCAATAATAAGGTTAGGCAAAAATAAAGTATACCGAATTCAGTTTTCAAAATTTGGTTATAAGTGAAAAAGGATAGTCAGTATTCTTTAATAGACACGTGACACGCACTAGGGCAAAGAAGAAAATTAAGATTAAGTAGCGCAGTCATGCGTTCTAAGGTATTACTCTGCTATTCTGCACACCTCTGCAAACTGGGAGGCTTCAAGCAGTCAAATTGATGGGCTATAGCGCAGAGGGTCGTAAAACAGCCAACACCCGGATCCACTAGCTCAATGTTTTCTTCAGCTATTGCCTTGGGGCTTATTGTGAGGCCCTCTCTCCCTTCTCCTACCTTGTGCCATATGAGTGGGCTTGTTTGAAAACAAACGCTGTAAACTGCAGGAACGGCGGTCTACGAAAAGTCAAGGCCTTGGAAGGTCTTCCTTCCTACAAGGCGCAGTCGACACACAGACTCCTCAGGTTTGGAAAGGGGCATGAAATGTGGCACTTCAGCACCACACCGCGTGATGAGGACCACATGTTCCAGAGACTAACAGTGAAGAAGTGAGCGCGGGCAGAGTCGTGCGCTCAGACCTAGCTGCATGGTGGCTCCCATTCAGTTGCTGCTATCGTTTTGAGTGTGTGGTCTGTGCTGTAACTGTACTTAAATGGCTTCGTGGAATGCACAGGGTGCTCGTGGGCATCAGCATGCTACAGGTAAGGTGGCTTTCTGGTGCCAAAAGGGGAGACTCGACCCTGCTTTTGGTGGAGTGACGGAGAGAGCAGGCAGGGCCAAGACAGGGTGCTGACGTCAGTCCAAAAGAGAGGAGCCACTGCGCTCTGCACTTGTTAGGTTGGTCAGGCTGATGGAGTTGTGTGAGAAGGGAGCTCAGGCCCAACATTCCTGATTGTTAAATTTGCATGATAGCAACCGCCTTGGTTGATTTGTAGACAGGTTGTAAATAAACTGCTACATGTTGTTAACTGCCATCACCCACTTAGTGCAGTTGCTTAGTTGAGTGGGCTCCTCCACTGTATGTAGGGACACTCATGCGAAGCCATACACAAGTGCCACGAAAAAGTATGATATTCCGGCTACCTCGATGGTTAAGCAGCAGTTCCGTCACTGTCAACATGCAGACCACGTGAGACCCAACCTCTCTCTCCATTCAGTGCAGAAACCCAACATCAGCATGACAACCTAGCTTTTGCAAGTCAAATTGCACTTGTATTTTTGACTTACAATTCCTTCCATTTCTTTTTTATAGGTGATGGCATTTCTTCCTATAATTACAGCTGTAAATTTTTTGTGCCATATTAGTGCTGATTACTAGTAAATCAAATTCTCTGGCTGAAAAAAGGTTAAAAGAAATTCTAGGCGACTTTTTACCACACAAGAGTACCATATCATGTGGCCGAAAAAAATTCATTCCGAAATAAGCGCCAAAAAAAGTCAGCCAAATTCTAGAAAATAAAAACCGAAAAGCCTGACACCTGTATATAAGTTCACTACTGAGCGCAGGTGAATTTCACATGGTGATTTATGTTTGCTAATGTCTTACACATCATTGAAATGCAAAAATACACTATAAAAATTTTGGTGTCCCTAAACCTTGAACAGTTGTCAGCAGTTCTTTGTTTGAAACTGGACAGTGGCACGCACACAGCACCGAAAGTGGCACCCATGTAAAGCTTGTGCAACCAGTGCTTCTGAGGTAGGGACACAGACGCTGCTTCGGATCTGCACAATGGCTTGCCTAACCTGTCATTATTGGGACCCACAATCAGTTTTCTGTCATCAACGCTTAATGAGATAAGCTGCATGCATGGACAATGACTGCCTACGGACTTAAAAGGACTAGCTGAACAAAACACCCTACTAGGTTAAGTAGGAAGCAAAATGACCTTGCCTCATATTGGCAGATCCAAGCATTATAATACACGTGGAATCAGAATAATTTTTATTTAGCACTGAAAATTGCATAAATAAAGCTGAAGCAACATTCCGCAGAGCAAAACTGTGCCATTATTGGTGTATCTGGCTCAGTGGTTTGGTGCTCGGCTACTGAGCCGGGGTTCCCAGGTTCAAACCCGGCCGTGGCAGTCGCACTTTGATGGAGGTGAAACGCAGACGTCCATGTGCGATGTCAGTGCACGTTAAAGATTCCTAGGTGATCGAATTTATTCCGGAGCCCTCCACTACGGCACCTCTTCCTCTCTTTCTTCTTCCACTCTCACCTTGATCCCTTCCCTTGCAGTGCTGTTTGGGTGCCCACCAAGATACGAGACATTTCCTTTCCTCAAAGACCAAAAACAGTGCAAAACCATGTGACGATATCTCAGTAAAATGTGATATACAGTTGATTTTTTTTTAACTTTTGCACAATTTTATTTTGAAAAGCATGAGAGATACATCAATGTGGCCTGCTGAGTTAGATTGTACAGCAAGGCAGACATTATGTGCCTCATATGAATTTATAGCATGCCATCGCGGTTCGGCCACAGAAGACGATGACAGTCCCAGCACACCTGCCAAGCACGCGCAGGCTAGATTTCGTGGCTGCTCAACTGGATGCCGGAGGCGCTGTCCCGTTCCCGCCTCGATGAGTGGGTCCTGCCAGATATATTTGTGGAGACCCGACAACGACTTGTGTCTGCGATTCATCTCCACAAATTTGGTGACCTGGATGTGATACATCGATAGGTCGCCCTCGACCCTACATGCCTCCACCATACCGACAAACTGTCTTTGATGCCCCCATTCTTTGGCCCATCCTGGCATCCGCGCAACACAGCACCTTGTCACGGCTCGTTATGTCTGGCCTTGCATCAACATCGACGTTCACTGGTGCTTGCGCACATGGCTCAGCTGTCAGCAAAGCAAAGCGCATTGACACACTGCGACTCCGCTTGGCACCTTCCCGCCTCCCCGCTTCAGCCACCTGCACGTTGATATTGTCGGTCCCCTTTCTCCCTGCAGGAACCACTGCTACCTGTTAACCTGTACTGACAGGTTCAAGAGATGGCCTGAAGCGATGCCCCTTCAGGACATAACCGCGGAGTCGATCAGAACAGCACTCATCACACTCTGGGTAAGCAGCTACGGTGTCCCTTCCACCATTACAACTGATTGTGGCTGTCAGTGCAACTCCACATTACTTGCCAACCTAACTCGGCTCCCCGACGTCAATCACATCAAGACAACCTCTTACCACCTAATTTCGAATGGTGTCATTGAGCATTTTCACCGGAAGTTGAAGGCTTCAGTTATGGCATCCGCTTTTCCTTTGCCATGGATCAAGTGCCTACCCCTACTCCTGCTTGGTTCCCGCGCCGCACTTCACAGTGACTCTTCTACCTATGCAGCAGAGCTAACGTCAACTCTTACGCCGAAGTTACGAAGTTTTTGCACGGGGCGCAGCCCCTCGTCAAGCCTTTAATAGGCTTTTTGGCTGCGCCCCTAGCATCCTTGTGATGTTGAAATAAAGATGACTTGACTTGACGTTTGGCACTACTCTCCGTGTTCCTAGAGAATTCTTCTACACCTCGCCATCCATGCCTGCTGACATCTGAGATCACGCATACCGTCTACACAGCGCTATGAGCACTGTCGTTCCACCACATCAGTGCCAGTATTCCGTCGTGTCCATGTCCCTCCCAGACCTTCAGCAGTGCACTCACATCTTTGTTCGCCACGACGCTGTACGCCCACCCTTGCGGCCACCATACGATGGTCCGTTCAGGTGCTCCGGTGTGCTTCTAAGCACTTTCTTCAGCTCATCAACGGCCGAGAGGACACAATCTCAGTAGACCGCCTTGAACCTGCTCACCTTGACACCGACGTCATTGCCAACTGTGCAGCTGCATCCTCACCCGACCGTGCCAGTCCTCGTCGTGTACGATTTGCACCAAGAGTATCCGCTTTTCGCCATTCACACTTTGCTCATGGCTTCATCGCTAGAGGGGGGGCCCTATAGCGTGCCATCTTGGTCCGGCCGCAGAAGATGGCGACAGCCCCAGCACGCCTGCCAAGCACGCGCAGACTGGATTTCAGGGCTGCTCAACTGGATGCCGGCGGCACGCTGTCCCGTTTCTGCCTGGCTGAGCGGGTCCTGCCAAATAAATTTGTGGAGACCCAACAATGACTTGTGTCTGTGATTCATCTCCACAGACTAATGATGAATTAACTAAAATCAACTAATTTTTTATAGCAAAAGGCAAGGTTATATTGCAAAATTGATGGCAGTCAGCATTGAAGGTAAGCTGCATTTTTAAAATTTTATTAATTACCAGTGTGGTTCAAAATATCGACCACCAAAAGTATTCATTTTAAAGCTAGCCGAGTTTGCATTCCTGCATTGGATATTTATAACAAGCCTTCTCCCACACTTCTTACGTGTCAGAAACAGCAGGCGCAATTGGAGCATTTGATGATGTAGAAGAAGTTGATTTCGGCGATGCCAGGTGCAGTGACTGCATTCTATAATTAGTGTGTGAAAATCAGCTTAACAAGCTTTCAAATGCACGTTTTTGACGATATTTCGAATGATATCGCATATTAAGAAAATTTAAAAACAGGGCTCACCTTCGATGTTGAAGGCCAGCAGTTTCACAGTAGAACTTTGCCTCCTAAAATGAAAACTTGAATAGTTCATCTAGGTTAACTAATCGTCTAATTCTTGATCCATATGAGGTACCTAATATCCGCCTTACTGTACTAATGTAGCTCAACAGACTGCACCAAAAATCGCAGTTTTTTGAAGAAAAAAAATCTGTAAAGGTTAAAAAAAATCACCCTGTATGTGGTTAAATGGCCACAGTTAAAGTGCCACTGTGTTTTGCATCTGTCAGTCACAGTCAGTCAGTGTCAGTCTGTCAGTGTGCTAAAACTCATCAGCAAGACATATGTGAGTGTGCTGGCTTTCAAATGCAGAGAGGCAGGTTAGCACTGATTGCCAAGCTCAGTTTCTGATTCCTTAGTTTTGTCAGTGTGCAATTGCTACTGCACTCACCATTCATTGTTTCCAACATTGGGAGTACTACAAACAACTGTAACCGCTGAACGAAACTTTACCCATAAAATGCTATGCCATTTCTAACAAAACCATTGCTAAATTGCGTGTCTTGCATACTAAAGGTTCATCGTCATCAGCCTGACTACGCCCACTGCAGGGCAAAGGCCTCTCCCATGTCTCTCCAATTGATCCTAACCTTCGCCAGTTGCGGCCACTGTAATTACTTCTAATTACAAAATTACAGGTAATCAATTACCTGTAACACATTATGTACATCTCTGTCACTGGCTACCTGTGTGTTTGAGGTTGTGGTGCACTGTGTCAAGATGTGCAATGGTGCTGTTCAGTCCAACATTCCCGTCGTCTCAACACACCCGTGGCTTTTGCATTTCCCTCTCTCTCGGGATTCCGTGTAAAGGATACCCAATGGATGCCTACCTGTGGCATCCATGTCAATATTCTGATGTGACCTTTGTCAATTAAAGTATAATTTGAAAAATCTATTTGGCTTACTGTTATAAACTTTTTCTGCTTTTAACTGAGAAGCCAACGTGTAACTATGCGCGACCAAGTTCTTTCTTGGAGTCCTATTCTCAAGTTCATCGTAAAGCGCTAACTGCATGAGGTGATGATTTGCAGCAATGAGCTGAGGGCTGCTGAACCACTGTCACTCAGGTTCTAGGTTTGTAGGAAACTCCGCCCATCGCCCAGTCATCTTGTTCCACTCCTTAAACCGGGAAAATCACCACTCTACATTTCAGCATACCGCCCAACTGCACTCTCCAGCAGTGTCGGGAGAATCATGGAAAGAATGTTGTTAACACATGCGGAATGGTACCTGGAGCGATACCAAATCTACCCTGGATTTATGTCTGGGTTTCGACGTGGCCGCTCTTACATCGACAATGTGGCTGACCTTGTAACATCCGTCCAGAACCAAAAAAATTTGAAAAGATTGACCGTGGCGCTGTTCTTGGACATAAAGGGCGCCTACAACAACGTAACAGAGGCCATTTTGGATGCATTAGAAACTGCTGAGATTTGAGGCCTCATGTTCAACTGGATACGCAGTTATTTGGTCGAGAGGTCGTGTTTTGTTCAGACTCAAGACGGAACAATCTCTTTGCATCTAAATTCACGCGGAGTCCCACAGGGTGGAGTGCTGAGCCCAATACTTTTCAACCTTGCTCTCATCAGCCTGGTTGGCTCATTGCCACAATCTGTTCAGATCTCTATATATGCCGATAATATCTGTATTTGGGCATCAAGCGTGACCCATCCCTAAGCTCATGCGAGACTGCAAAAGGCGACAACGATACTGATGTTACACCTTCGTCAGCAGGGCCTAAATATTTTGACAGAGAACTGTTCCCTCGTGGCATTCACACGAAAAAAAAAATGACAAGTTACCCCATATATATTAATGGCAACGCCATTCCCTATGAGAGAAGTCACCGCTTTGTTGGCACTATTATCGATAGGAACCTCTCGTGGAGTCCCCATCTCTACCTCATGCGAAAGACACTGACAGCGATTGTTCATATTCTCTCCTTCCTCGGGGGAAAGCCCTGGGGCACATCTGTGCACTCGATGCTTCTACTATACCGTTCGCTGTCCCTGGGATATATGTGGCATACCTTTCCCATTTTAAGCAATATTAGAAAGACAAACATTCAGACACTTCATAGTGTTCAAGCGCGAGCTCTACAAATCTGCCTTGGACTACCTAAATGTGCCTCAACAGCAGCCACAATTTTTGTCGCGGGGGGCATCCAGTTACTTCATACGTTGCTGTTGAAACCATGAGAACACACATTCGGCACGTCACACAAGTTTCGAGTCATCTTGAAGCTCTTCCAATGCTCGGACCGCATACTGCATTGGCAAAAGTAATTCAAGCTCATCGTGCCTATCTTCCTTCGCAGTTCACTCATGCTTCAAGACCATGCTCACCCATATGGAGTCTATGAACCTCGGGTACACCTCTCTATTTCGGGAATTACTGAGAAATCTGGTGTATCATTGCCTGCTCTCAAACAAATGACACTGCATCATCTGCATTTTAACCATAAACACCGCATACATGTCTACACAGATGGCTCAGTGACTTCAACAGGCTCTGCTGGGTCTGTGGTGATACCGGCCAGGTCTATTTTAATGAAGGTGAGGACTACCTATCTCACCTCTTCAACTGGTGACAATGCAAGCAACATGGCTGGCAAGTCCTCCGGCATGCAGGCGCAATTGAAAAAAATCAACCCTCAAGCTAATTTTATCCCTTGCGCTGCCCACTCACTAAACCTGGTCGAGGCACATGCTGTAGATCCTTGTGTGCAAGCCATTAGTTTTTTCGGGTTTGTACAGCGTGTATATGTTTTCTTTGCTGCATCTACTCATCGCTGGGCTGTGCTCAAGACCCACCTGAAACAAAACGCGAAAGCGGTAATCCCAAAGCAAGTCTCAGACACGCGGTGGTCAGCTCTAGCAGATGCAACGAGGGCTCTTGTGGCCGGCTATAAAGAAATCATAGCCCCCTTGATGCAACTATCCGAAGGTCACGATGAGAGAGGAGGAACGAAGCACAAGGCAAAGTGCTTGCTGAAGGCAACGACAACGTTGGAAACTGCACTGATGGCCGAGTTTTGGGACAGAGTTTTGCAACATCTCGACGCCACCAGCAAGGCACTTCAAAGCCCAAAGCTCTCATTGAATGCTGCTGTCAGCCTGATGAAATCATTGTGTGAAGGAAGCATCAAACAATGCTTCATACAAGGCAAGCACCCAGAGAAAACCAAAACAGTCGACACGACACGACAGCGCTGAATGTACAAGCACACCAGAGACGCAAGATCCTTCAGCTAAATTTCGCTGTGAGACTTTCTTCGTCATGATCGACAACCTCCTGCATGCGCTCACAGCTCGCTTGAGTGCTTACACCGAAGTCTGCTTGCAATTTGCTGTTATTGTGGATTGAAAGAGCTTTTCCCCAGCACAGCGGCGGCCTAAGGCAATGGGCCTCGTCACAAAGTATCCTTCTGATCTGGCCGGCACATTTCCCGATGAGCGTGAGCAGTTTATTTAATTTGCGAGCAACGAAGGCTGTTCTTCTGCGACAGACATGCTGAAACTTCTAATTCGAGAAAAGCTTGAAGGTTCCTTTCCGGATGTTCACGTCGCTATTAGACTTTTTTTGTGCTTGATGGTTACGAACTGCACAGGCGAACGATCATTGAGCAAGCTAGAACTCATCAAGAACAGGCTTTGATCAACGATGACTGACAGCCGCCTGAGCGATTTGTCGCTGCTAAGCGTGGAGACGGAGATTCTGAGGCGGGTCAAAGTTGAACATATGATCAACAAACTCTCCCTGCAAAAGGCCCGAAAATGCTTGTAGAACTTGTAGGATGTGGGTTAACATCCGTGCCTTTCCGCCCTCTCTGTATCTATCTATCACCCATTACCCGAAAAAAAATGGCTCGTCAAAGTAGCCAACAGAAAAAGGTGTTGTGGGTACAAATGTGACTAGTTTTTATCACATCTGCTTGCGCTAGCGCACGCATGTGCGCCAGTCATGGGCTCCAGCAGTCGGGAGCGTGCCCCTGTCGGATGCACGATGACGCATTCGCCTTCTTACGTATAGAGTGCACTAAAAATAGCCGCTTTGCATCAAGCGGCACGAGAAAGGCAGAGATACGGAACAGGCACAGAGGCGGCCATAGCCCGGGAAGGTCAGGGGCTCTTTCGCGGGGAGAGTACTACTGACGGCAGGAGTGCTTGCCCGATTGCGTCATACATAAGTGTGTGCTCGGGCGCTTATGCCCAATTGCTTTATGCCTATTCGAACGGGTTACCATTGCCTAGCCTAGGCGCTTCATTTTTCGAACTCGCGCAGGCGCAGGCGTTTATGTTGTGCTTTGTTTTACGTTACCATAATAAAGGCACCTTTTTTGTTGAACCTGCGTTGCTTGTCGGGTCATTCGCCATTCCCGAACCCCTTTGGATCAAAAGGCATGGATTCCAGCATTTAATAAAGACAATAGTTCACTGTTCTCTGTAGCTGCATCCACAATTCACTTCGGCAAGCCCAGCAATGATACGTATTTTGCAAGAAGAGTGTGTTTTCAGCATGGTTTAAGCGAACAAGCTGCCAACATGCATACACAATTCATTGAAAGTTTGGTAGGAGCTGTGGAAAATTGAAGGGAGTATAGGCTGCACCTCTCACTTATTACATTTTATAGCACCTCAGAAATGTAATTAGGCGCCACTGTGCAGTGTACTAGTGCAGGTGTCTGATAACACAAGGCCACTGAAGCAGCCACAACCAAGCAACACTGCTGAACGCGCCGCTCTGCTGCCAAGTTTCGCTTCACACGGGTGTACCAGTGGCAGTGGCAACGATAGGCAATCGCCGTTGTCATTGTACAGTACGTCGCGACGAATGTCACTTCATGCTGTTACACTTCAGGTAAGATCAAATGCGCTTTTTCTGCCGACAAACAACATTTTCTTTTTAATTGTTTACATGTTTTCAATGTGTTATGTGCCATTAGTGAGACTTTGGCCCAGAAATTTGCTCAAACAAGATTTTTTGTTTTTCTATCCCTTTCCCTTGTTTGATGAGAACATTATAAATAGAGGATCTCATGTTACTTAGCTTAGCCACATACTGCATTAACATTTCTTTCTTATTCGGGCCAGTGTTTGACTCGATAACACAGGTCATAAACGCGAGCAGGGCCGCAGGAAAAGAAAAAAAAGATTGTCACTTCTGTAGGCACCCATCAGTTGTAAAAGTGCTCATACTGAACAAGGGTCATGCCTGTGAAACAAGGGTCCTCAAGTTGCTGCGGAACCCTGTGTCCTGACTTCACACCTTCCTACCTAACATGGACAAAAATACCCAAATGCTATTTGTAACAACTGGATGAACAGTGAAATATCCTGCTATCAGTAGCCATACTATTAATCAGTCCCAAAATAAAGTGGGCAAAGGGAAGAGGGCAGAGAAAGGAGACTGATCTCGGGAACCAAAAAAGTACTCCAAGGAGCCCATCTTCAAAACCCCCGCTTTGAAAGGAGTCCGAATCTAGCTTGTTTATATGGCACACCGTATGCTTATGAATCCAGTGCAGATTTGCGCAGGCCTAAATCTTCCATTCATTGTGAACCTGGCAAGGAACTGCACACGCACATTGGTGTTTCCCCAACTTCTCTCTCTGCAAATCATGTAGCCGAAAGTGCTCAGAATAACTTTTCAAACAACAGCGTACCATAAATGCAGAGGTGCCAAAATACACACTCCACAATAAAAGTAAATACATTGCGGGCATGCTTTCAAAAATTCAAACTTTTTAAAACTTAACCAGGAGCACGCTCTGAACCTGTGGAAACAGCGAAAGTATGCATTACGCCATACCAATCTCAGCTCACTGAGGTCAAGGTAGAATCCAGCTGGTGGAAGGATCTGCAAATAAGGAAAGGCGCACGCTGCAGATCAGAGTAATGCTACAAACACGGCCAGTTTGCACAGATGAATTCAACAAACTCACTCCCAGAATTGAGTAAAGCAAGTGAGGGTTCCTGCTGCAGCAGAAAAACAAAGTAACGACATTGGTAGCTGCTGGTTGATACACAAACGAATTAATTGTTTCGTAAATGCACTAGATGTGCATTTCCAAAACAATTAATTACAACAAACGAAACAGTGTAGTGGATTCACTGATACGATAAGTACTGCATATGCTGCTTGCATGGATGAGCTGCACTGGAAAGTGGTTATAGCAGCTGCTGTGAAGTCCACACAGTGGCCACTAGCTCTCCTCCAAAAGCCATGCTGGCTCAGCGTCATATTTGGTTTGTCTGAATACCCTCTCAGTGCCCTTGGCAGTGGCTTAAAGGCACACACTGCCTGTTACTTATGAATGCATTAATTTTTTTTCTGGAAATCTTTCCCATAGCTTTCTCGAATGCATTGGAGCACACGTACAGAACAAGTGTTGGGAAACTATGGTAGGGACAGGCATCCCAAGTGTTTAGACAAACTCAAAGAACTGTACCAATGCAGTTATTTCGGTTGTAAAACGATAAATATTTCCATGGGCATCGACCTAGTGCAGGCTGAAGGCTAATGAAGTCACGTATTACTTGCGGCATCCGTCGCCTTACACATGAGTTACTTGGCAGTGACGGGCCTGAGCGGATAAGCACAATGAATGCATTGCTGCAGTCTCATGCTGTACAGAAGGTTCGTGGCACTCCGAGGTACGCCAGTTATTTTTTTCACACTGAGCCAGCTCATATTTAAACTTAGGCTCCCCGCTGGCCAGCAACCCCTTCTTTCGCTCTTCGGAAGTATCACAAGGAAGCTGATCTCCTGCATTGCAGCACGGCGTGAAAAGGGAAAGAAAACATACAACTGGTCCGCACAGGTAAACGCCACCTACCTGTCGGGAATCCCGATGCTTTCATAGTGCAAGTCACGTACCCCATCTGCTGAAGCTGCGAGGAAGGCAGTAAAATCCCACAGTCCAGCGCGTTAACGCTGGCACACACAGAAATAACAGATGCGGCCACTGATACAGTAAGTGATACAGAGGCCATGAGCGAAGGAGATGAATCTTAAAAAGGACAAACCTTCGTTAGAGGCAACCGACTACCGATAGGTGCACAGTAGCAAACATGCAACAGTCCTTTCAAGCGCGAAAAAACGACCTCATCGACGCCACTCCGCGGTCTCCTCGCGCGCCTTCACCCGCACGATGTCGCGAAATTTACATCAGAAGACGCTGCATTAATAATCGAGACCGTCACACACTTGCGCAGTCGTGCTGCAGCTCTTTCAACAAGCCACAAGGCGGTGACAGAGCGACGACGAACACTTTTTATCTAGTTGGCGGGCAAGTACGAAACAACATCCATCGCGCGTGCACAATGAATTATTTTGACAGCACTCACCTCAGTCTGGAAAAGGTTGAAGGTAGGACTGCCTAAACCATGAACTGAGAGCAAAATTCACCGAGCTCGCATCTACCAAAACAGCAGCGGGCCGATTCACGAAAGCGCAGATAGCGCAACGAGGCGCTGCAGCATACACGAGTTCGCCCGTTCTTAGGGTGCCTCGATGCCCAGCGCTGCGCCGTACAGGGTGGAGACACGACCTTCGTGGGCGCCATCTTGGGGCAAGCGCTGAAATGCGGGCCTACGGAGCGTCGGCCGGTATCCTTCTTTAGAACGTGCTTTCGCTAGCAGGCTGAGCTGTGTAAGGTTTCTCATATATGCTCACAGTTCTGAGCACTTTTTGCTTAGTGATATAAATGAGAAAAGAGCTAGCCTGTGCTTACAAGCGCAGCTTTTAGAGCAAATGACCACTGTGCAGCTAGGACAGCACTTACTTTTTGGCTGTCTCAGATGCTCAAAGCGGTTATTTTAACTGCAGTGACTGCTTTACAGAGCAATGCGTTTTGTACTGCCAGAGCATGACGGAGTTTATAAGGTGCATGACATGCAAAAGGCTTTAACTGCGTCTGTTGATGCAGATGAAGAACTAGTTGACGTTTTAGTCAGCCGCGCATATCAAAAATATTTTGCATCGCAGTCGGCTCGGGTCTCTTCCTGGTCAGGTGGCGTCTCAGGGGTTGGCGAAGAGCCTTTTGTGACGTCAGGTGTAGAACTACCAGGAAAAAGCCGCGGTGCAGGCGGCTCTCTTCGCTTCGGCTGCGCTGTTTGCGCAAGAAAGAAATTAATTCATCAGTACCCAAACATATCCGAGGCTCTAGTGCTCCTCAGATTATCTGATGCGGATACTAGGCTAGCAAGCCGAATGTGGGCAAACACGTCTAAAATCAAACAACGTCGGGACAGCCGTTGACTTGAGGAGCCGCCGTGCATCCATTCTGTTTCTCTCAAACTGATCTTCCTCGAAGTGGCGGTAAAATGAGAGAGACGATGAAACTGTCATTTCGCGCCTCTGGTCGTGTGCACGCAAACAAATGAGATAATAAAAAAGCGTTAAGGAAGCGGTGCGATATTATAAGCACAGGATCACGAAGTATTTCTGTGGACGCCAACCAAGCGACAGCACTAATTCGTGTGTCGGACGGGCAAATTTAACTTCACTTAAATTTGGCTTAACCTCGGACCGGTATTTGCGCGTTTGACAACGGTGCACTTCGCCTCGCGATGTGTCATTACATGGAGAAGAAAGAGCTGCATTCGGGATGAACTTCTGTACTGCGCGGGCACCTTGCTTCCTCGCGACCGCTTTCTTAAAGCGACGGCCAGTTCACAATAGAAGTTTCTTCGCGACTTGTCGGATTGCCAGCCATATACTGTAACCGACTTAATTTTCGCGAGGGCCTAACGTTTGCGTTCGTTGCGAATCGCAAATACCTAGAAAAATTATTCCCGCGAATAATTTGAGAAAAGGAAGGTGAAGGGGCTTATTATTTGTGCTGCGCAGAATTTAGCACTTGTGAAAAGACCACTTGCAAAATTCCAGGACGGCTGACTCGTAGGCAGGTTTTTGCAACCAAAACTCCCTGTTCATAGACTGCATTTTCACTTCCTACTCTGGCCAGAAAAGTGGGTAGGTAGCACGTGGGAGGTTCACCCTTTTGAAAAGGAGAGAGGGGAATGCTCCTTAATCTGCGTGAACCGGAAGCCTCGCAAGATCGAGTGTAAAGGGCAGCTGTTAAAGAGTACAATGGCGCATTCCTTCGACAAATACCGGGCTCCACCTGCTTCACGTGTTTTCACCGCGGCTCTGAACAAAAAAAATGTGCGATCGCGAGAGAGTAAAGATCATCGTGAGACACTCCGTGAATGATACGGAATGAGTGTAGCTCACTGAAAGTGAAAAGACGCAATGATTCATATATTTAGCTTGTAAGCCTTCACATAACTGGTAATTCAAAATGTTCCGCCTCAAAAACAAAGCGCGCTACTTCCAATGCCAGGCAATACGATGCAACACGTGCTGTACTCACGTTTCTAACTAGGCTTCGAGCTGCAGCTTTGAAGGCACACAAAAATTCTTGTTGCGCACAGTGCGAGTTTGGCGAACAAGGCAAAAACATATATTCAAACCGCACAAAGTCAGTGCTTACAAGCGGATGGGCGGAGCGGTGTGGTATAATGTTATTCCTACTGAAAGCACATAACTGCTAGCGACATTTATAAAAAGTTCTAAAATCTTTAGCGCAGACAACGACCAAGAGAAAGACGGTACACAAACACAAGCGCTTGTGTGTGTGTGTGTGTGTGTGTGTCTCATCTTCCTCGTGGTCTGTGTATGTTCGCGCTAAATTTTTTACATTATCTATACAAACAAACTAGCCAAAGAAAGAAGTTTTAATGATGCATAAAAACAGCACAGACATTGTGGCTTGCCTCGCAGATCTTCGCGTTCTCATTCGCCTTCCAGTTCTCACGCTTCACTTTCGCTTCCCATATTTTTCTCCGTCCCTCATCCCGTGGAAAAAGAAAACGTCGCGCTCCTTTCTTCGCCGAGCCGGCACACAATGGAACACAACACCCTGGCATGCTATTTTTCGTGAATTAAAGCAGTTCATCAGCTCAGAATCCAGCGCAAAACACAGCTTCGAACCCTCCCCAGCAGCGGCACGAAGAGCGACTTGCCCCAAGATGGCGAGCGCGGAGAAAACGGCGGCGCGGCGCATGCCAAAGCGTGTCACCACCCTGGACGGCGGCGCTGGCATCGAGGCACCCTACCCGTTCTCTGAAACGCGCGCCATCCTCGGCCTCGGCATAATTTTAGGCGTCTGGGTTTGAGAGTCACATGCCGCAAAAACAGAAAACCGAAAAACCCTCTGGCGTCACATCCGCCAATCGTCCCCCTTTCCACCTACTCTCTGGGCGCGCATGCGCAGTTCTGCGGAGTTTGTTCTCTCGAAGTTCAGGTGTAGACTCGCGGCCGTAGAGACGCTCGCTACCTCGCGTCGTTGCCCCCCCACAGGACTCGTAGCGCCGCCTCGTGGAAGGCGCGGTCAACATATGAAAGACTCCCATAGCGTTACGGAGAAGTTTCATGACCATAAAAGCATTGAAGGACTATGCTTTTACTAACAAGAAGCAGCCTGTTAGCTTGTGTTGGTATAGGGTGCCTCGATGCGCGCGCTCCTCCCGCCGCCGCCGTGCAGGGTGGAGACAACCGCGTCGTCTGCTACGACGTCCGCCATTAGGATGCCCGCTCCGTACGCAGCCAAGGGCGGCGAGCCAGCCAGTGTCACATTCACGGTTTTTGTAATTTCGCGACATCGGCTGTTATGAAGCCGTGGTGGAGGACATCGGAAATTTCGTCCACCTCAGGTTTTTATTAACATGCACCGATATCGACCTAGTACAAGGCACTGTGTTTTTCAGCTCTATCGAAACTCGGCCGCCGCGGCTGTGTCGCGCCCGTGCAGCCGAGCGCCATATACCGCCCAGCGAACACATCCGGGCCACTTTTAATGTTTCTTTGTAGTTTCAAACGTGATTTATAATTTTTGCGGAGCATTACTCGCTAATACTACAAAATAAACGACTTCTGGAACATTTTTGTGTTAAGCTTGAGTATACATATAGGCATGTTCTTTCATTTTACATTACACAATATAGTACTTTACGGCTATTTTATGCTCAGAAAAGCATTCCCATAGCTATTCTGAATTTCGTTTTCCTTTTTTTCGCGTTACTTTCGATATGCAGATGGAGATAAACAAACTTTTTAATACATGCCAGATTACTTGGTGCTTCACACATATGGTTTCTATAGCATTAAATTTTGACTCACGCAGTCACGGACTATAAGCCCTGTTTAGCATATCTTATGCAGCAATATAATGTAAACTGCTCACTACTATAAATCAGATATCGATGCCGCTAAAATAAAGCAGCCACACGGTTTCTGAACAATGAAAAAAGAAACTGCATCCGATAATTAGCGATTTCCGATGTGATAGCTTGTTTATTTGGTCGGAAACCTTAAAATGTCAAAAACAAGCGCTACAACTCACTGCAAATTAACTGCAGCGCATGTCTTGCTTCCATGCCCATTGACTCTCGCAGCTTCGAGCTGACGCAGGTGAATGCGTAGCCGTACTCTTGCATAACTTGATATCAGTATGTTTGCCAGAGAATCCTTGTGTTGCTGACAGGCCTCCATAGTGAATCGTGTGTTCTTGTTTAAATATTCTGTGACAGCCTTTAGAGGGGACTTAAGGGTGAACAGATTGTCTGTCCAGGACGTGATTCCTTTAAAGTGCTCTTCGCAGGATTGAAGAAGGCTCATAACCGCACCACTCGGATAACACAAGTTCTCACCATCTTGGACGTACTCTTTCAGTGCAGTTAAATATGCATGCTCATGGTTCGTCGAGCCAAGCATTGCAGCCTTGCACTGCTTGCAGTTCGTTTTCTTCAAAATTCCTTTCACAACAAATCCGCCAATATGATGCAAAATACTGCACTCAATTGAAGTCAGTGCTTCAATGAACAGAATTTCCCCATCGTCAATTTCCTCTTCAACATCTCCAACGTACTCTTTTTTTCCTTGTGAAATCATATCAAGCAGGTACTCAGAATCATCCGTTTCATAGCTTGAGGTTGCTGGTGTGTGCAAAAACTGACTGACGCATACAAGTTTCAAAGCACATTTCATGTCATACGCGTTTGGAACGGGTTTCCTGTGACGCACAACAGAAAAAAGATTCTCCAGGCAGTCCTGTAGCAGTCTCCCGGTGAGAAAGAATTTGTAGCCATCCATTTTAAGCACAATATCTTGCAAACGAAGGACAACTGTTGTTGCAATCATGAGACCTGCCTGTGAGGGCTTCCACTGGGATGTGCTGCCCATCTGCATGCCTTGAATTGTGTCCACTGCCAGGCGCAACATGTGCAAGGCTTCATGGTACTTTGCCATATCTTGCCAACTAAGTGCAACTGACGGATGTCGTGAGGACATCAGTTTGTACCATTTTGCGATGAGCTCCAGGAACCATGCTGTGGTTTCAGCTTCTGGTTCGAGCACTTTCTCTCTTATTAGGCAACGAATGGCGGCTGGGGATTCCTTGAAGAACTGAACTGCTATGCCGACCTTCATTTTTGTGAAGTGGCCTTTGCTGACATGAGCTTCAGAAAGTTTGGGTGCAATTTTCAGCTCTTTGCTAGAGTCGTATTCTACGACAGCGCGCACGTGCTCCAGCTTGACTTTGTTTGAGGGTAAGCTATGTTGGCAGACAGTTGCATCGCTCAGCGTAAAGTCAATAGAGTTTAAAAGCTGACCTCGGATATTTTTTATCACGTGAGCCGCGTCCGCAGTGAAAAAGAGTTCCTTTCCCTGAAGCATCGGATGAGGGATTGAGCACACAGTGTTAGAATTCCTATGGCTAGAAAAACCTAACTCGCGCCACATAGCTCTGTTGGACGCTCCCATATCAGAGGTTACCACAAGCACTCTAAGAGAAATGTCAGCGCAAAGCTGCACGATTTCCAGAACAAAACTCTTAAGCAGACCCCCGTCGACAGAGCTTCCTGTAAAATGGTATGCGATTACCTGCTTCCACCTTGTGTTCAATCCTCCGACCATAAACACTAAGCAATGACATGCAGGTTCATCTGGAACTGCTGGAAATGTTTTCCCTCCAAACACAATGTCTTCAGCACGATCGAGGTCATACCCTTGTGCAATTTCCATTTCATCGAGATAAAGCACACAATCTTTTTCAATATCTTCCATGCCCTCTGCTTTTACTCTGAGAACGTCAATCACTTCAGTTAAGATTCCTGGTAGGAACTTGAGTCCCTGAAGACGACGGACAAGAGTCCTATTAGAAGGCAGTGGGTACCCAAGTCTTCTTAGGGTTTCGTAGCCTGAAGTTCCACTCGCAAATTTGATCTGAAGGGCTTGTTTAATTGTTTTGGACGACCAGGTGGAACTTTTGTTGCTGTTCCGAGACAGGGCTCGCATTTGGTCTTGATTTAGGAACTTCAGTTTTTTTCGTAACATTTCGCTGGCCTTTTCCATTTTTTGAAGCTTCCTTTTAATTGACTTATTTGTAGCACTTGTTTTGCTGTGAACTTCGCTAAGTTTCGCGTATTTTTTCTTCATGTCCTCTAGCTGTTTATTAAGTGTAGCACATGAGCTGTTACTGCACTTCTCTGCACGGGTTGCACGAAGTGCGCAGGCAACTTGCAGGGAATCATCTGTGGCGGGTATTGAAGTTTCTGGAATGGAACTTGGGCGAGGTGAGTTGTTCATCTGACTTTGAGCCGTCTCCCTGTCGTCACTGGGCAATGGCTGCAGTTCTTGATTTGCCGTGTGTGGCATATCAGCCATGTCGTTGACGTATTGGTCCTGAATTTCTGTTGATGTGGTATCAGAAGCACTCTGTTGATGCTGCAGAGTGCCCCTTTGCTCTGCTGCCGCAGGCACCCCTTGTAACCTTTCCTTTGGCGGCTTCCTGTGCTTAGGCATCGCTGAAAAAAGAGAGGCCACACATGCTGCAAATCAGATGGTGCATTATTTTATCATTACGAACGAGCATGCTCCAAGTCTTGCTACGTTTAGACATAAAATTAAATAAAATGCAAAATTGTCAGCATCATGCTTCTGGGCGGAAGGCGCGGCTGATTTACCTCCCTGTAAAAAATGAAAACGAGCTATTCTATTGACCGGAGGTATGAAGAGTCTTACTGTAATGTGAGCCGCCTAATTCTCTGAAGAAACATTTGTGTGAATTTTATGTTCGTGTTTTTGCACTTTATGCTTTTGTGTTTTGTTCTGAAATTGTTACCCCTCTTGCTAGGACCCTTCACTGGGTCTGCAGTATGATGAAAAAAAAATATAATCGCTCCACGTGAGTCTACAAATGGCCGGTCATTACAGTACTAAGTTAGAACAATCAGGCTAAGAATGAAAGAAGCAATAGGATTAGGAAAGAAGCGTTGCAAACTTTCGTTAATGTAGAAATATGTGGCTTATTATACCTCTGAAGGAAAAAAGCGTTGGCACAGCATTGGGCTTCAATTTTTTCCACCCGTCAGCCCTATTCTGCTCAAAGGCGCTTTCTTCAAAATGTGCCTGTAACACAGAAACATGCAATGATCAGACAAACTTATTAATGTTTAAATTGAGAGGGCTTCACACTAACATTCTAAACAGCTAAAAATAAGTAACACAAACAGGGATATGCCCAAACAGTTATAAGTGAAATTCAGGTGCTTGTTAAGATATACTAAGAAAGAGGCAAAAGACCGTCGA